>NC_056731.1:1407409516-1407569516 GCF_019279795.1 Protopterus annectens | reverse complement strand
AAAGGCAAAGATGCCGATAGGGAATGTTTAGAGAGTGAGCGATCTGAAAACATATTACCGTCCCAAGGTAGATGTACACAAACACGGCAGTGCTGTCATCGGGCCAACTAAATATCTATGGAGCACAACAACACTAAACAGATACGGGATGTGCCACAGACAGTACACCCTTTGAGAGAGCAACAAGTGTGTTCAATGTAGGCATCCATCGTGACATTGAAATTGGACATCTGGTGCCTGGATGACCACCATGGCTATACAGGATGTCAATGGCCATGCCCACACGCTTAGTATCACACGTCTGTTTGGAATGTACTGTGTGTCCATCTACACAATGGCGTACTGGGCATGCTCACACACTTAGCAGTTGCAAAGGACCATCTTGCATGCACACAGAGTCTAATCACGGAAGGGCGCAGTGTGGAATGTACTGTGTGTCCATCTACACAACGGCGTACTGGGCATGCTCACACAGCTGTTGCAAAGGGCCATCTTGCATGCACACGGAGTCTAATCACGGAAGGGCACAGTGTGGAATGTACTGTGTGTCCATCTACACAATGGCATACTGGGCATGCTCACACACTTAGCAGTTGCAAAGGGCCATCTTGCATGCACATGGAGTCTAATCATGGAAGGGCGCAGTGTGGAATGTACTGTATGTCCATCTACACAATGGCATACTGGGCATGCTCACACACTTAGCAGTTGCAAAGGGCCATCTTGCATGCACACGGAGTCTAATCATGGAAGGGCGCAGTCTGGAATGTACTGTGTGGCCATCTACACAATGGTGTACTGGGCATGCTCACACACTTAGCAGTTGCAAAGGGCAATCTTGCATGCAGATGGAGTGTACACACAGAAGGGCACAGTAAGGTATAACTGCCCTCACGCACAGGGCGGTCACACATGCAGTGACCTGTACACACACAGCTGCCATCACAGCTGTCACAGGTGCAGGTCACACACGTACACACTGCAGTGTACACTGTAGCTGTTAAGTCAGCACCATGTCATTGGTGCAGCACTACACAGCCTTACGGTCCCACAACACCATGTGATACATGACCACTGGGCTGTACAGCGGTGTACACCAGCTGTGCAGAGTACACATGTACCAACAGGGATCCAACAGGTGTTATGCATTGCAATGATACCAGTATACATGAACAGGTCGGCTCAAGACATGCCATGGCCCTTACCCAGCTGTGACACCTGACTGTTGCTGTACACCAATGAACACACGTCTGGGTATGTCATACATGTGATTGTGTGGATGTGTGCATGGACTGCACACACAACACATACATACATGGCCTTTGATGTACCTTGTGCATAACACTGGCCTACTCAATGCTACACACGCGAATTGAAGGTGGGCCCATGTCTGTTGAATACTCACACTACAGGGGGTAGCAGTGTTGACCGGGACACATACCCTTGTACTGGTCGCCTGTGACACCCGTGATATCATACAGCAGTCCATGTGATATGTATGTCAACACATATGTCCAACAATAGCAATGCATACAAACATGGCAACAGGAGACACATGTGACATCTGTACTGTGCATGCAGCAAACATGCATGTGCAGTGGCCGATGTCCGGAACATAGTTGCACCTACCTACGACATGCAGACGCAATGCAGACCCATCATTGACATCTGTATACGGTGACAAACAAACAGCACATATGGAGGGATGTGTGTACATAACATGGTGAACCACCTGTCTAGATGTATGTGTGCATGGGGTGGCTCACAGTTGTGTCACACACCATCCTATCATGCCATGTGCTAACTGTACGCTATGTCGCTGTTACGTGACGGTGCTGACATAATGCATACACAGCGGTCAGGTGTTAACAACTATATGTCATATGGCACCTGTAACACCTACAACCTCCCGTGTGCATATAGCAGCACATTTGCCAGATATAGCGTTGGTACACATAATGCAATCAATACCGCTGCATGTCCATCAAATGTGTCATCATATGGCAGGTGTATCATTCCCAGCACTGCCATGTGTTTCCAAATGTGTGACCAGGGCTGCCACATATCGCGGGGAATATGTCCCAGTTGCTACACATCCCTGTACACCATTGTAGAGATCTGTACATACGTCAGTGTGGGAAGCATGACGTTCACCGGTGAGGTGCATCACACACGTCGGCTGTCCGTATACACATGTGTGGTCACCACAGTGTATGTGCGTCTGTATGTATGTCTGGTGCTTGGTGTGAGTGTGTATGCTAATATACGGTGGGAAATTATCACTAGCCCCACGTGGTGACTAACCCGTAATGGTGATGCATTGCACAACCCTGTTGATGCCATAGGTCCCAGCCATACTGGCTATCTGTGCATGTCCCTTCTCTGTGACATGTCGTGTGGGTGCATAGTACTGTGAGGGTGATGACCACACAGGCAAGGGTCCCCAGCTGCACACTATGGGGTGTGCGTTATAGTGGTGTACACCCCGTGAATGCAGCCATGTTCACGTACTGTTACAGGGTCCTACTGCTGCACAGTGTGGCCTCCAGCTACCAAGTGACACCTCACATCATCATTGGCCAGGCTGCTATGTACAACCCCTGCACCATGTCACCATAGCTGTAATGTGTCCTGCTATGTATGTCACGTCTCTGTCCAGTGTAGCCTGTGGCACCGACCACATGCATCAGGTGCAGTATATGTGCGGACATCTGTGTCATGTTGGTGTGTCCAACACTCAGGATGAGGGTACATGTAGCATGCTGATATTGCCAGACATGCCTGTGTGTACTCCACAGTTACACGTGGGGGACTGCAAACACTGCTACCTGTAGGCACATGCAAGTACACCATAGGAGGGATCCAGGGTATCACAACCAACATGGTGCTACAGATGTAACCGAGACACATACCGTGAACACATCATAATGCATGCTGCACCTGCACTATATGGTATGACTGGTGCATGTCGACAGTACACAACCTATGTCACATACACAACTCAGTATTCACACACAACCACTGCAACATACACATCCCTCACTATGCATACACAGGTATTACATACACCTCTCACTATGCTGTTCACCCTGTGCATCAGAATATTTGTGCAGAACCCTGCACCGATGGTGTGGATGACAGGGATGTGGCACAGGCTTCATCATATGCACAGGGTGATATGTTTGCCAGGGGCATAGGCTGCACCAATGGATAACATCATGTGTGTGTGTAAGGGCCGGTGAGTTGACTGGACATGTCTGTGCAGAATGCACGTGGATGTTGTGGAGCCCTACAGTTGTGTTTGCTGTGTGCGTGTATGTGTGTACACAGTTCTGCCATTTGTGATGCCTACACAGGGTATAATTGACAGCCCCAGATTGTACAGTGCAGGTTGTACAGCTCACTGTGTCCATCCACGGCCACGTGACCTGTGCCTGCCTGGGGTTGCACGGGCACTACCAGGTGGAGGTACAGAGTGGCTACTGTCCGACGACACATGTCCGCTGGAACCGTGTCCCCGCTCAGACCGTCCAGGGCCACGTCCACATGGCCTGCTGTGTCCTGGTGTTGACAGCGCAGCACCAGCTGCACTGCTACTGCTACCGGCACTATGGGAGCGGGCATGTGAGGTGGCACACTCACGTCGACCTACACTAGGTGGTGTTGCTGGCCTACGTCCACATGGCCTATGCCTCACTCCTACCAGGTGTTCCAGCACAGACAGCTCCCGCTCGTGGATTGCCATGCCTCGGTCAAGGATTCCGACCATTTCACCTAGTCGCCTATCCAGAACATTAGCAATCTGCTGTTGAGCATTTGCCAATGCCTGGATATTGTCATTTAGGGTATGGATAGCAGCCCTCTGCAGCCTCTGCCCTTCTCTGTTCTGCCATTCAGCATGTGCCTGTGCCACCATTACAGTCTGGAACATGCGTCTGGTGATACCAGCTGCTGCGCTCTGTCCTGCAGGTGCATGTCTGCCAGAGGTCCTCCTACGAGCAGCACCGGCCACATGCCTGTGTGGCACATCTGCAGTCATTACACTGACACCATGGTGTGTAGACACACCTTCTGTAGCCACCACACGTTCCTGTTCCACGCCAACAGACGCTGACTGTCCTTCCTCTATGGCCACCGGTGATGCGGTATGTGTTGGCAGCAGAACTGTGTGTGAGGAAAAGGGGGACATAGCTGGGATGGTAACCATTGGCACAGATTCAGCCCCTGACATCCCTGCCTGTACCTCATGCATATGTTCATCACCGCTAGTATCTGTGGGGACACTAACATCAGATGGACTGCAGGAGGGTAATGCACCTACATCACCTGTGAATGCAAAGAAATACTGTAAAGTGCAATAGACACAGACACACACACACACACACACACACACACACACACACACACACACACACACACACACACACACACACACACACACACACAGACACACACAGACACAGACACACACACACAGACACACACACACACACACACACACAGACACACACAGACACACAGACACACAAACACAGACACACACAGACACACCATGCATGTGATTTGTCAGATGGCATGCAGCATGCCTGCGATACAGCAGAGGGCATGCAGCTCAGACATTAATAGTGTTAGTAAGCATACCTCCCTGGGGTGCACACTACAGCAAGCAGGTGTCATATCAGTAGCCATGCAGTTCACACAATCATGGTAGTATGCATGCATCCCCGTGATACACCATGTGGCCTAGAACAGGATAACAGTACACATGGCTGACGTGACCTTGACATGTAATCTGCTGACATGTGCATTAACATGCATACATGTTTGACACAATGGTGTCCTGACACATGTACAGCATCATAATGGGCTTCACATTGCAGTGTTGTGTGTATGCCCTACAGATAGAATGCATGTTTAGCAAATGTGCATGTGCATGGGAGGGTAGTGTGAGCCATCTACATTGCTATACAGTGTGAAGTACAGACACTGTGCCATTGCATGGCAACATGAGGCATGTATGTTGCTGTAGAATGCATAATATGTACACATTGCATAGCCATAACTGCAACACAGTCGTGATGTTCGACAGATCGTATATGGTAGACTTCAGTGACACCTCCAGTAGCTGTGCACAGGCTTTTAGGTTGTCCAGTGTACCACATCAACTGTATAATCGGTCAACTAAGGCTATAATTGGACCATGTGTGGACAATGTGCAACAGGGTGTATACACATCCCAAGTACTGTGTGGCTACATGTCTCTGGCCATCCCCCATGGCCATGTGTGCACATGTGTTGGCCAATTGTGTGTGATGGGCATCTTCTCCACATGTTTGTGTCGTCCCATATGACATACACCCATACATGTCAGATATGTCACAATCCACAGGGCTATGCAGACAATGGGTTGTATGTTTGGTATGTGGGGTATACGTCATTTGATAGTGTGACAATATTGCAGACAGAACACTACATGTCTGGGACATGTCAGGTGGCACATCACAATGTGTGCACCCAATGCAGGGGCATATGACACAATGGTGACACTTGTGGGCTGCCCATATCACAGCTCACTGTGTGTTACTGTGTGCGTACCACACATGTTGTACCAATGCATACTACATATGCCTCCATTGTAGAACACCTCCACCATTGTATGCACAGCTGACCACACATGTTGCAATGACAAGTACTGTGGTTTCAGGTCTGTGTATCATTACGTTTGTATATATTGCACATGGGTGGTGTGTGTGAATGCATGGTGGTGCGACCTGCATATCGTGACTGGAACAAACATCAGGTGTGCAAGTGTTAACTGGCCACATGGCAAACAGATCTACACTGTAACATACCTGATACTGATGACAGTCTCACCTGCAATGGACCCATGTCTGTGCGGCACGCCAGAGGTACCTTTATAGGGGTGACACACCAGTATGAACATTATCCATGACTGTATGACAGCCACAGGTTGCACTGTGCATGTGAACACATTCACCTGTGTAATAGCATATAGTATGCACATGTGTGCATACACAATGTAGCATACTGAAGTATGCAGCATGTGTGTCCACATACCTGGCATATGTTGTTACTTTACATAATGTACAGTGACACATGCAACTACATGGGATATAATAGCCATATGTGCATTACTGACTTACCAGGCAACTCCAGGCTCATTGGTTGGGAGACACCCACCTCCACAATGGCAGCTAGTGTTTCTGGATGCTGTTCACTGGGTGTCCCCAGACTGGCCAGTAGCTCCTCGGTGTGTGTGAGTGGGGGCTGGGTTGGTGGCCCACCACCTGTTCCACCTTGTTCCCTGGTGATTGCAGTGGCACGCTGTTTTGCATGTCATATCAGGTCCATGCAGTGTCTGCGCACCTGCTGGTAGGTGCGGTTATGGCCACCCACATCGTTCACCCTCCTGCGTAGATCCTGCCACAGGTCATCCCACTGCTGGGCATGCTGTGGCACATGGCTGAACAACAAGTCATAGTTGTCATGGAGCTGTGGGATGAGGACATCATCCTCCTGGCGGGTGTATGCTGGGAGGCGTGTACGGGGCATTATCTGTAAACATAATGATGGTGACAGGTCACAGTTTCAGAGATGTACAGAGATACTGCTGCACATACATTTCTATGACATCTATTGCATCTGCACAGTTGTCTTTGCAAAGCATCATGACACTGACACGACTGACGTGTTTGTGTCACACATGTCACACCCATTATGTATTGGATATCATCACCATATATGTGTGTCACCTCATTACAGTGTTCATACTCCATGTAAATGCTGTCTTGCTGTGGGCATGTCTATTTGCCTGCACTTGTGTTCTTACCTATCTGCACATGCCTCGATGTGTCCACGGTACTACTGTTGACCTGGATGCTGTGTATATGTCACATATCAACACAGACACAGCCGTAATGGACTTGAGCAGTGACAATGCACATATACGCATGGACACCTGTACATGCATGTGTTTTGCCATATACATCTACACAGCACTGTACAACTGTTCAACATCCTGACACGGATCACCTGTATTACACATGTGATAGACATGGGACAATGGATAGTCAGACGACATTCGCAGGGATGGTCATCAACCATAGCATGTGCGGGCATGGTTTCCACGCTGTTACAGGTGGCCATTGTGCCACCGCAAGCTGCATCAGTGCCACATTACTGATCCAGTCAGTTGATAGTACATCTACCATGCGGCCATCACACCATGTATGACTGGGATGACATCTGCAGCTTTGATGGACATGTTTGCATGGTATGGCGGGAGTATGTCACATATATGGCACAGGGATCTGTCCAGCCTGTGGCGATCCTAGTATTAGGATGGTGGCTGTCCATGACATATGTCATATAGATCAGGATATGGACATGTAGCATGTCCATCATCATGGTGTAGCAAATGTCCTTCTGCAAGGTAGACAGCATGCTGCATAGTGGAGGTGTGGATTGTGAAGGCTGGTATCGCACATCCATGCATAGCCATTACCCTTTACAGGTGGTATGTGATCCAATATTGGCCACCACAGTGCTGTATATGCCTGGCCAGTGATCTCCGTGCTCATGGATGGCACCCTGACATGACATGGGTACCTCAGATGACTACCTAAGGGGCCTGGAGATGTCACCATGTCGGGGGTGCACTGCACAGCACCATCCCTTACACAGTGTCCATAATGTTGACCACAGCCTAGGTAGTAGTTTATGGGTACAGGGATGTTCACCTAGCGGTGACACTGCTGGTATCATCCATCAGACTGTGCACATATGTCACACACCTCACACACACAGCCCATTCTGTATGTTGTTCACAACACTGACACAGCTAAACTGATAGGTCATGGCCATTCACAGCCTTACATACACAGATGCCTAACATATGTCTGTGTGGTATGGGCTACAATGAGGGTGGGGCACAACACATTAACCCTGTTCTACTGTATCTGGCACTGATGTGCTGTGCACATGTCACTCTTGCACCTTTTGTAGTTGTGAGTCTGTCAACAGGCCACTGGTGGAACACTCCTGTGACATGCAAAGGTATTTGTAATCAAATATCCGTGTTATCTTGTACGTCTGTGCTGCTAACATCTACAGTGCTAATGGTTCATGGACATGCACACCATACTCAGCAGGGTTATAGTGCGGTGTCACCCTAAATGACTGTCATCACCACTTGTGGGTTGATATTATCCAACACCCTATCTGTATTGTATGGTCATGCTAGGCACGACAGAACATGTGAGCATGTCATGAGCTACTGATTACTATAGCGCCCATTCCACACCATTTCCCACAGGTACACTGGCTGTCCTACACTTCCCAGCTTGCTTAAGGTACGACAGCTGGTGTACACACGTAACGCACATATCCTGTGGGACATGGTTGTATATACAGGCATGTCCAACTGTCACGTACCAGTGCTACTACCTGTCTGTATGAGGGATATGTCATACATGTGGCAATAGAGCAATTGTCTCATGTAAACATTCAATGCTCACCTCCCAACATATGGCACTACAGCCTGTGGGGGATGCACGTCTGCAGCCATGCTGGGCCCATAGCTCTCAGGTGTACCTCATTACAGGGAACGTACCTCATTTGGGGTTCTAAAAGGTGCATGTTCCTCAAGGTTCCACATTGGAAGGGTCTAACACACATTCATTGTTGTACATAGTTTACCTGCTAGCCATGGCTAAATAGATGAGAATCATATTAATTCATTGGAATATCTGTTTTATACGTAAGACCAGCCTATTTTAGCCATCATATGCCCTTCCTAGTTGACACTGTTAGTAAGCCAGTTGTAAGTGTTCCACGTTTCGCCCATTTGTCACACGGTATGAGGGCTAATGTTCCTCATTTTGGGGACAGGAAGCTGACAGCTATGGCTGGGGGTAATGCTGTCGCCAACCCTGACTGCACCTGACAGTCATTTGGGGATGTGTAACATTCGCAACACACCCCACCCATCACATAGTCTCACATGATCTACACCACTGGCCACACCTACGAGGACAACCTGTGCAGTAAGTCTCCATACTCACTGTAGGCACCAGAGGTAGCCCCCATCATGGAAGACAACATCACCAGCTTATAGCCCACAGACTCATGTGTGCCCACCACATACAGCCAACAGTGTGTTATAACATTCACAACACACCAGTCATAGCTGACTCTGTAGGGTGTCACACTGCAGTTCCACACAGCAGGCTACACAAGGCGTTAGTCGCTTACATCTTGCTGTCAGGTAACTGCTTCTGCAACATAACCTATGCACCCATGCCACACCTCACCAGGTACGATATGTCTGTCATTCGCCATGTTAGTGTGACTGCCCTGTGATGCCACTTCACAGACTATGTGTGCAGGGACATGCAATAGCTCATCAGTCTTATAGCCCTGAGGGTGTGGGCCTAGCCCTGGGGAGCATTTTGCATTCATCCAGACACAATACCACTGTACAATGACCGACTGTGTCACTTCAACAGTTGCCTATGCTCCTATTGTCATTCCACAGGCATGTGGTATCTGTCCGCTATGGCTGTCCTGGTCAAACACAATGCTGTGGCACAGATGACTTGCACCTGTCGGCCCTGGGAGTACAGCTCACATGTAAGGCTCTTGCTGCTTCTATACTGCCTGTCCTGCACAGTTTCCAATAACTGTCACCAGCAGGGCGGTAACTGGCATGCACGACATGGGGTCATGTGACACATTGCTTGCATCCTCCGCTGTGACGCACGCAGGCAAGGCACACCTTATAATTCACCACTCAAACATCTCTGCAGTGACTGGGACCTGCCTCTAGGCTCTGCAGAGCACACCTGCAATGACAGGTTATAGATGGACCATACCTTTCAGGCACATACCTGGACCGGCACACCCACAGCTGAGGGGTTCCCATATCCCACTATGTTTTGCACACATCCTGGCAAGTTGCTTAGCACAATGCATCAGAGGTGCTCCATGTGCAACTAACTGTGTCCGGGACCGCTATACACATTGTAACAAGCGACAGAGTCAACATACTTGATCTCATCATCACGAACATGGGAGCACAATGTTCAACACCGGAGGTGTACCCCTCACTGGTGAGATCAGACCACAAACTAATCTCGCTGGAGGTCCTCATCCCACCCCCACCTGAAATAAAAAAGACCACAGTAAAGAACTTCTCAAAAGCCGACTTCACACTTCTAAAGACTAGTGTGGTCTCGTTTAAGGGCCCCGAGCGGGCGGAAAACAGTACTCAAGCCGCTGAATCACTTACAAATGCCTTCTACCAGCACCTGCAGGACTGCATGGATAAGGCAATCCCAAGCAAAACAAAGACTCTTTGTACCAAAGGCAAGCGTCCAGTCTGGTGGACCCCAGCCATAAACAAACTCTACAACAAAAGGAGGAAGCTACTACAAGATAGAGCAAAATCCTTAAAAGGTAAGACACCCTTGATCACTATAAGTAAAAACTAAGAGCTCTCATAAAATCATCCAAAGCAAATTTCGAGAGAAAAATAGCTAAAGACTCAAAAGACAATCATAAGGCCTTCTTTAGCTATGTTAGAAACCTGGGAGGAAACTCCCAGATATGCTCAGAGCTAGTTCAAAATGATGTGAAGATTACTGATCCTACAGACATTGCCAACATACTGGCTGACAGGTTCAGTGCAAACTTCTCCCCTCCCCAAAGGAGAGATATCTATACCAAGCGATTGCAGCCCCAAACATCTCCAGCCCAAGTGAGAACTGCTCTCCAAAGCAAAACACAGCATCCATGGGACCTGATGGTGTCCCCGGCTGTGTGCTCCATGAACTCAATGAGGAATTAAACCCACAGCTAGGACAGCTGTTTAATCAAAGTCTTACCTCTGGATACGCACCCAGGAGTGGCGCACTGCAACTGTGGTACCACTTCACAAAGGCGGTGCCTCCACCGACCCTGGAAATTACCGCCCATTAGCTTGACAAGCCTTATCTGCAAAGCCATGGAGAGGATCATAATGGACCTCATAAATAAAGACATAGGAATTTGCAGACTTTGGATCCAACCCAGTTTGGCTTTGTCAAAGGCAGATCATGCCTTTTAAACTTGGTTGACTTTTTGAAACAGTCACCAAAGCCATTGATGAGGAAAGGCAGTCCATACAGCCTACCTCGATCTGGCTAAGGCCTTCGATACAATACCCCATTCGGGTATCATTGAAAAACTCATCAGCTTAAATGTCAACCCATACATCACAAGATGGGTTGCAAACTGGCTGAGTGACAGAACCCACAGGGTCAGAGCTGCTGGCGCCATGTCAGACTCAAAGCCTGTCACAAGTGGTGTCCCACAGGGCTCAGTCCTGGCCCACTCTTGTTTGGCATCTACTTTCCAAGTACAAGCAAACACAGGAGGGTTATGGCTGACAAAGTTTGCAGATGACTGCAAACTGGCCATAGTAGAAAACACATCTGACACAGATATCCTTCAGAAGGGTCTCACAGAAGCGGATAACTGGTGCCAGAGCCACGGCCTAAAGTTAAATGCCAAAAATGCATAGTCATACCCTTCGGGAAAAACAAGGTTACCCTAGCTACCAAATAGGTGGCAATCCACTGAGCACAGAAGAAGTTATCAGGGACCTGGGGACCCAGGTTGATAGTAGTCTGTCATTCGACACCCATGTAGCTAAAGTAGTTAGGAAGACCTTCTACATTGCCCACCTTATCATGAAGGGATTCTCATCTAGATCAAGGGAGGTCATAGTCTCCCTTTACTCATCACTCATCAGACCAATGATTGAGTACAATGCCCCATTCGAATGTATCTGACCCGACACTTGCAGCAGCTGGAGAGGCCACAAAAGTTCCTCACCAAAAGGATAAAGGGTCTCAAAAATCTGTCCTATGCTGCCCGACTGAAAGAACTCCAGCTCTATTCAGTCGCCACCGCTTGCTCAGAGGTGACCTTTGCCTAACATACAAGGCCATGTCAAACCCAGATTTGATGAATATGCTTCACCTCAAAAAATCTAGATCCATCAGAGCCACAAGGGCGGGAGACTTAAACCTTGACACGGCTATTAATAGGACGTGCTGGAGGGATAGATTCATCACCCAAAGACTCCCTATGCTGTGGAACAAAATCCCGGTACATGTGAGGCAGAGCACCTCGCTGGCCTTGTTCAAGAGAAATCTTGACCAATGGATGGGAGATCGCAGATATACCCCAGGGATTACCTCAGTGTCACTGCTCGACAGAGGCACAGAAAAATAATGGGTATAGTTCCCCATACTAAAGGGGTGGCCTAAGCCACAAAACGATGGGCTAGGCTTGTAAATGCCCTCGGGCAGATAGCCTAGTATGAACCTATGAACCTATACCCCACGGGTAACATACCTTCTATGGTGGTATAGTGGACAGTGGGCCTCAGCTACTACTGATGTGTGACTGACACTACCCCACACTTCACTGCGATAGCCACTCGTGTACCGACACATCCATGAGTCATACCTTCCGCTCTGCTGGATCAACACATACACACCACCTCCAAGACCTACATTACCCTTGGCATGAACACTACCACCATGTGACTGGTGTTACACACCTGGGGTTATCCCTCATTGGTGGATTCGAACATATGCTAATCTACCTTGTTAGCCACATCCCGGCAACACACCCATCACAGCATACACAGTACATGTGTACTACAACACCTACTACAGACATCTGCTGACAGCGGTTGTTAACATCATGACACCCGTGCAGATTGACAATGCACATACAAATGCTGACACATACCCCAGTGCACTTAATTAGCATGTACACAACTGCATGGATCATGCTATTCCACACAGAGCCATGATAGTACACACCAGATAACAGACGCCACTCTGGTGGTCATGTTCCACGGACATATGATGTACAACAACAGGTGTAGGCTGTTGCACAGTGGTGTACATTCCCATGTGTGGGGTGGCTCACTGGTCAGCCGTGGTGGGGCCACAGGGTCCCTCATCACATAGTCCAAGACTAGCTACGTAAACATGACTGCCACACATTCCGGGGTGTACCACCAGGCATTATGGTGGTATGTCAGTATTCGATGGCAACACCCACATCTGCTGTCACATACAACAGTCACTCAGGAACATTGCAGACCCAGGTATTGTTGGCAACATGCTGGAGGATGGATTCAATGCTGACAGTACACCCTCTCACTCACTACAGGGCCACAATCCATACATGAACATTGTAGTGTCCCTGTAGTCACACCTACACAGTACTGACCTACACTCTATATGTCCTGGGACACTGGCCCCATGTCACCTTCCAACGTCCCAGGCTATGATGTCCACCAACCTCTGAATTACATGTCTCCCCACTAGACTACCATATTTAGTAATAGCCTTGCTTCAGACATTGTAGACCCTGAATGGCACACAGCAGCATTTATCACACTACACACAGGTGGCACCACATTGCATGAGTGGGACTATAGTACTACAAACCTGACTGGACTGTCCTGCATGGCTATGGGGCACATCATCAAGGACGTCATTCTCAGAGACATTGTTGGTCTCCCATCCTCTGCTGCCACCCGGGTTGGGCTTGTTAAGGCCAGAGCATGGCCCCTACACATGGTGGACTCCTTTCATACAGTTACCAGGGCAGTTGCTGATGGTACGGGAGTCCACACATCCTACATTGTCCTCTCATTGCCTTTCAGCACCATTCCCCCTTCTGGTATTGACAACATACACATCCACCTGCACATTGTACCCTGTGTCTCAGGATGTTATGCTATGTGGCTCATTGACAGGACACACAGTGAGGCCAGCATACCATAGTACCTACTACATGTCAGGTACTTTGGCATACCACGGTCCTCAGTCATAGGGCCCCTCATGTTCAGTATATGCTTCCCTGTGGAACAGGCTGGCACAGGGGACTTTCCCTGCCTAGCTTTAGAACCCCTACATACCAAGCGCCATGATTGCTCCACCAGCTGATACTGACTCCAACCATATGGGTGTCGCTGTGACAGATACATAATATGACTATCATGGCATCAAGCTGCATGACACAAGGTGCATGCACATTACCTTTGCATTACACCATTCACCCACTGACTATCACATGGATGGTAGTCCCCTACATACATATCACATTGTACATGTTTGCAGTACACACATATGTCGCACCCACTCCTGTGGTTACCGTATTGCCACTGTGGCATGGATATCCTCCTACATGGCCACACCTATCTGTACTGGGTGTGTAACTGGTACATAGGCACCCATTGTACCTCTGAACTCAAGACATCTACACAAATTCAAGGGTACACCACTCCATTTAGGGTGTACCTTACACAACAGCTACAGCTTTACATGCCACAACATTAACACGCCATGACGTTTACTGAGCTCCGACAGTTTAAATATGCGGCTGCACTACGGACACCACATCTGTACACATTTGCATACTACATACTCAGGGGTGACCTCTGCTGATCAGACAGGGCCCATGTCCACAACATTATTGATGGATATACTCCTCAATAGCAACATAAGCAGAGGCCACTGTGAGCAACATGCTCATGGATATGTGCACACACACCACAATGAGTGGGATGTGCTTCTGGGTTACATTCCCAAACCGGACACTCACCATGCTGTGGAACATAAGTCCTATGTACATCACGCAGGGACACTCAGTAGCACTGTTCATGTGATACCTCCCTTGGTGGTTGGGAGACACATGTAGGCCTGGGATCACTGCAGTGGCTGTACTGTGCAGTGGTGCAGATGACACCTGGCTCTGCTCTTCACAGGACACTACCCTGGAGAGGTGCCACTAGTGTGAAAACTGTAGTTGTGCTTACACATGGACTTGCCAGACTGCATAGTACCCCACTTTGCACCTGTGCAGCTATTACATGTCCTTTGTGCATGGTTACTTGGTAGCCCTTCCATTTAGATTAGCTATCATGCTATTACTATGTCCCATACCTACAGGCCATATGTATCCTGTTATTGTACATACCAATAGACGATACCTGTGGTATGCATGATATGCCTGTTATGCTGTGTAGAATATCTGTCATATCTACCTATAATACTATACATTACACATATTTCACATAGTATCCCATAATGAAAATCATACTTGCTCAGCGGGACCACCTTACATATGTCATTAACGTTATATGCCCATACACATGCGTGCTGTGACAGTATATCAACATATACTATCCCCTGCTATGGCACGTCCTTATTGGACATACCCTACCACTGATGGCGGGTTGTATGGCATTGTTCTGTTTAATGGCCTCATGTAGCATCCCTTGTGGTGTCTGTGCTGTGTACCTTGTGTCCCACTGCTGGACGCACAGATTCTACAAGCATTAGTATGCTCAGCAAGACATCACTACATAAATACCTTTCCCCACTTTATGCATTGTGGACACGTTTAATTAATGCAAACCAGGCTATACATACAGTAAAACTAATTAATACAGATCATGCTATACATAACCTTACATATCGGGCATTCTACATACCTTGTTGTCGTTACGGCATTTCGTTTCTATCTCTCTCACAGTGTTTCAACTGTTATTCGGTATGAGCATACGGTTTGAATGCCTGGCAAGTCATCCTTATATATGTTGATACCTGAAACATGTGGATTCTTCCCGCCAATTGGTGTTCCTGAGTGACTAATTACTTGCATATCAGCTGTGCAGCTACTCCATTTGCCAATTACGCGACAGTGGGGTATAATTGGATTCTCCACTTGGGCGTTGCCTATTTGCCCTACCTTCGGGGAGACGGTCTGTATTGTGTTTTGTTATGTGTAACTGCAACTGCTATGCATGGAGACAAGTATAGTTTGGATTCATGTCCCCCGTGTATTGTGTGTGACAGGTAGAGTATTTGGTTCAACATGTGGGTGTACCTGTCATCCCGACATCTGATAATGGAGTATTGCAATCAAAACCTGTAACATGGCTGTTTGTTCCATTATACAACGCCTGCAATTTTGCATGTCGCCTTTAATTGTGTCTCTCACATGGTATGTTGAGGGTTCTGCAGATGTAATTGACTGACTGGATGTTTGTGCTGCTATTACAGTTTGTATTGCTTTAGTTTCTAGTGTGGGGGATGTCGGTGGTTGTACGTAACATATACGGTTTGTGGGCCTTGCATTTCTACATAATCCGTATATATGTGTGTGGGCTCCATCCCTAATTAGAGAGCTAACAGTTAGTAGACTTATGTTACGGAATTGTACATTGGGCCATTGTTAATTGGTTCCTATATCGTCTGCAGGTGAGCTTGCTACTTGTATACCTCTGTAATTGCAGCGATATATCAGGGGATATGTGCAGGTGACAGCTATCCCTTGTATTTCTGTCCCAGATATTTGCAGTCATTGTGGTTGTGTTGTTAAAAGAACCTGTTTGCCATGGGTTGCCACCTTATCATATGGTCATTGTTGGACACTTGCGGGACACAAAGCGGTGTTTACAGGCCAACACGTAGCCACGGTCAGTACACAGGTAACACATACTTTTATCCTCACTACATACCTATTGTTGTGTGACTTTGGCTACTTATCATATTGCATGTAACATTTAAGTTTCTTACATACAGGCATAACTATTAAATACGACTGTTACATTATATATGGGACATATTTATGTCCTACCATCTCGGATATTTGCCCTCTGTACTGTTTTATGTCAGGACACACCTGCCCAGGGTGGGGATGTCCCTCCTACTGTGGTACAGGTAGTAACCATATGCCTATGGCTAGCTATACCCACACCTACCATACTGATCTGCCTCTGACTTGGCACCAACATACACATGTTGCGGACACACACACACATTACAGTCACACAGAAATGCACACGGCACCCTCAACGCACACTTACACAGACTACGGCACTCACAGACACAGTTGAACACAGTACCTACGTGGACCGCGACACCGTCAGCGGTGACTAACTGTCCCTTCATATCATCATACTATTACTCGCGGATGTACTGTTCCGGTACTGTGTTCTATCAGTCTTTCAGCCTCGTGGTTACGCATGTCGGTATGTTACACAATCCATGGTTGGCGGTATCCTATTTATTTGTACCTCCAAGATGTTATGAATGTCGTTGAACTATCTATTATATTTGCAGATATCGCTGTATCCATCTATATCACCATATATCCCTCTATTGCCCTTTCTATCTGTATTATATATATGCATATGTGTACATATATATATATATCTATATATATATATATATATATATATATATATATATATATATATATATATATATATATATATATATATATATATATATATATCTGGTGGGGAACGTGACAGGCACACAGCACCACCATATGCTGTAAGACTCATGTATTGTTCAGGTGTTGGCATTCCATGTTCCACTGGCTGTTGTGTTTACAATGTTTGGGGCTGCCTATGTAGGAGTCACACATTGGGCCACCTATACATTACAATTCACAGGTGGTCATGTTTGTGTGCCATCCATTTTACTGTGTGTGCAGGTGGAGAGGTGTCAGTCCATAGGGGCCTACACGGTCAGAGTATGTGCTATACGTTCCCTCTTTGCCAAGGCATAGGCATATTGGGTACGCCTCCTTCTGCCTACTGGGGCTGGCACAGTGTGTTCATGGTCTGAATCCCTCTGTGCCTGTACTGGCCTTGGCAATTGCGGTGGGCTATGAGGGCCTTCACCATTTTGTCCCTGCTGCAGCTGCTTCCGCAGGATCATATTATGTAGCATGGCACATACTATGACGATGTGGGCACACGTGCCTGGAGAGTACTGCAAGGCTCCACCAGATGTATCCAAGCACTGGAACTGTGATTTCAGCATCCCGAACACATGCTCTATGATGATTCTGGTTTGAGCGTGTGCCTCATTATGGCGTTCTTGCATGGGTGTGTGTGCATTTCTGATGGGAGTCATCATCCACGGCTCCAGTGCATAGCCAGCATCCCCCACGAGATGGCCATGTGGGATGTACCCCCTGACAAATACCTGATACAGCTGTGAGGCATGCCAGATATGGGAGTCATGGTAGCTTCCAGGGCTGCCAGCACACACATCCATGATAATGCCCTGGGCATTGCACATGACCTGGCAGTTGATGGAGTGGAATCTCTTGCGGTTTATGTAGCGCATACCCTGCTCACCGGGTGGTGACTTGATTTGTATGTGCGTGCAGTCTATCGCACCCAGTACCTCCGGGTATTGTGCCACATGGTGGAAGTGATGCATATTGCTGGCCAACTCCTCCTGAGTTCTGTGGAAGTATATCTGCTCATTGGCATGTGGTAACATGGCATCCAGGAATTGGTGTAGTACCCTGGATGCTGATGCCTGTGAGATACCCATTATATCTCCAGTTGGCCTTTGAAAGGTACCTGTGGCCAGTATTTGCAGGTTTACACATACCTTCGTGTCCACTGGTATGGGTTCCCCTCTGTTGTTTCTGGTTCTCAGGCATGGCTGGCACAGCTCCACTATTTGCTGTAAGATGTCCCTGTCCACCCTGTAATGCTCTACTATCTCCAGGTCATGTAGCCCCTGGTAGGTTACCCTTGGTCTGAACACTCTCCTTCTCCTCCAAGGCCTGCGGTGGTTGTCGGCATCATCCTCCACAACACCGTCAGTCTCTAACACATGCTGATGAATCACAGCTATGGCAGCTCCCAACATGTACATTTTAAAAGTTCCCCATGTGTTTACACCTATGGTGCGGTGTTTGGGAATACACAGGTGTGTGTTGGGTGCTTTCACACTTTATACTATTGTGCTGTGAACACCGATGATGTCATAGGGTGTGTATGTATGTTCGTAGCTACAGGTTATGTTATGTGTTTTACTGCCGGAACTACTATTGTGGTGCCTTTGGTGTTGAATTACATTTGCCTGCTGTGGATTACCTCTTGACCTTCCCTTTACATTTCTGCGCATTGCACCTACCATTTTCTGGCGTGCATCCTGCAGCCTACTTTCATTTGTACTTTCCTGGACCTGGCGTATCTTGCGTTATGTGTGCTACTGCCGGTCTGCTGTCGGTTTGCTTTGCTCTGCTGTGTCAGGTCTCCTATCTTTGCAATCCAATACCTTCCCTCCTTTCTTTGCATTCACATGCCTCCCCTATCCTGTTTTGCAGGTTTCTGCAAGCGGACTTGTCAGCTGCCGTCGATTGGCCTTCGTGGGTTGATTGGTGTTGATTGCTCATTAGTACTCCAATTACCCTACTTCCACATTTCCTTCTTTTCTTCCCCTGACCTTCCTGTTTCTGCTATTGTTTGCGGCGCGTGCGTCCGATTACTGGGTTTCGGGCACGTTGTCATCCTCGTACACATGCGCTTTTGGCCACCATGTGTGCTCTCAGCTAAATGATTCCTCCCCACCCCTATCCTGCAGCTTAGCAACGGACTGGCCAGATTTGCAATGCTCCAATGTGCTTAGTGCTACGGTGGCACACCCCTCTGCTGATGTCATGTATCTCCTCTGAGCCACTCCTCGGTGTTATATCGCTGCGCCGTATGGTACAACCGTCCTCCGGCGGGACATTTGCGATTCAGTATTATCTGCCTCATTTGCATGGCATTGACTACTAATTCATAGTTACCGCACCGAACACTATCGAAAGCCCATAGCAACCCTTACACCTTGGTTGTGGTGTTCCATGCCTACCATTGTGTATTATGCTGTAAACCTGATTTCTATTACATTGCGATTTTATGACATTTTTATATTATTTCTTTGTTACAGCTTCCGCACACATGCCCTGCGGTTCTGCTCTGCGTTACTGTGGACATGACATTAAATGTTGTTATTTATGTGTCGTGCATCTTTTCTTATGCCATTGGCTGTGTATTTCGCCATTGGCATATGTTAACATTGTGATACCTGCGTCTGGCCCTCTTCTATAGCTCCGATGTTCTGTTTGGGAAAATGTAAACCATGTTTTTTGGTTTACATTTCCGTGGGCTTACGCTACACCTGCACCACTTCATGAATCGCTACATGCCTTCATTTGCATGGTGCGACACTGCACATGGGGTGATTTGCATACCTACGCCAGGGGCTGCGCAGATCTGGTGTACGCCGGTAGTGCACGTGGAATTGGATCGTACCTGAATCGCTCGGCGGCCATATTTGGCGTTATAACGCCTACGCTATGCGTGCGCCTGGCGCAAGCTTCATGAATCCCAGGGAGGATCTACTCTTGACAAATCCAAACTGGGTTGGGTCAAGAGTTTGAAGGTTGCTTGTGTCCTTGTTGATCAGGTCCACGAAGATTCTTTCCATGACCTTGTAGATAAGGCTGGTAAGGCTTATGGGTTGATAGTTTCCTGGGTCTGTTGATGGACCCCCTTTGAGTGAGGGAATTACTGTTGTTGTTCTCTACTCTAGCAGAACAATGCCAGTATTCAGGAAGATTTAAGGAGAGTGTCAAGTGGTTATTCCACTAGGTCTTGTTTTAGCTTGTTTAGTAAGCAACCTGGGATGTTATTTGGTCAGACAGAGGCCTTGTTTTTGGCCTTGGAAAGTGCTTTTATGACCTATTCTTTAGAGATAGTCGGTTGAAGACCGGTGTCAGGAAAGCTTTGGGGTATGGCTGGTGGGGACAGGGGAGGCTGAAATTATTGCCAAATCTGTCAGCTAGCAAGTTGGCAATTTCCTCAGGGTCAGTGTGAGTTGTATCATCCACTATATGTTCTTGTTTATTCCCTTTTAGATTGCGGATGTAGTCTCCTAACTAGCTTTAGAGGACTTTACAAGATATCAGATTTGCTTGTTCAAGCTATGGAGGGTATTCTCCTACTTCTGTTGAGTAAGTTCCTCTTGTTCTTAGACATCTCTTTCTTTCTTTTGTTATATGACTTATTTATACTTACCAAGGTGTTTTATTTTTTTCTGGAGGACCTGATTTTAGTCCTGTCAGGTACAGCTGAGTCAATACATTTGTTTAAGTGGCTATATAGGGCATTTGTATACTCTTCTGCATAGGAGTAATTGTTGGCTATGATACTAGGGGGCTTTTAAACTTTTTATACCATCACTTAGTAGGCTATAGCTTGCTTTGGAGAAATGTTTCAGTTTTTGTTTTTGGTCCTGTGGGGGTGTCAGGTCTGATCTTTACATCAAACGAGACTGATTTAAGGTTTTACAAAACCACTCTCCTCTTTCTTCCTTCTTCCAATATATCACAAACAACTCTGACCCAAAGAAAACCACCGACTGTGGTGAACAGAAAGTCAGACAGCTATGCAAGATGTTCTGTTCTTTATTTTTCTAGCACTTCAGTGTCTCCACCTTCAAGGAATAACAAACACTCAACAAAATACACACATTTTTATATCTTACATAATTAATTGCATTCAATTAACAATTAAATAATAAATTACCCCCTTAAAGTGAACACTTCCAATTCAACTCCTTATTTAAACCCTTTGGCATCAATGTTTTATATTTTAAAATATAAATACTTTCCTTATACAATAACTTATGTTTCAATACATCTTCATCATGTAAACATTCCACTCTTTCTAAAATTGTTCCTTGTAATAAAGTGGCATCACTATTATGTAACATTTTAAAATGTAAAGCAATCATTTTGTCTTCCCTTATATTCCTAATGTCCCTTAAATGCTCCATGATTCTGATACGAAATTCACGTTTAGTTTCCCCTATGTAATATAACTGAAATGGGCACCTCAGGGCATATATAACTCCCTTACTTTTACATGAATATGTGCCTCTAGATTCAAATTTAATACCATTTATATTATTGAACACATTCACAATATGTGTGCATATACTGCACTTATTACAACATAATGTTCCTCTAACTGATGGTGTGTTAGGTATTTTCACAACTGACATACAAAATTTACCATGTACTATCATGTCTCTCAAATGTTGTCCCCTTTTATAGGAGAAAAAAGGTTTCCTAGGCAAAATATCTGCCAAAAACCTATCCTCCAACAAATATTTCCAATAGTACTCTATTAGTGTCCTCACCTCTTCACTTTTAATATTATAAACAGACACATAATAGATAGAATTTACTACATTTTTATCATTTATCTTACTTTCATACATACTATGGATGTCATTGTATTTATACTTGCTAATACTTCCTCTCACGTTTTTACCTATATTTATTTCTTCCCTCACTCTTGTCTGGGCTTCTTGCATAATAACTGGGTCATAACCCCTTCTCAAAAACATGTCTCTAGTCTGTCCTATCTCATTTAGCAACGAATTCTTATCACTAGATAATCTTGAGATACGTAATATTTCAAAAGTTCAAAAAACGAAGAAGGACAAACCACTGTAAAATAAAGATCCAGACCACGAATGAAGGTGAAATGAACTTTATGTACAAGCGCTTTCGTCTAGTATAGTGTAGCACCTGTGTTTTATGTATCTGATGAAGTCTTTTCTATACATAATATTTCCCCAAAGGGTAAAACCTTTAAAACATGGGGTGGATGACAACTAGTCGCATGTAAATATTGATTACCATCAACAAATTTTCTATGTATGTTTGATGAGATATCTCCACTTTCCTTACCCTCTAAAATGAGGTCCAGATATATCACTTTATTCCCTTTTGGAAGCCCATCAAATGAAAGGCCAAAAGGATTTTTATGTATTTCTGACATAAACTCATCAACTTCATCCATACCACCCTCACAAACAAATATCATATCATCAATGAAACGAAAATAAGAAATAACATACTTTTTCATAAAATTCAAGTTAAATAAAAACTTAATCTCAAAAAAAGACATTAAAAGATTGGCATTCATGGGGGCAAATGCTGCCCCCATTGCAGTGCCTTGTTTCTGTCTATACAGTACATTATCAAAATAAAAATAATTATTCTTAAGACAAAAATTTACCAAATCAACTACAAAATTAGAGAAGGGGCTGTCACCCAAAAAATATGCAATAGCCTCCAGATAATCACTATGCTTAATAGTGGCATACAAACTTTTAACATCAACCACCAGCCAGTATTTATCCTTGTTCCAAATTAAAGGGGAAATTTTCCTTAAAAATCAAAACTGTCTTGTATATATACCAGAGATCTCTGAACATATGGTAACAATATTTTATGTAGAACCAAACCAACATTATATAAAAAATATTTGCAAGCCGAAATAATAGGTCTACCAGGTGGATTTTCCTTACTTTTATGTACCTTAGGCAGACAAAAGAAAACAGCTATCTCACTGTTTTGGTTAAACAACCTATCCCTGACATCCTTATCAGTGAAGTAGCCCAACCTAACACTTTTATCTAACATTTTCTCATACTCAATTACTGCTTGCTTATATTTATTCCTTTCACATTTTTCATAAACTTCAACATTCTCTAAGTGCTCCATACACATTCTATAATATTGTAATGTGTTCATAATCATTATTTTTTCCCTTTATCCGAAGGTTTTATTATTATATCCCTCCTACTTCTCAGCACTTTCAAAGTTTGCCACTCTTTCAAAGTTAAATTATAAGATATCTAATTTTTATTTAACAAAACACTATCATAGATATTTTCACCTCAAAAACCTATCATGGAGACAAACTGTGAAATACATGTATTTTCAAAGGGTGGCATACATTTGTTAAACACTGGTATAGTTGATATATCTATTTTACAATATGCATTAGGAAACATACTTTCATCGTTGTCACCATCAGATATTTCCCCAGCTTCTTCATAACAGGAAAATAAACTATCATCAGAGTCACAAAGCAAAGAATTATTACTTGCATTATTATTTTTTAAGTGTATGGCAAAATGATACTTCAAATACACTTTAAGTATAAACCTAAACATCTCTTGCTTAAGTATAAGACCCCTAGGTAACACAGTAGGCACAAACGTAAGCCCCAGATTTAATATTCACACTTGCTCCTGTGTTAAATTACATCCTGATAAATTCAACAACAAACTTGGCTCAGTACATACCTCAACATCTGAACCTTTTGTTGTAGTAATGTCCATGGATGATTCATGGAGCATTTAAGGGACATTAGGAATATAAGGGAAGGCAAAATGATTGCTTTACATTTTAAAATGTTGCATAATAGTGATGCCACTTTACTACAAGGTACAATTTTAGAAAGAGTGGAATGTTTACATAATGATTAAGATGTATTGAAACATAAGTTATTGTATAAGGAAAGTATTTATATTTTAAAATACAAAACATTGATGCCAAAGAGTTTAAATAATGAGTTGAATTGGAGGTGTTTACTTTAAGGGGGTAATTTATTGTTTAATTGTTAATTGAATGTAATTAATTATGTAAGATATAAAAATGTGTGTATTTTTTGAGTATTTGTTATTCCTTGAAGGTGGAGACACCGAAGTGCTAGAAAAATAAAGAACAGAATATCTTGCATAGCTGTCTGACTTTCTGTTCACCACAGTCGGTGGTTTTCTTTGGGTCAGAGTTGTTTGTGGTTTAAGGTTTTACCTTACCAGGGAGGGAAACACACAGGGAGTAGTGCAGTGACTCCCCCCTTGTATGTGAAAACTAGTTCTAGGACATTTGAGCCCCTTGTGGGGGTGAAGACCAACTGTTCCAGGGTATTTAAATTAACAAAGTCCAGGAACCTCAGAGCAATCATGTTTGTGCTCATGTAAGCCAATGGAAGGATAGTTGAAATCTCCCATGACCAAGGTGTTTGGCTGTATACTGAGCGACTCTAGCAAGTCCAGGTTGGTGGTGTGCTTCTCCTGGTTCATGGTGGGGGACCAGTAGCTAGCAATAATGTGGTAGGGCAGTTTGTCTATAGTTATTTGGACCTGGAGTAGCTCAAGAGAGTCATACTGTTTTACCAGTCTCAAAGTGCATTTGGATTTAATGAAGACGGATACAGCTCCACCTTTGGTTCTTTCATGCTCGTTTTGAGGTCGAAACATGTAAAAGGCATTGTAGCCTTGCAAAGCCAGGATACTGTCTGTGGCCTTAAACCAAGTCTGAGTGACTGTACAGACATCTGCATCTTACAAGGTGAGGAGTACTTCCAGGGAGTGCAGTTTACTCTTTAGACTCCTAGCATTAAGCAGCATGACCTTGAGTTTGTCTGTAGTGGATTTCTTTACATCGGAGGTTTGGTTGTTTTGACATTGCCTAAAAAGGCAATATGGGGGAAGCAAGTGTCTTTGCCAGTATCTGAAAGCCTTGAGGAGACAGGTGAAGGCCATCTCTTGCAAAGCAGCAGGGTTTGTCAACCATGTCTTCCCAGGCTGTCAGATACTGGATCCCCCTGGCGTGACACCAGAAGCTAAGCCAATTGTTGAAATCAATCATTTTTGTCTGTGTTGTGGCATCATCCTAGGTGAAGGTAGAATGTTGTTTAGAGCTAGGGACATACCTGCCTGGGACATATAATCTGAGAGCTCAGTCATGTGTCTCTTAATATAGTCCAGAGAGGTACATCTGAAGTCATTCACTCCAACATGGACAATGACAGAGTCATAACAGTAATTGTTGCTGAATGACTTGAGTGTGTATATGATTTGATGGATCCTCCCACCTGACAGGCAGCTGACCATGACCTTCTCCTTGTCCAGCCTGGTGAAAGGACATCTGTGTGTCTCACTATTCAGTCACCTGTGACTAGGACATTAGGTTTTGAGGTGTTCTTTCTTAGGGGCTTAATTGTTTATACACGAATATGTGTGTTGTTATTTGTAGTTGTGGATTCTGTTCATGTACCAGTATGTGTAGGTTGTTTGCACATGGGAGGTCTCTGGTCTTTTGGTAGGCTCTTAGTGAGTATCTCCACATATGTGGGTTTATATGCCTTGATCTTATCTTGTCTGAGTGGAAAGGTGTGTGTGCTGACAACCTGTTTGATGTCATGTTTATTGTTATATGAGAGGACTGATTCTAGTTTCATGGTATAGTTACATCTCTCATATACTGTATTTCTTTGCTTTAGGGGTACGTAGTTGTCAGTATACATGAAGCAATTGATACATTACCTCAGAATGCCCTGTGAAGATAGGTGAAGGCTGCCAGCCTAGCCAGATAGAATTTTGTAGATAATTCTGTCATTTATAAATATTAATATAAGCCACAGGCTTGTTCTCTTAAATGGGAAAAATGGTGGTAAATGTGGAACTGCAAAAATGTAACAACAGTGCACTCTGCTGTAACAAAGCTGGCGAGTCAATTCCTTGATGTCAAAACTCAGAGCCGATCTGTCTAGATGAAGGAATTCTGCCTATTGTTTTGAGGCCAGAGTTAATGGCTAGAATTTGCATGCATAATTTCTTTTATTGTTCTGGTTCCTGACCAGCTGCAAGATCAAAGGGGCCATTAACCTCTGAGAATCTGTTAGCCTGGGAGCCAGAAAAAATGATGTAATCTGAAATGACTCAGTGGTACTGTGTTATCAATTTAAGGACAGAAAGAATGAGAGCATTAGAGCATTTGTCTTGAGAACATCTAACTCACCCGATCTCTGCCTGTGTCTAAATGTAAGTAGGATTTTAGAACTGTGATTTCTCTTAGATATAGCTAGGAAATAGGAAGTTTAGACTAGTTTGTTTTTCTGTGATGTCAGAAATTCTCTACGGTATTATTTTAAGTAATTCCCTGTGATCTCTGAACTCTTGACTAGCATTGTGTAGTGAGAAGTAATGTCTTCTGTTTTTATTATTTATTATTAAATATTTTTGAACCTTTCAACTGTGGCTGTTTTGTGTAGGGATAATTTAAGCTCTAAGATTACATTGCATGTATATAGTGATACTGTACCAAGTCACTCCAAATATGTCTTGACTGTTTGGTTGCACTTACCAGTTGGATAATAATATTGCACAGTAATAGTTGGACACCCTTTCTTAAGGGCCTTTGAGTTGCTGATATTAATGGGTGGTGGCAGCTGGTACTACCTTTTAGACTCGGCAGAAAAGAGGCACAGCTGGAGAACCTGTGCCAGCCTTCCCCAGGAGTGTCTGTGTGGTTGTATAAACTCTTATCTTAAAGAGTGTGTGCGTCAGCTACTTGGGCAGGGACATGAAGCACTGGTTGGACAGAGAAGGTGCTGGAGGTTTTAGCTTGCCCACTAGGCTGAGATCTGGACCATATAGCTGTGCCAGTGGGGAGTCTTATTGGGGACCTGGAGAGAAAGCGAGAAACCAGCCCCAGACTGACTGTGATATCTGTGAGCTCTTAAGGGAAATTGTACTTTACTGTGTGTGTGTATTTATTATCCCTTCCCTATATGGACACCCCACACTAGTGTTAGTGGTGAGGATTGAGGCTCCTTGATTGCTGGGCCAGTGCACGGGCGTCACATGCCCATGTCAATCAGACTAGCTGGAGAAATGTTGGGAACTGACTGCTCATAGTAACAGGTACTTCTTAAGCACTAATTTGTGTGAGGGCAAATTAGATCATCTATTGCTCTGGGATTAACAAGGGGACTTATACTATAGAAGATCAGGGATAGAAAGTGGGACAACACTGCTCAGTGCTCAGCTGAGTTGCCTGCAGTGCAGAGGTGTGCAGCTGCATTGCCTGCATAGCAGCAGAAAACCTGGGAGGGTTTCACTGATTGGGATCTAAGGAAAAATAGTTTCTAGGTGTTTGCATCTATACAAGGCACTGCTAACAGCTCAGACAAGGCTATATCCACTCTCTTCTCCTACAAAGGTGCAGGGGAACCCTTCTTATGTATGATGGCAGGATTTGAGTTCAAGTGTAGGAAAAACAGGCTAGATTCAGCAAGTCTCGATCTAGTCTATGCTAACTAAGCAATGTTTCAGTGCATAACAAGTGCAGGTAATAAGTAGGCACAAACAATAAAAACAGTCAAAAAGTCACATATGTATGTGGATAAAACAGTGTACCTTGTGTTTGTGAGTCAAGCACCTTAACCATTATACCGAGACGCAATATTTTTTTTTTATAATTTCATTTTATGTACAATACTGACCACAGATGTCCTATCATTTATTTATTAATTTATTTATTTATCATCTTTTGTTTACCAGGAAATTCAACTGGGCACAAGTCACATTTTCAACAGAGTCCCCGGGAGAAAAGCTTCACATATAGTACATATTTACAATGAACAATAATAAAAATTAAACATTACTTTGTATGTACTATTGAGATAAATAGTAAAGACACTTATAATATACTTTAGAAGTTAT
Organism: Protopterus annectens; assembly: GCF_019279795.1. Taxonomy (NCBI): domain Eukaryota; kingdom Metazoa; phylum Chordata; order Ceratodontiformes; family Protopteridae; genus Protopterus; species Protopterus annectens. The sequence continues at coordinate 1,407,541,248 of NC_056731.1, read as the reverse complement.
ATTATTTTACATAAGTCAAAGACATGTTAATATGTAATACAAGAAAAACAACAGACATGATAAAGCACATAGGTTCAGTATTTGTATTTTGCCATTGATGATGTAGGATGTCACTACAGCAGGAACAGAAAGTAGGAGGAAGAAGGGTATAAGCAGAAATAATCAAGAAAAACATAAGTAGAAAAAGTTCTGATAGTGGATACATTGAGAAAAAAGTACATAGATACTGAGATGGGTAAGGAAGTGATATTAGTAGGAGAAAATTAAGGATATAGGTTAGTTGGAGGAATAGTAATGGGGATGAAACACAAGCAGATACAGTCAGTTATAACAAAGATGAAAGAACCTGGATGATTTACAGAGAGATTGGCAATGGAAGAAATTTGTAACAGAATATACCATTAGAAAGGTTTATTAATCCAAAGCATCCAATAATTAGAAAAATAAAAATTGAAAAATAACTTGTACTATACACTAACACTTCCTATGTTATATGTTTGTTTACTCTGAATGGAAAGGCAGCAGGCTGCATTTTTTATACCTTGATGTGCTTTTTACTGAAATACAATAACCCATTTATAAAATGGGCTTCCTCAATAAAGTCAGATAAATAAGTTTAAATTAACAAAAGGTGCAATAGAACAAATAACTAATTATAAGGAAAATGCAAAATATAGTCCCTCTGTTTTGACTGCTTTTATCAGTCTGAGCTCTGTCTTTATCTCTGTATCTCCCTCCCTCCCACCTCCTCACACCCACCCACCCACATACACACACACACACACACACACACACACACACACACACACACACACACGTATTTTTGTTATTCTATTGGTATTGGTCAATACTGCAGGGTTGTGACTTAACTCTTGCATTTCCTCATAGAAGGGGAGGTGTTAAATCTGCAAAGAGTGACAGGCTTTGTTTAATAGCAGATGTCCTGCAGTAACAATAATAGTGTACTGTGAGCTACTTTTGGTCTTGAATGTATTAAAGTGCATCAGTTATGATATTGCTAATCTAGCCAGAAAGTACTTTAACTAGCTAATAGATAGAAAAGTGAAAGCACATTTTTATAACATAGTATTGCTTTGTCAGCCTGTTTTAATCATATTTAGGGATAATTATGATGATTACTGTATGGCAGCCTGTGCAAAGGATTAAGACTATAAGCTGTTAATAAGCTATTTCTTGTGGGACAGGGTTTAATTCCTCAGCCTACTTTTGCCTATGCAAACTCGAGCAAGTCACTTAATCTGACAGTTTTTGGTGGCATTTGGGATAAGCTCATTAATGGTCTCCTGGACTGCATGCCTATGAAACAAATATAAATATGGAGGCTGTTTTTATATAAATATCTCATATTTGCTCTGGATTATTCATTAATTTAAAAAAATGAGCAGTGTCTCCTGTATCTCCTATTTACACTCATGAATTTGTCAAAATGAGCACTATCAAAACTAAATTTTCGGTTTCATTTTGTAATGTAACTGAAAAACAGCTAAAATAAAAGCCGTTCATATCTGTACAGTTCCAATTTTTTATGCAAATGACTTGAAGCATATTAACTTTTGCTAATGATTTGTTAGAACTGAAATATTCTAATAGGAAACAATAACACAGAATCCTGTTTCATTTGTTTTCTTGTAATTTTCTCAGTACAGATTGAAAATCATGATTATTTACCTAGTAAGTTCTAATTTAGATATCTTGCTGTCAACATTTTGTTAGCAAATCATTCCTTAACCATTTTTATTGAAATATTTGCAACAATTACTATAAAATAAAGCAAATGAACTATCTTCAATATGCAAAAACATGTCAAAGATTGAAACTTAGGATTTCAAAAAATAACATAATGCTGTGATGAAACAGAGCAATAAATTTGTTAAGGAATCCACTACTTTAGTCCAAGGATTAATAAATGGATACATTGAAGATTGTCTTGCTTTCTTAACAATAATTACCTTGTTGATGACTTTGCTGAGAAGCTAAACAAATTCAATGAAGAGAGGAGCTCCTTAAAGGTGATTGCTTTCTCTGCTACAGCCAGTATAGTCTGAAATAAATAATCTTTTATTACAACAAAATTTTAAGAAAGATTATATAATACCATAAATGTATTCAAAATAATTTTATCTGACCATAATATTTTAAGGCAAAAGTCTACTTTCTTCCAATAATCTTTTAAGTATGGACAGTCATTCGCAAATTCTGTGTTGTCAATTAGCTTTATAACTTGATTACATTTTCTGCTATTTTTATAGAAAATTTGGCTAGTTTTTATGACATATAAAATGATCTATGTAGGTATTCCCAAGAATTAGTGTTTTTCTTTTTTTTTTCTTTTTTTTTTGTCTTTTATTTTTTACTTTTTATAATATAAATGTCATAATTCTGTAAGATATAATTCCAGAAATTGTAAATAAAAATGCTTTTGAAGTATAAATCTTATATAAATCAGAAATGACTGAGGAGAAACTATCCTCAGTGTATATAATTATACAAAGACAGTTAATTAATTTGTGAATATTTGAATTCTGATGTAACAAAGCTTAATAAAAGTTCATCTGGGTAAAATTTCTGATACTTTCTATCATTGTCCAATCTGTTATACCAAGATATTTTTTATATTCAGTTGATGTTAAAAAAAATATTATTAAGCAGTTAATCCATAAAAACTGTTTCCATTCTATTCAGATTTTTTTTTAAATAAGCACCTTCTAATAGGCCTTTAGTAGAGGAAAAAGGAATCAAAAAGTTAAACTGGAGTTTTGGATCAATTTGACTTAAAATAATATTTTTAAATTTGATTAATATTGAATCAATATATTTGGATTGAGAAGAAGCAGAAGTATTAAAATAGTTACAAATAATTAATCATAAATAGTTGCTAAATCATGGTATTAACTTGAAATTTTAATTTTTTGTCACAACATTATTGAATATGAAATATTTTCTAATTAGCTGAATAGTCCAAGTTATGCCAATTAATATTAAATTTACATATAGCTGCTTTGGCATATGACTCAATGTCTGGTAGTTTTATGCCCCCCTTTCCAAAGGCCTATTATGATGAGAAAAAAGTGTTCTTAGCTTTTTGGGGATATCAGAAAAATCCAGTAACATTTTACTAGATGTACTTAGATAAGTTTTATAAAGCTTTTGAGAATATGATGATTTAATCAACTGAAGTCTATCCACAAAGGAAAGAGATAATTTCTTCCAATAATCTATTAGTTTAGAAATTTATCAAAAATTCTATTACAATTTGCATTTTTGTCTGTTCTGATGTTTTTCTGATTCCTATACTCACATAAAATAAACCTTGAGATTATTCAGCAAAGTTTCAGTGCGATAGAATAAATGAATCCAAACATTTATTCAGAAGAAGTTATTAGATTTATAACTATTAAAAGATAAATGTGATATTATACTGAGTCTTGCAAGATATGTGAGATTTTCTTTAATGAAATATGTAAATCTGTTAGAGTTAACATGATATCATCTTCAAAAAAGAATTGCCTTAGATTCATCATCATTACACATTTTGATTTCCTGGTTAGCTTGGTTTGACTATATTTGAACAGCTAGGACTTTGATTGCTAAATCAAATAAAAAGGAGAATTTGGACAACCTTTTTAGTTCCATTCTTAATTAAAACTGGTTCAGCCGTAAACATATCAAGTTTGTCATAGGCTTTATTGTTCATATACATCTGTATTATTACATTAATAAAGAGAGCTAGAAAATCAAAAGCATAAAATAATTCATTGTGAACATTTAGAAAATCCTTATCTCATTGTTTTATCTTATTTGTACACCATGTTAATGATTTTCCATGTTTCTAAGCCTTAAAAGATAATTTATTATCTTATGTCATATGAAATATTTTTCATAACATCTCTACTTTAATATTGAACCATTCTTTAAAATCCTTCATATTTACTATATAAGATAGAATTCTGTTAACTATCAGAAGAGGCTTAAACTTAATCCATTAAGTTAAAATTAATGAGATATAATCTGAAAAGGTACAGGAAATTATTTTAAAACTGTTTAATTCAGATATTACATCATGAGATATAAATAATTTACCAGTTGATGTTACCAGTGCCAAAACAAGGGGATCATATGACAAATGAAAGGAAGCTATGTCACTAAATAAAAATATATCATTGAAATGCAACATATCTAACCCATTTTAGTGCTTTAGCTGTAGAACTAAGTTTAGTGTCTTTCGGAGAGTTTGATTCTTTTTTATTTAAAATGCAATTGAAACAACCTCCTGATATAAGAGTACCTATTAGATTATTTAACACGGTATTAAGTATTTTCTTGGTAAGTTTAACTACCACACCTGAAAACCAACAAGCTTTGGCTAAAGTACACAGTCTTTTATTATTGAGAATTGTAACAAAGGTGAAAAGTGCATCCACATCCTCAAAACTGGATAAAATTGTTGGCACTATTACATTTTTATGCCACAGAATCATTATGTCCCATATATTACTACTAAAAGTAGAGAGTGGTAGTATTTCATATTTGGCAGGATTACATCATTTTTTTCATTATGATTAAAGTGGGATTCCTGAAGAAATATATTTGATCTGAAGTATTCACAAAATTTAAGAACAGACCCTATTTTTGCTTTATTGTTTAATCCTTCAATATGTAAAGAAAGAATTGTAAGGTCTGTTAGTACTGAATTTTTAGGAAGAAGATAGAGTTAAACTGATTACAATAATTCTCATAATGAAAGTACAGTTGATCTCTCCATTAAAAACATTTAGTATTTAGATAAACACATTCAGCGTTTCTTTTACAAAAGCAATATATATCTCACATGTGAAGAAAGAAAGAAAATAACATAAAATCTGGATTGATAATAAAGTAACACATTTAAAAGTTTTAAGCATGGAATTTAAGAAATTCCTAGTCTGACAAACATAAAATATTATCAAACTACAGTGTAGCCAAATTAACTGATATCCATTGAATTGTTTGGGTTATTAGGTCAAAGAGTGCTGCAGCAAAGTAAGCTTACCATAAAGAAAGCAAAGAAAAAAATATAAGTTTTGAATGTTTATCAATGTATTTCAGTATTTAACACACATATATACAAATGCATATGTCTCTCTCTCTCTCTATATATATATATATATATATAGATGCAGATATATATGTGTGTGTGTGTGTGTGTGTGTGTGTGTGTGTGTGTGTGTGTGTGTGTGTGTGTGTGTGTGTGTGTGTGTGTGTGTGTGTGTGTATGTGTGTGTGTGTGTGTGTGTGTGTGTGTGTGTGTGTGTGTGTGTGTGTGTGTGTGTATATGTATGTATATATATATATATATATATATATATATATATATATATATATATATATATACACAGTGTGTGTATGTGTGTGTGTATATATATATATATATATATATATCTATATATATATATATATATATATATACACATATATATATATATATATATATATATATATATATATATATATATATATAAACCATAGGAAAACTAACTGAATGTTATGTATGTATATATATATATATATATATATATATATATATATATATATATATATATATATATATATAAACCAAACGAAAACTAACCAAAACATGGTCAGCATTAGTATGTTTATTCCAAGTCCAAAAATGCACACAAACTGCTGATCAAAAGCGTGGAGTAACCTAAAGCAGCACAACTAGTCTAAAGAATCCATGATACCAGATTCATCTTATATAGGGGACAGAAAACAACAACAGTGCTTAAGCTCATACTGTAGCATGTTCAAAGAACAATGCTGCATAGAGACTCTATACAAAAGTAATGACCTACAAAACGTCATATAAAAAAACAAAAATTAAATCAGAAAACAGAACTGCTGCTGAAACATCTAATCATATGTCCACACTGGTGGATCCATCAAATAGAAAAATGAACCAGAACAACCTATCACCACTATAGATACACTTTAACTTTCCAATCACTGTTAACAAAAGCAGACCAATAAAACGCAGCCTTTACATACTGGATGAGCAAATACCCAGGATGCAGAACCTAGACAATGACTACAGATAACAGGGGACTTCATCCAATTAACCAACAAACTATCTTATATATGAAATGTATTTATTCATTTTAAAAGATAGTTTTATCAGATCAGAGAGTACCTTTATAATATAAGAATGTCTTGCCATACTAATGCCCTGGCCAAGCATGTTATGAAAAAATCTAGAGACCACACATTTACATTTTTGGCCATTGAGGTCGTACCTGAAAGCTCACAGATAGATGATGTTAGAAATAAAACTGAGCTAATCGAAACTAAATGGATTATTAGATTATGAGCAGACATTGGAAAGGGATTGAATGGTTATGTACCTTCAAAGCCCATATTAAAGGCTAGGCACCTTTTTAAATAAATGTCATATATTAATAGATATTTTTAGAAAGTTATATAGGAATCATTAGATTCATCACATGTAATCTGAATTGCTGTTGAGTGCATTTGCTTTTATCATTTTCTATCGATCTGAACATGTTCTACTTGTGTTTTTACTCTAGTCAGATGCTAGCAGTTGTGTTGCTTCTGAGTCTATTTAACCATTTTTACATGAGTTTTTTTATGATGTGAAAAGTTATAATATTAGAATACTTAAGTATTATTTAGCCAATAACTTATGATTTGTATAGCATGCATCATGTTATGTGTAGGTTACTAACGAAGGTGCTTATGCCTTTAAATTAGGAGTATGTGGTTTTTAAATAGATACATTGTAATGCCAGATGTGAATGTTGTCATAATTGGCATGTTGTTTCCGCTGGTGTTTTAGAATTTTAAAATTTTATTTATATATGTATTTACATTTTTAATTTTGTTTGGTGTGAGGAAGCAGGGAGTTCACCTGCGAAAGCAGTTACCATAATAAACATACTAACCCTGGCCATGTTTTGGTTCATTTTCTTTTGGTTTATCTTAAGAGTTATGCAAATGGATTTTAAATGAACCATTCATCTTCATTGCTGGTATTGTTTTTATTTGGAGTTGCGATATGTATGTGTGTGTATTTTTCTCTCTCAATACTTATAGGCTTGTAGGTTAGGAGGCTAGCTGCCCTTACAGGCTATTTTAAGCCTAGCCTGTTACCCATTTAGTGTTTGAATTAACTTATCCCATTTGGTGTTAGATTGGCCTTACCCATCCCATGATCAACAAGTATATATCACCCCCAGTGATAATAACAAGGATTGCATCATAGACAATCCATGCATGTGATAAAGCAATTAGGAGCTATCAACATCTGTTAGTAGTAAAGGTACCAGTCTTGCGGTACATTTTAAATTTCCCATCCATATATCCAAGATTTGCTTGAACATGGACAGGGATGAGTATTGTTTTACACCAGTGCATTTTGTTTTATTCTAATAAGTCTCAGTCTAGAATACAGTTATAATTTTTCCTATTCTATATTCAACATTTCTCTTCTCTTTTCTTTTCCTTTCCTTTTTCCTCAACCAATTTCAGATTTTCCTCAGTATCTTAGCAAACTTTAAAATATATATATATACATATAACATAGGTAGTAAGACACTTTCCTGCAGTATATTTGTTTGGGAATACATGGCTGAAGTGGCATTCAGCTGCAGAGACATATGGCTAAGTAACACTCTTGTACTTTGTACAGTACATGTTTATATATGTACAATGTATAGAACTATGCTACAGCATGGAGGACCACACACACACACACACACACACACACACACACACACACACACGCACACACACACACACACACACACACACACACACACACACACACACACACACACACACACCAATAATAAAGGTGCATTTGGTTTTTTTTCTCTTTGCTCACAGGAATTTGCACCAGTTATATGTCTCTGCAGCTGAATGTCACTTCAGCCAGGTATCCCCAACCAAATGTATCACAAGGAAATGTCCCACCACCAAGGAGCCTGAACCCATTTAAAGCAGATCGCTACAATCAGCATTATTCTTTTTACTTTCGTATCATTCCATTAACAGGTGGCTGTAGACTTGAACGTCCCCAGTTTGATGTAACACAGATAAATACTCTACTCTATTTAAGATCTTTTTTAGATGAGACGACTAATCTCATTTAACTTAAAATGGAGAATCATTCATTTGTAGTCAGTGTTTTATTAACTTCAATATTTTGGGAACAGAATATGTCCATATTATGATTATTTTAATGTTTTATAAAATACATTATTCTATGACTGTATTATTTCTCTCTTTGGAGTTTTCTTTAAAGACAAGTTTTAATTTTATACAGGTGAATGAAGACAAGTCACAGCTCTTTGTTGTTTGTGTACAAATAGGTATATATTTGCACTATCGGTTGTGCTTTCTCTCTGTAAGGGTGAAGATCTGTTTGATACTTTCAAGAGTATTTCTTGGGACTTTAGTACAAGTTTTTTTCCAGAGGTTGTTATATTTCATTAGAGGGAAACGTGGAATTCTATCTAGCACTTCTGTTAGCAAATTGAATGGAAGGCCAATGTGATAAAACAACTATGTTAAGTTCTAGCTCAGTATGTGAAAAATATGAATGTGTACTGATCCCAGCCAAAAGAAATGTAGTATCAAAATGTTTTTGCATTTGACAATGCAGTTGGTCAACATATTCTGTATAGTTCACCACAGCAAGGATTCACAAACTTCTTTTGCTTAAATTTGTAACGTCAGCTATGTGTTATCTCATTGAGTTTTTCCAAGTTGAACCACAGATTAAGTGACCGGACTTCCACTGACATTTTTTATTTTTAGACAGAAGACCCCCTCCCATACCCTTAATAGAAGCTTCTCAGTCTGCACTCTCTAAACAAATAAAACTTACATTAAAGATACAAAACCCTCAGGATAAGTGAAAAAATTGTCAGTGAAAACTAATTTACTGAAATGGTCTTGTCATAGAATGGTTTGATTAAAAACCATAATAAAAATAAAACAAATGTCAGCTGTGACAGTCTTACAAAGGATTTATTATTTAAGGTTAACAGCTTTCACTCTAATAAACACTGCAGTTTTTATTTTAGAACAAAGCACTTAACCATAATTAATAAATCTGGTTTGAGACTATCATAGTTCTTTTTTATTTATTTATTTTTCTTTGACCTTTGTAAAGATTTTTTTTCTTTTGTTATTGATTAAAAAAAAAAAAAACAAAGCATGCAGATACTGTAAAGCAGTGGCGCACAATGTCCAGGCCTGGGGTCAAATCCGGCCCTCGATGCAACCCCATCCAGCCCCAGAGAGTAACCAAAGATTTTTAAAAAAAGTGAAAAAACGCTATGCCTTACTCCAGTCACGCAAACTTTCCAGCACATGCTCACTTACCTAAGTGACTGCAGTTGAGCACACCTCTAATTTTAGCTGTGGAAATAACTGTTCTTTGTTGTTCATAACTTGTAGTCTGTGAACAGTAGTAACTTTCTGCAAGAGTTTGTAATAAGTCATGGCTGCAAGCCAGAATAAAGTTAAACGCAAAGTTGATGTAGAAAACAGGCAATTTCATGACTGCTGTCTTAAGTAAAAATGCCAGTCACCTGTACCTATTGTTAACTGGTAATGACTTATTATGTTTTGAGGTGGCCTGCAGATGTATTAAGAATTTGTGTAGTGGCCCTTCCCATGAAAAGGTTGTGCACCACTGCTGTAAAACTACAGTTATTGTTTTCATAAGGTAAAGAAATGTCTAGGCTGTAAACTTTGGTTCAAAGTATTGCAGAACATCAGTATTATAACAGTAGTTCGCAATAAAGTTTATGTTGTAAGTGATAGGAGTTGTCAGCATTGTTCACCATTATCTGTGTCTAACGTATTAGAATATCCTGCTCACAGAAGTATGTGTTGGTTTTATGAACGTTCATCTCCAATGTGTAATTTTACAACCACTGTGTAAAATAAGTATGCTATAGCAGTAAAAAGGGATTTTTTGTTTACAAATAACACAAGATATTTATGCTCAGCAGTGTGTTGTAAAGAAATGGCATTGTTGACAGATATAAGTAAAAATAATAACATTGCTGAAGTAATGAGTGACTGCTCCCAGTATTAACAGGGTGTCCACATACTTAGCAATTACAATATTTCATCTAAAGTGGTCAGCTTAAGTTATATTAATTCAAGTGTGAATAAAGTATGTCACTAGAACTGTCCCATTCTGCTAATAAAGGTGCTTTTGTTGCTGCTATGAAAAATCATATTTTCACACATTATTGGCTACTTAAAATGGAATAGAATGTGTATCAGGTCACAAATGTGAAGAAAGGCTAAGGGTTGCTACTGAGAGGAAGGCTACTTTGGAAATTAGGACTGTTGACAGAGTTTAACCTAAAATCTCGCAGTTTAAGCAAATTCATCTTACATTGCATCATATAAAATAGTTCTGAAAGGACAAGTCATCAGAATATCAACTAACCAGAAGAAAAAGGTCACAGCTAAAATCCATCATATCTTTCCTCTGGATGACATTGAGTGCATATGATGTTTTGTTGTAAAACTGTATACGGTGCAGGAAGTGAATGATAATGGCAAGCTACTACTGCTCAAAGGCAGCTCGCATTGGTCTGTACCAGCTCCAAGAATCCAGGTTATCTGACCAAGGTCAGTGAATGGAGTTATGTTGCCTTACAGGTACTGTCCATAATAACTCCTACTGGCAAGATCTCTTACCTGGACCTCTAAAATCTAATTAGCTACAGCCAGCAGTGTCTTGAAAGAGTTAAAATACTTGGAATATAAATGCCTTCCTTGTACCCTGGTCTGCTTGGAATGTTCCTGACCTGTGACAAAGTAATAGTGCCAGGGAGGCAGCAAATAGTCATTTTGTAGGGCATGACCACTGTAAAACAGGCAGTGTGCTTCTTCAGTGCAGTGGGATGACTGACATTGTAGAGTTAATCTCAGGGAGATTGTTCCCCACTTATTTGATAACTGGAATACAATATTACTTCACTCGACTGCACATTAGCATTATACAAGGGATCCCACCCCCACCTGCAAATATGCATAAAAAATGCTTTTTTTGTTGTATAGCAAGTACCTAAGAAGCATGGTACAGGTTTTGGCCACTTCAGTTTGTGCTCTGGCAGCAACTATACATATTGCAGTAATGGTGGTATAATGTAATTCCACCTGATTTGCACCACATGAAGTTGCCTTATTTATGATTATATACCTTTTGTCTAATTTCTTAAATGTAAGACATATATATCTATCTATATATATATATATATAGTTACATGTGAAAAGATCGAGCAACTGAAATATCGAACACCCCCCTGCAGTAATATCTTCGTGTTTGTTTTTTTTTGTTTGTTTTTTTAATACTTTGATGACATTGATCATCTGAAATACTGACCATATGGTGTTCAATATTTCAGCTGCTCGATCTTTTCACATGTAACTATATATATATATATATATATATATATATATATATATATATATATATATATATATATATATATATATAACTGATATACATATATATATATATATATATATATATATATATATAGCCTACCATGGATTAGGAAGGGTGGCAGTGACATGCAACCATGGTAGGCATGAGTAGCGTAGTTACACCCCTTACCTTGTAAACGTCCGCTTTTGCTGTCGGTTAATTCAGTTGTTGGTGAGTCATCTATTTTAAGTTGTCGATGGTTTGATAGGTACCCATATATATATATATATATATATATATATATATATATATATATATATATATATATATATGGATTCACTACTGAATCCCGAAATTACACAATCCCAAAGCCCAAAATACCGAGACTATAAGCCCGAAACCCCACATTACCGAAATGTTAAAACCGCGAAATTCAAAATTGCGAAAGTACTACATACATACAGCACACACACAAACATACAAACAGCCTCCGCTCATAACGAAACAAATCACTCTACACTAAATATAAGCAGGGGGGCTTCGCCCTCCAGCACCCCCCATGTGGGGGGCTGTGCCCCCACATGCCCCTACTTTAATATTCTAACTCTGACATCGTACAATCAAACACACAAGGCAAACTCACACCCACACATTACAGCCCCTCACACACACACACACACACACACCACAGTCACAACACACACTTACACACATTAAAGCCCCTCACAAACACACTTACACACACATACTTACCTGAACCACAACACCAGAAGCGCTAACTCAAAATCCCTTAACATCGGGATTTTGAATTTCGCGCTTCTGGTCTTCGTAATGTGGGGTTTCTTACATGGTCTCGAGCTTTTGAAATTGAGATTTCAAAAGTTTGAGATTTAGTAGTGTTCCCATATATATATATATATATATATATATATATATATATATGTATATATATTTTTGTTTATGTGTGTGTGTATACATATGTGGGTTTATATAAATGCACACACACTCACACACACACACACATACACACACACACACACACACACACACACACATATATATATATATATATATATATATATATATATATATATATATATATATATATGCATACAGATAGATAGCTACACATGCACACACACATAAAATGTTTTTGTTTTTGCCTGCTTATGGTCCCTTTTTGAATGACTGTAAAGATGCTGCAAATGATTCTTTATAGTACACAATATATAACAAGGTATCTGGTGCTTGCTCAAGCATATTTCTGTTGCTGAACTCACTGGCTGTTTCCATGAAGTATCACCACCCTATCCACAGCTGTTATACAGAAAGAAGTGCTTAGCAACATTAAATACAATACAACACTGCCATCATGTGGCTATTTATTTTAGCAGTACCTATAAATTGATGGTTAATGGGGTCTTCAAGATTTATTGAGAGATTATACTTTAGCAGTAATTTCCCAAACTATAATCCTCTATGTATGTTGGGCACTTAAAGTACAGGACAACCACTATAAATGCCAGAATAGTAATATTTTACTGAAAATGTAGAATTCGGCCATGTCTCTATACAATAACTCATTTAAGGCATGTCTTTTCTTTCTTTACAACTTTTCTCCTCATATACTGTATTTGTTAGACACTACTAGGGCATTTATCACAGGGCAACCAGTTTAAACATTGGAATAGTATTGTTCTTCTGAAAATATTATTTGCAAAGCACAAAGTCTCTATAAAATATGTTCTTTTTCCACTGCTACTAATATAAAGGCACGTCTTTTTTAGTTTTTTTTACTTCAATCACTATGTTTGAAATAGTTTGCTGTAAAATTATTGTTTAGTGTATTGTTTTATTCTTTCTAAAGGTACCATATACATATGTGCAGCTGTATGGTAGGTACTAGAAGATCTGGCTTCTGGTCAAGCTTTACTCTGGATTTATGCCGATCAGTCACATACACCCAGAATTATTTTCATCCTGGTTTCTCCATAATACCATATATGTAATAAATAAGCAGCATGCATATCTTTTCTTATTAATATTTAGTGCAGTGTGGGCAGATAAACAACTCACAAATATATGAACACATTTCATAGTCGTGTCTACATGACCATTTTGTAGAGTTTACTTGATGGCCCTCTTCACACTTGTTCACAGTTAAAGACCCCTGCCTTACTTTATCTATCTTGAATCCCAACTCTCACTCACTCACTCGCTCTCTCTCTCTCTCTATATATATATATATATATATATATAAATAGATACACACACATACACACACACACACACACACACACACACACACACACACACACACACACACACACACACACACACACACACACACACACACACACACACACACACACACACACACACACACACACACACCATGAGGTGATTTCAATAATTTATTTTCAATAGTAAAAGTACTGCCTGTGGGTCAACCTCAAAGATAACTAGGCAATTTTGATAAAATATTATGAATCATACAACTGCATTGATGCTCCAGACATAAATAAATGGAAAACATATCTTAAACCAGAACTTAGTTGCAAGCATCCCAGCTTCAGAATGAACTTTTGAGAGGACAGTATGACTTTATAACCGTGCTTTGTGATACAATGTTAGGTCTGCAGATAGACATTGTAAAACAGGAGTGCAGGCAGAGGTTGGCATAAATGGAAGGAGCTGGATAGGGTAGGGATCCCAGTGCTGGGATCTGCTGCACAGTAGATGTAAGACAAACCTACAGATGTGTTTACTGTATTTCACAGTGGAAGACATGCACAGCTCTACCACTTTGCAGTTAAGGGCTAACTGAGACAGTTAGTCTACTACATAATTATTTTTCCTTAGTCCTTCTTTACCACTATTGCCTAACAACCATCAGACCCTTTTTTGGTCTAATAGCTCATATGTTCCCATCAATGGGTTAGAGCTGGCGAAGAAGGTTCATCATCCAGGCAATTAGCCAGAGTGGTTTGAGTTTTTTCCTGTTTTAATCCCCATTCCTAGCAATGGACATACACAGTGATAAGTTGGACAGAGGAAGTGTAATGAGTAGGCAGTAGAGGTCCGTAGGTAGTTACTAGGTATGCAGTCCAGGGAACCATTAATGAGTCTAGTCCAGATTCACAATTATTCCAAAGTACTGCCCAGTTAAGTGACTCAGTTGAGCTCACACACTACTCAGATGAAAACTGTTGGAATCAAACCCTGTACCAGAAGTAGCTGATTAGCAGCTCATAGCATTAATTCTCTGTGTCAACTTCCAGATAGAGGGTATTCTCTCAATTTCACGAGAACCGATTCCTCCAAGCAGCTTCACCACTCCCCCTACAACAGCGGTGGTCTCTTCAGTCTCCACTATGGAATTCTGCTGCTCTATATGACTCCTGAGTGAAAATGAATCCCACCCTATGTGGAAGAGGTGAGCAGGCCATGTTCATAGGTTCATAGGTTAGTACTAAGCTAACTGCCCTTGCGAGCCATTTTAAGCCTAGCCAATTATCCCTTGTGAGACTCAAACCCTGCACGTTGTGTTTGTAAGGCAAACACCTTAACCATTTGGCCACCCTCCCAACCCTTTCTTCACTCCTTTCCCTCGATGTCTATCTCCTCTACTGTAGGTGCCACTAACTGAATTCCAGTCACCCTGCTCACAGCCATGGCTTCATCCTTGTGAACCACAGAGCCAGGCTCAGTCCATTCAATAGTTCTGCAGAGTTGTGAGACTAAGGAGAGCACTATTTATCAACATATTGAGATATTTACTTGGTGGAAGAACTCACTTGTCTGAAACAGTTACACGCAGACCATATATGGTTATGTATTTTTGACACTAAGTATTAGACTTTATGCTTCAGATCCAATAGATGAAATTAAACATTTTTTGCATAGGAATCAGAAAAAAAGACTTTACAGGTGCAGCACCAGAGAAAATAATAAAAGGATATATGGGACTATCAACTAGAGCCAATGTGATATCCTGACAAGCAGGTAAAAAGATTTTATAGATAGATGTGTGTATATATAATGTGTGTGTGTGTGTGTGTGTGTGTGTGTGTGTGTGTGTGTGTGTGTGTGTGTGTGTGTGTGTGTGTGTAAGAGAGACTATTCAAATATATCCAATAAAACAAAAAACAAGAGAGCCCAAAAGCCAGGAATTGTTTATTGACAAAACCCCAAATTCACAGTTAGTTCTTTTTGTCTTTAGCAAGACTCAGTGAGACCATGAGCAGAGAATAATCTAGTGTTTCTGTCCATAGCTGTACAGGTTCTACCGTACAAAATGTCTGCTTAGAATGTGTTGACCACCCTAACCAATCAGAACAAAATAAAGGTCATGCTGCTAAATACTAGGAGCTTAAACCAACAACTGCACTCCCTGGAAGCATTTCTGTCATTAGAAGATGTAGATGTCCATGCAGTCACAGAAACCTGGTTCAAGGCCTCAGTGGGTACCCTGGCCTTGAAAGGATACAACGAGTTCCATACCTTTAGACTACAAAATGAATGTGTGAAAACCAAAGGAGGTGGTGTTTCAATCTATATTAAGCAAATTCACCTCCCATCTAGCTAGACTGGACAACTCCATGGAGTTACTCCAGGTCCAGGTTGCAGTGGTAAGACCCCCATTCAAGTCATATCCAGTTATAGATCTCCCTCCATGGGTAACAATGCCCACAAAGCCTACTTGATCAAACTGGAGATGATCTAAATTTTACCATGCACACTGGTTATGGGGGATTTCAATTATCCCACCATTACCTGGGAAACCTACGCTAGTCATAACTTGCTAGAGCAAATGTTTCTTGACTTTGTTAATTCAAATGCCCTGGAACAAATTGTTCATATCCTGACAAGGAGAACAAACATTCTGGATCTCATCCTCACCAATATGTCAAACAGATGCACTGCCACAACTGTAGGACCCTCATTAGTTATAACTGAACACAAATCAGTCACCTTTGAGCTGGCACTAACACCAGAACTCACAAAGGGTGAAATCAAACTAAAAAACTGCACCAAAGCAAACTATACCCTCCTAGGTGAATGTATAAATGTATTCCAAGTCCCACCCCAAGCTGGAAGTGGTAACTATGCTGACGCTTACATTAAAGGCCTGTACAATCACTTGCATAAGTGTATAAACTTGACCATACCAGAAAGAATCAAAGCCAGAGCCCCAAGTGAAAGCAAACTGCCATGGTGGACAACCAGCATTCAGGAAACAGTTCACTACTTAATGTTCAAATAAAACAACCAAAATAATCACCAAGAACGTAGTTTTAATGAAGCTTTCGGGCACACATCCCTTCATCAGCACATACACTCACATTTAAATGTTTCTTATATAGAGGGTAGTTTAAAAAGCACATGATCAGAACCAGCCTATAATAATACACATAAAAAAGAATTACATCATTATTTAAATAAAATGTAAATTCTACATAAAAAATCTCTAAAATTATATATAGCCTAATAAAATTCTAATAAACAACTTACATATATATACATTTAATAGATGTTATTTTATTTCTAGTTGTTTTCTAACTAAAACAGGTTTTATGCTTACTGCACTATTGAGACCAGGAGTTGAATCCTGTAACCTGATTATCCAATCTAGTTCTTTTAACTCAATGGCATTGTTTACGCCACCCCTCTTAAACTTTGTTCAACTATATCCACCACTCTAAATTTAAAGTTATGGGTTTCAAATTCCATAATATGTTTATAGAGGGCATTTGTTTGTATTTTTCTATTAATTTCTGACCTATGTTCTATAATACGGTCCTTTAGCCGTCTAGTGGTTTTTCCTATATAAAATGCATAACAGTGCGTACAGGTAGCAAGATACACCAATCTATTTGTATTGCAAGTTGCTGTTACATGGAATTTATATTCCTCGTTTGTAGTTGGATGTTTAAACACATAATCTGATTCAAGTATATCCTTATAGCAACTACAATTGTGACATTTATAAGTACCCACTTTATCCTTCCTTGAGCTACAGGTTTCTCTAAAATCTTTATAGCATAGTATATTCTTTATAGATTGGTGATTTCTGTATGCAAATCTAGGCTTAGGGCCTATTAATTTTTCTACCTCTGGCATTGCCATCAATATTGGCCAGTTTTTTTCAATAATATTAATAATTTGATATGTATACCCATTGTATGTCATAACATATCTACTTTTTTGTTGTTCTTCATGCCCTATCTTCTGTATTGTGTTTAAATATTCAATTTGAGTGGAAGATGTGTTGAATATTGGTTTAAATATATTTTGTCTACCTATATTTACTTCTTCCATAACATTATTTACAATAGTCACATTATAGCCATTTATTATGAATTCATCCTTCATTTTAGCTATTTCAACTTCATATTCTTTATTATTAGTTGTTAATTTGCTCACCCTAACCATCTGTGACTTAACAATTCCCTTAAATATATGTGGAGGGTGCATACTCACTTTTTTCAAATATCTTACTGTGTGTACTTCTTTCTTATGGATTCTTGTTTCCAACTTTTCATTATTCTTATACAATTTTACATCTAAAAACACAATGCTTTGTCTAGAGTAATCCATTTTAAATTTTAAAAAATTAGTCGTACTATTCAAATAAGATAAATATAGCAGCAGCAGGTTCTCTTCAGTTCCTTCCCATACAAAAAAACAGTCATCCACAAACCTAGCATAGCTTTTAACATATATATTATGTGCATTGTTATCACTTAGTATATATTTTTTCTCCCAATAGTATAACACAAGATTTGCAAATGTATTAGCCACCAGCATTAACAAACTTTACAATAAATGCAGAAAGTTGCTGTCCAAGAAAACAAAGGCAAGGCCCCAACAATGGAAAGGCACCCTCCACAGCCTCAAAAGACAAATAAGACAACTTGTCAAACTCTCCAAAGGCTCCTTTGAGAGAAACCTAGCAAGTACAGCCAAGGATAACCATAAGGCCTTTAACAGCCATGGACGCAACCTAAAGTGTAGGACCCAAACATATGCAGAACTAGTGGCCAACAGTGTCACACACACTGGCCACACAGAGATAGCGAGCATGCTAGTGGATAGGTTTGGTGAAAATTTCACTCCCTTATCTCCTTCTAGCTTACAAGGAACCTTCCCCTAAACCTCCCCTACACCCTACATATCTGAAGAGCAGGTTCTCAAAGCCTTGTCCAAGGCAAATAACACAACCTCTATGAGACCAGACAACATCCCTGTCTATCTTCTAAACAGGCTAAAACATGAACTAGCATCACCACTAAGTACTCTTTTCAATCATAGCCTAACCACAGACTTTGTTCCAGCAGAATGGAGAACAGCTACAGTTACTCCCCTCTACAAAGGTGGCCTAGCAACAGACCCAGGGAATTACAGACCCATAAGCCTGACCAGCCTCATCTGTAAGGCCATGGAATGTATCATTATGGACCTCATAAATAAAGGAATAGGTGACCTCCAAACTCTGGATCCTACCCAATTTGGTTTCATGAAGGGCAGATCCTGCCTGTTAAATCTGGTGGATTTCTTTGAAAATGTGACTAAGGCCATTGACGAGGGCAAATCTGTGCATACAGCATACCTCTACCTGGGAAAGGCTTTTGACACAATCCCACATTCAGGCATTACTGATAAACATAGCCAACTGAATGTAAATCCCTTTGTTGTAAGATGGTTTGCCAACTGCTTCATAAACTGGACACACACTATCAAAGTGGGTGACTCCACATCAACCAGCAGACCTGTTACCAATGGGGTACCACAGGGTTTAGTGTTGGGACCCCTACTGTTTAATATATACTTCTCAGAAGTTCAGGTAAAAACTAAGGGGTTGTGGCTGACCGGGTTGGCAGATGACTGCAAACTAGGTGCAACCATTGAATCCCCTAACCATGTCAGTATACTCCAGGAGGGTCTCACGCAGACCATTGACTGGTGTATTAGTCATGGTCTCAAACTGAATGCAAAGAAAAGCATCATCATTCCCTTCAGCATAAACAATGTCCCCTCACACTATCAAATCTACAACAATACCCTAAGTACCCTTGAAGTGGTAAGGGACCTGGGATCACAAGTTGACTGTGGCCTTAACTTCAATGACCGTGTGTCTCCTATAGTAAGGAAAGCTTTCTACATAGCACACTTGATTAGCAAAGGCATTGCCTTGAGAGAAAAAGAATTATAACCCCTTATACTCAGAACTTATCTGGCCCATAATTGAGTATAATACCCAGTTTGGCAATGTACCGTACTAGGCACCTGCAGCAATTGGAGAGACCTCAGAGGTTTCTAACAAAGAAGATCAAGAGACTCCTGCATGTGGCTTACACAGACTGACTAAAGTCTCTATCACTATACTCCGTATCATATAAAATTCTTAGGGGAAACTTATGCCTGGCCTACAGAGCAATCCGAGACCCAATCCTAATGAACTTCCTGCATATCCATAAATCAAATGGGACTAGAGCTACCCATTCCAGCAACCTAAATATGACCTGTGACTTAAATAGGACATACTAGAGGGGCAGATTTATCTCCCAGTGACTACCATGTCTTTGGTACAGGCTACCAATTCACCTGGATGAGTGGGTGGGGTGAGGCACCATAAGTTCTTACTGGGAATAGACCCCACAAACTTTCTGGACATGGGCAGTCATCACTAAATGCAATCTTGGATATTGACTAGCATTTCTATGGTATTACATTGGGATGAAATGGCTAAGCTTAAAATGACCTCCAGGTTGATAGCCTAGTAATCTCTTATGATCCTATGATCCTAAGAGATTTGAGCATACCAGAGCCACATGGTATTGTTTTTTTCAAGATGAGATTGCCATCTATCCCTAGCTAGTAGATAAGGCTAGAGAGCAGTGGTATACCAGTTACAAGAATAAGGCAAAACACAAACACGCACAATGTGCACACAACACATGTTGCTGCATACAAGTTCATTTACTGAAGACTGTGAATGTGTGTGTGATTGCTGTTTAGGAGACTTGTGTGTTTTATGTCTTTTGTTACTGTTCAGGTCTACCAAGTGTCAACCTTCCATTAAAGGGGCATGTCATCATCATAATCATCATCATAATCATCATCATCATCATTAACATCATCATCCCTCTTCAAAAAGAGGGTTGGGGTCTCCCAACAACTGTTACCATCTCTCGATTCAGTGACACTGTCTTACCTTTTTCAGTGGTCATGCCTGACTGTTACATGTCTTCTCTCACATAATCCATCCATCTTTTAGCTGAATGCTCTTATTTCCTCTTGTCATCTTCCTGTCTTTTGCAAATCTTCTTCATCAGATTGTCTTCTGCTTTCCTGCCTATGAGCCTGAACCACTATACTGTGTTCTCTTTGTCCTTCTCTGTAATTGCAGCTACTTTGACTGCTGCTCTAATGTCCTGACTTCTTCCTGTGTCCCACAGCATGTCCCCATCTCAGGCACTTCATCCATCACTTCTCATTTTCTCAATGCTCTGTACAGTACAGTACAGTACAATAGTACAGTCATGGTATTCGTTTGTTATGCACCACCCCTGAAACTCTGTACCAGTTGGCAGAGCCCATTTGATTCTAGCTTTGACCTCCTAATCCAGACTTTCCTTATCCCCAACTACCCCTCCTAGATACTTTAATCTGTTAACATCTTCCAATATTTTATTTATTTATTTATTTATTTGCCATTTGTTAACTGGGTTAGTCTGGCTGGGCAAGTGCCTTTTTTCAACAGAGACCTGAGGAGAAAAGCTCCAGATACAGTGTTTACAATTAGATGAAAGGTGAGGTATAGTATGCATAGAAAAAATGAAAAAATACAAATATAAACAAAATCATAAAATAAGCATATGCACATTGTTAAACGTTTTTATAAAGGTGCAGTTAATAATCCTATGATAACATGTAGATGGGTCAAGTTGGAAAATAGGAAAATAATGGAAAAACATAGATGAGTCAAGTTGGAAGGTAGGAAAAAAGGGAAAGAGGAAGGGAGGGGCTAGAGGTTAGGCAGGTCCATCTAAGCGCAAAAATATATTTAAAAATTGGTTATATAGATTACTAAGAATAGAGGTAGAAAGCTTACTAGCAGGACAGTCAAAGACAGAGGAAAAAGGAGGTAGTGGCTTTGGTTGAAGGAGAGGGCTGAGGAGGAAAACTAGATTTAAGTGGGGTCTTTACAGGGGCAGGACCAGGAGTTGCATAAGTAGTCCTTTAGGGCAAGTTTGAATGTGGGTGAATTTTGCAGCGATCTGAGGAGTTGGTAGAGTTGCTGCATTTATGCAAGGAAATGATGTATGATTTTTTCCATAACTATGGGACTAGGTTTTCCTGAATAGATCAGTTAATAAGTATGGAGACACTGGATAGGCTATGGAGGGAGCTGATATTTAGAGGTAAAGGGGGGGCAGGTTGTCTGCTGATGGGGAGCAGGGTTTAAGTTTACAGAGGAGAGATCTGATAACAGTTGTGGAGATAGGTTTGATGGCAAAGGTGGTGTGATGGGAGAGGGGGGTGTCATGATTAATGTTTGTGTTAGATTTGCTTAGTTTCTGTATGGAGTCTATGAAGAAGGAGTTGAGTGATGTAGCAGTATCTAGGTGCGAGTAGTTTGTGGAGGGGTTGCGAGGGGAAGGGTTACCTGGGTGTAAAAGCTTATTAATAGTACTCCAGAATCTTTTGGGGTTGGAGTGGGAATTTTTTTGAGGGTCCAGTTAAAAATTTTTCTTGTCAAGGGTAATTTGTTTTTTTTTTTTTTTTTTTTGTGTGGTGTTACAAAGTTCTCTATAGAATTGAAGGATGGAGGGGGTTCTAAGTTTGCTCCATATTTTCCATGCAGAGTCGCTTTTCTACGAGAGAGAGAGAGAGAGAGTCACTTTACTTATCCAAGGTGCAAAGTTAGATTCAGCACAAACTTTTCTAGTGGGGGCTAGGGAGTTAAGGGTGTTAAGGAAGATGCTGTTGAATGTGAAATGTTGAATGTGAGGACAGCTTCTTTGAGGGGGAGTTGTGGGACAGAGAACAATTTTATAGAACAGAGTGTTTGATTAAATAGATCAAGGTTAAAGTTGGATAGGTTACAGCAGCCCCTATATAAGTGAAGTTTTAGATGGTTGGGATAGGTGACAAATTATATAGATGGGTTGATGATCACTTAGTGTGTCAGGGAGAATACAGGGGTTGTGATAATGGTCGGGTGGGTGGTAAGTCTAGAGTGGAAATGGTATTAGATTGTTGATTAATATGAGTTGGGGTGGTGATCAGCCTGGTGAAGCCATATAGGTTAATGCTGGCATTGGGGGATTGGATAGTGAGACAATTCCAGTCAATGTTGACATCACCAATAATGATTGTTTCGTAGGTGATGGTTGTGAGATCCAGGCTAGAAAGAGTTCTAGTGTAGGGATATTGTTACTGGGAGGTATGTAGATAGTAGCTATGGCATTTTTTTGTGATTAGTTATGTTATAGTTAGCTATGTGTAGCTCAGCTGGGTGGAAGCTGGGGGGGTATGGTAGAGGTTGGAGAGAGAGGTTTACTGAGTAGAGGATAGCTACCTCTCCACCTTTTTTAGAAGGCTTGTCTTGGCACAAGATATTGCAGCATGGAGGAAGGATTTCTTTATTTGATATGTGAGGTTTTAGCCAGGTTTTGGAGATGGAGATGATGTCCAGAAAACACAATGATATACAGTAGTGGAGTTCTGGGAGTTTATTTACTATACTGCAAATACTGAGACCTAAGATTTTAAGGTTTTTAGTAAAGGGGTAGGCAGAGGTGGGGGATCTGGGTGAGGGTGGAGTTTGGTGGGAAAGAGAGGTCAGACGAGTGGGTTAGTGGACCAGGGTTGGCATGGATATCTCCTGTGAGAAGTAGGGAAAGAAATGGGATGAGGGAGGTATACCTGAGGGTGGTGTAATGGAAGCAATTTGGATTTGAGTTTAGGGGTGTAGCAGAGCTTAGACAATAGATTGTGTCTGAATAGGTGTAATAAGTGATGAAAAAACAGGGAAGATAGTATGTGGAAGGAGTAAGATGGTGCACTTTCAGCTTGAGGGTAGGGTGATGTGGGACTAGAGCATTGGCAAGGAGGTAATGAAAGGAGTATGTGTAGGAGCATGTTGTAGCAGTGGGGAGGATAGAGGAGGAGAGGTGGCAATGGAGTAAAAGTTGTATAGGTGGGAAGTGGATGTTGGTATGAGTAATTATGGGACTGCGGGTGGAGACTATTGAAAAGTTGAAGGCAGTATGAGTAACTGGTGGAGTGGGGGAGGAGAAACTGTTTAGAAGTTGAAGAAGGGAGAGTGGTGGGAATGGTGGTGTAAAATGAGATGGAATATTTGATTGAGTGGAAATGTAATTAGAGCAGTGTGGATGAGGAGGTGTGGTAAAAATAGAATGAGAATAAATTTAAGTGATCTGGGGGTGGGTGGTAATGGGGGTAGGGCAGGGGAACAAAATGAGCCCAAGCATTAGCGAGGGCAAATGAAGTGGGTCTTCACTGTCTGGGAAGAGCAGAGAACACCAAAAACAATCAAGGAGTATGGTTAGATAAGTCAGAAAGGGAAAGCCATGTTTTTTTTCATTTGTTGATCTTTTTTGCACTAATCTATGGTGGAAGGACTATTGGGTCGCAGAGCTGAGAGATAAACCTGAGAGGTTAGTGGGGTGATAGTAAAATAGAAGAAAGAGAGACTCTGGGTATGAGGTCTTATGACTGAAAAGTCTGTGAGGCTGAAGGCAGGTCAAGTGAGAAACAGATACAGTAAGCAGGTTAATGTATGGGGAGCTATGCCAGTGTGAGAGAGGAGTTTAAAGGCAATAGAGCTAGCAGACAAAATGGCCAAGCATTAAGGTAGGTAAGCAGGAATATTAAACTGAAGGCTGAGAGAGCAAGAGTGTGGGGGTGCACAGAGATGTGTTGTAGCTGACCAGGAACAGTTATAAGTGAAGGCACAAGTACATGGAATAAGGACGGAGTGAAAAATATATACAGTAACGCATACACCATTCTTAAATGGTACTGTTTCTGGAAAAAAGATTCCATCAACTATTTTCCCTTCTGTCTCAATTTTCAGCTTCTTTTCATTTCCCCCCTTTTCTCCCATAACAATAATCTTGTCTGCTCTCAGTTTCATTCCTAGTGCCTTCAGTTTTGCATTCTCTATCATTTATCGAACTTCTTGCAGAGTCTGCTTGTAATGCCACACTGTCTGCATACAGCAGCTTTGCTGATCTGTCCCCTCCAGCCTCTTTGCTTTTCTAGTTTAGCACCGATATGAACAGCAGTGGCTTCAGAGCAGAACCTTGAAGAACACCCATTCCTGCTGGGAACAACTGTGTGACCCCTCTGCGAAACCTAACATTGTTCCTATTTGTGTCATTAGGTCCTAGTGTAGGCTACACAAATTCTCCACCAATGCTTCCTGGACTGCTAAGCATTGCAAGACTGCCCAAATCAGCTTTCTTTGCACCTTGTCATATATGTTCTCCAAGTCTATGAATGTCCAGCTGAACTCTTTCCTCACCTCTAGCTTGTTCTCAACTGTCTCTCTTGCTTCAAACTTTAGGGCAGCTGTCCTGCATCCTGATCTGAACCTGAACTGCTCATCTCCCATCTTGCTTCCTACTGAAGGGGCAATTTCCATAACAGTTAATGTTTTCACCTCCTATGCACAAGGTACAAGATTTGGTCCTGACTTCCTGCCATTGCCCATATGTATTTTGCATCTTCTCCCTGAAAGGTTCCTCACAGAAATATGCTGCTTTGTCCAACTCAAACTCTCCCAAAAATTGAAAGGAGTTATGAGTAGTAGCACAGACTCTGAATGGTGGCTTTTTAGAGAAGAGTTGCATTGATCATGTGTTTAGGCATCAACTGTGGTACGCAGTATCCTCTAGATAGGAAAACATGAATGACAGATGGCACACCATGTGAAAACTAGCCATTCAAAAATATCAAAATTGGATCCAGGTGATTTGGTGACTGTACATGTGCTTACACAGTATGCCTGTCATGTTAACAGAATGTTCTTTTTACTATAGGATGATGTAAGGAATGCTAACACTGTGCATGTTCAGGGCTATGTGTTAGCTGAATTAGAAAGCACTGCATATGCTGCCTTGTGTTGTGTCCATAGAATACTGAGAGAGACATGTGAATATGTAATAAATCAGTGCATAGACATGACACTTAACTATCAAGTTCCCATCTGGGTTCCATTTACCGACAAGAAAAAATGCTTCATTTCATCTAACACTCATTTCATCAACACTACACTTTATCAACATTAATTACATTAAAAAGTATGAAATGATACAGAAAATGACTGCTGGTATGGTTTTGGAGGATATGTATTACAATGCAAATTAGTGTTAATCAGTGCAAATTAGTGTTAATCAGTTTTTTTTACCGTAATTCCCAGTGTTATGTTGTTACACCATGTCTAGAAGTTTAAGTATGTGAGCCATCAGTGACTCAGTGTGTAAGGAGCATTCTTTTTTCTCCATGGTTATGTGACTATGCTATGGAGTTAGCGTATTTATGCTATGAGGTGTGAGGTTGTAGGCGGGCAAGAGCTTTTGGAGGTATATTTAGTGTGTATGAAATTGTCAATGAAATGTGGTTCGATGAAGTATGGTGTCAATGAAATGAGTTTTACATGAAATTAAGCATTTTTTTATTGATGCAGTGAAATGTCAAAGCATAATCAAATCATATGCCTCACAATGATTGTAAGCAGTAACAACCAATGCACTATGGATCTGTAAGGTCAATCACACTTAGACATGCTTTCACTACCATTTCTAAAAACATGGTAGTACACAGCACTAAAGAAGGAATGTCAACCAGGGACATTAGCAGATTGTAGAAGGAATATAAAATAAATATAACAAAACTCAGTAAGGAATATTTTAGAAAACTAAAATGAATACTGAAATTGCATTCTTTTTTACTACCTTAATTTGTATATAATAGAATTTTTCATGCATTTGCTCCATCAAATGCCAATTTATTGTAACTGTTGTTACAATTTACCTGTATCAATAAACCTTAATATTATCTGTTGTATCTTAATGTATCTGTTTCTTTGAATCTTAATTGTATCTGCTGTATTTTAATGTTTACTATGTAATGTGGAGCATTTCTCCCCGGGCCTCCACTGAAAACGGGCTCCTGAGCCCAGTGGACCTCCCCGGTCATCAAACTGAAATAAAATAAAATAAATAAAAAACATGAATCTTCATAGAAACATGTCACCCTTAGCAGCACATCCTACAGCACTTTTGCTATAAGCAAATGAATGCACAAGGAACAAGCACATAAAATTGAGTTACTGATAGGTTTTATAGTTGCTGGCTTATTAAATGCTACAAACATAATAATGTTGCTTCAAGTAATAGGACCTCTGAAATAAGGACTTGTATGATTGCATCACCTGTATGAGAGGGAATGGAACATCACCTGCCTGACTTGGTGAAATTAACTTACTTATTGTTAGCTCTTACATAATGCATCAGAATCTTGTAACGGAATCAGAACTGTGCACAATCCACGACCAAAGAGTCACCAGGACCAGGAAATAATTGATTCGATAAGATGAAAAACTTTAATGCAGCATCCACAGTTAAAAATAAATCAAGTGCTTTCGCCCGGGCTCTCCCAGGCTTTCTCAAGATAAAACACAAAGGGTGTATTCTCCTTATATACACACCTATTTAACTGTTTAATTACAAAATATATCTCATTCAACCTCCAATTAAAATTTAAAGCTCTATGCCACAGCGTCCAGGATCCATTTTACGTTAAAACAATGTGAAATCCAATTCCTATAGTATGGAGCAATTTAAGAATAAATGTTTATCGCATTTACCTTATTCATTAGAAATTATCTAGCTCAATTTCTTACAAAATCATTATTTGAAAATTATATATAAAAATAATGTTTATATATGTGTAAAATTCATTTTGTAAAACATAGAAAATGTATACTTAAAAAATACTAATTCAGTTGGTAATGTTAACAAATATATTCAAGGATACTGTGCATTTGGTCCAACTAAATGGTAACAGTTTTTTCCTGGTGATTCTTTGGCCATGGATTGTGCTTTTTACCAGTGGTGGTTGCTTTATATCCGAGTTTTATTCATTTGTGTTTCAAAGCATGGCGGAGAGTACATGAACCTTGGACTTTAACAACACACCCACTATTTAGCCAATGAGGAACAACTCGCAGACGATGCCCCTGTAACCAGAGGGGAATTCAAACAAGTCATTTGTTTGTTAATGCAATTAAGCGGGTTACTGACCAACGAAGGTAACAACGGAGTATCAGGTATACCACCCAACCAACAGAACTTTGGGAAAGACAATGAACCTGTGGTTAGACGAAAAAGAAATTCCTTTACGGAAGCTTCAGACGAGCTACGAGAGTCCAGCCAAGTGTTACAAGAACAACAGACTAAGGGTCCAGTGATGAAACAAGGACATATATATAAAGATTTTAATTTAAACAAATGGACTAGCAAACATTTTTCGTTTGCGCAAGGTACTGTGCAGTCTTATAATAATAATGTTAACAACGTTCAGTTGGAGCAAATTGTTTCAGATCTCAACAACAAACTGTATGCATATAAAACAGTACAACTTGAAATAGAGTATTTAACAGAATGTATTAGGGTAGAGCGTATACCAAAAGGTTTACGCTTTAATAAACTACCCAATAATGCTGTTTCAGGTTCCAAGTTGTTCAATGAAATTTCCGATCTTTTTAACAAAACGGATTTGGAAATGTTAAGACTTATGGTGACCGACTACGAAAATAGAGCGGCCTCCCTATTAACTGAAATTAATTCTCTTAATAATTCTATAGTTAACAACACCAATTTTGCCAGTATTAGAAGGGACTATGAAAACTCATTTAAAGAGGTAGATGAACATTGTAATAGGATAGTTCATAGAAAAATTAAAAAACTAGAAAGAGACCTACAAGACTATAAGAATGGGGTGGCATGCAACTTTACTAAGGGAGGTAGATGGTCGCTTACTAAACCCAATAACAACAATGAGTTTAACAACACAGGAGATGAGATGAACAAAGCTAACAATTTAGTTCAAGCCCCTAGAAGGAGTGAAAGGTTGGCCCAAAAAACCAACCAAGCTCCCAATCAGGGTATTCATTATGCCCCAGGGAGACAAGCGTTCAGGGAAACAAACCAGTCAGCCCAGGGGTGGAACAGATTCAGGAGGCAGTAAGTTTAGTTCCCCCATTTATAATGGAATCAGATGTAGATCAACACACCGTTCATTTATCAAGATGTAAGGTAGTTAGACAGGGTAATTTTTCTATTTATAATTTCACAGATGTTTCAATTAATGACATGTTTTTTGCATTATTTACAAAGGGGTTTCATTTTGTACCAGAGAGCCCTATCAACATTACCAAAACAATTTTGGATCTCAAACTGTTCATGCAACAGCTTAATTTCAGCATCTGTTTTAATGGTAAACAGAGTGAACAATGTCTTTTCCAAAGGGCTAGTACTTTTAACCCACCCCTCCACCCAGCCCTTAGAGTTTTCGAAGAATTGGTGGAAACTGAGTTTAGAAATTTCCAAATGAAAAAGAATGTGAATCAAGTCAATAATTTTTCGGAAGATTTGTATAAATTGATAGAGTTTCTTAGAAATAAAGATATTAGATCTATGAAAACAGATAAGGGGGGGTTGTTCTCATGTACAAGCATGAGTATGAAGCTCATATTTATAATTTATTACATGATACCGAAAAATACACCGAAGTGTCAATTAATGAGCGGAATATTGCCTATGCTAAAATTAGATTTATGTTAGAAGACCACCTTATGCAAGGGGCTTTTAATGAACAACTATTTAATTATATTTTGGTTCAAAAACCTTTAACGCCAATTATATTTGGCATACCAAAAGTTCACAAAGGACTTCAACCTTTAAAATTCAGGCCCATAGTAGCTGGGGCAAAAGGTATAACAGAACCTTTGGGAAAATTTATAGATATTTCAACTAAAAAGTTAGTAGCATCGATAGGCTGTCTTTATAAAAACTCTTGGCAATTTCTGAGTGGCATTAACAATGAGTTTTTTGCAAATACACACTATATGATTACCATAGATATTGTGGATCTGTTCCCCAGCATTCCACATACTATTGGACTTGATTGGTTTAATAAAGTACTTACGAAAGAATCGGGCTTTAGTGCAAATATAATAGGCCTATTAGTTGAATTTATGAGTGTTATTCTTAACAATAATTTTATTATTTTTAATGGTGAATTATATAAACAAAACAAAGGAGTGGCCATGGGGACACCATGTGCTTCGGCATATTCGAATATTGTGTTGCATCATTGGGAGTCTGAATTCATTTTTTCATCTAAGTGGGCACATTGTATTGTCCACTTTAAGAGGTACCTAGATGATATATGTATGTTGTGGGATGGTAGCATAAATGAATTTGAAAACTTTATGCAACATATAAATTCTTCCACCGACTTTTTAAAATTTACACATGTAATAA
The DNA here is from genome assembly GCF_019279795.1 of Protopterus annectens. Classification (NCBI taxonomy): domain Eukaryota; kingdom Metazoa; phylum Chordata; order Ceratodontiformes; family Protopteridae; genus Protopterus; species Protopterus annectens. Next base: position 1,407,511,188 of record NC_056731.1, on the reverse strand, counting down.
ATCCACACTACCTACATTATCTAGATGTTAAATTAGAGAAAAATATGGAATTAAATTGTTTTGAATCAAGTATTTTTAGAAAAAATACCCACTCGAATATGTTTTTGCATTTTAACAGTGGCCACCCGTTATTTCAGAAAAAGGGCATCATAAAAGGTCAGTTGATAAGGGCCTCTAGAATATGTAGTAATAATGTACTTTTTCAAAGAGAAGTAGAACACCTTAGGGAGTTATTTATGGAAAAAGGTTACCCTGTGAATTTATTTAACTCTTTGGCCACTGAAGTTTTTTCCAAAAGAATTACACATTTCCCCCCCTTGTTTGGTAAAGTTTTTGTTCAAGGAACGGCAATTAAGCGAAATGATGAGAACAAAAAAGGCCATGCCTTTTTGTATACTTGCAACATTAATAGTACCGAAATAGAAAATACTATTTCTAGGTACTGGCCAATTTTGTCTATGAATGATGATGTAAGGAAAATTATTCCAAAATCACCACAATTTGTAAGAAGAAGGAATAACAATCTGAAAGATTTGTTGGAAAGAGATTTGACATTTAACCACCATAAGAATCAACTTATAAAGGGCACTTACAAATGCAATTCATGCAAACAATATAGTTATATGATCAATAGTAAAGGAATATATTTAAAATCTAAAAATATTAAATTATTTCCATCAGGTCACTTCAATTGTAATACCAAAGGTGTTGTATATCTAGGATTTTGTCAACATTGTTTTTGTTTCTATGTCGGCAAAATGGAGAGAACTCTGAAAAGAAGGGTGTATGTACACCTTTATGAAATTAATAACAAAAAAGAAACAAATGCCTTTTTTAAACATTCATTAACTTGTAAAGAGATGTCTTTAAAATTCCTTGTATTAGAAAAAGTGGTCAGTAATATAAGAGGGGGCGATTGGGAAACATCCCTTGAGTATAAGGAATTGCTCTGGCAATTAAAATTAAATGCTTCGAAATTACCAGGGCTCAATGATTGTATAAGTATTAATAGCATTCTCAAATTTAGAAGAGCAAAATTATGAGATTTGTTAAGCTATTCCTAAGACAATGTTTTATTGGGTCAGCATTTTTTCATACATTAATACTCTTTTACAATTTTGTAATTTTGTATTTTTATGTTTAAGTTTTAATAGATTGTAACAAGAATTTTTACAATATTTATTATCTAATTACTTGTTTATTTAGTATTTATTTTGTACTATGTTATTTATAATGCATCACAAGAAATTACAATATAAGTTTTTTACAATCATAGATACCAACTTAAAAAACTGTTACCATTTAGTTGGACCAAATGCACGGTATCCTTGAATATATTTGTTAACATTACCAACTGAATTAGTATTTTTTAAGTATACATTTTCTATGTTTTACAAAATGAATTTTACACATATATAAACATTATTTTTATATACAATTTTCAAATAATGATTTTGTAAGAAATTGAGCTAGATAATTTCTAATGAATAAGGTAAATGCGATAAACATTTATTCTTAAATTGCTCCATACTATAGGAATTGGATTTCACATTGTTTTAACGTAAAATGGATCCTGGACGCTGTGGCATAGAGCTTTAAATTTTAATTGGAGGTTGAATGAGATATATTTTGTAATTAAACAATTAAATAGGTGTGTATATAAGGAGAATACACCCTTTGTGTTTTATCTTGAGAAAGCCTGGGAGAGCCCGGGCGAAAGCGCTTGATTTATTTTTAACTGTGGATGCTGCATTAAAGTTTTTCATCTTATCGAATCAATTATTTCCTGGTCCTGGTGATTCTTTGGCTGTGGATTGTGCTTTTTACCAGTGGTGGCTGCTTTGTATCCGAGTTTTATTCGTTTGAGAATCAGAACTGTGACTATAAGGTAACAAGACAGTTGTGAACACAGGGTGAGTAGCATATGTGTGGCATTTTAGCAAGTATCATAGTGTGAATATGCATAGAAATGAGTTGTGCTGGCTGAATGATGTCATAGAATAACGCTGCATGGTACACCTATGGTCACCCATTTTGTTGCTTTGCTGGTTGCATGGACAACATGGTGTAGAACTGCATGGCCACACCAGCCTGTTCTATGGTGCTATACTGACTGCATTGTCGTATGGAATTGTACTACATGAGCATATATACAGATGTCTAACTAATTATGCAAATTCTAGCTGTACAATGATATCATTTACCTGTAGGTGCTTGTCTGACCATGTTATGTTACTGAGGGAACTGACTGTCCAGTGTGTTGTACAGCTGTAAAACACAAGAAACACTCACAAAGCATCATTAGCAAACCAGAATGGTAGCACAGGTATATCTCTTACTGGGCACAGCTACAGGCAGCTCTCTGACAAAAGCTATGCTAGGGTAGTGTGCAGGTTGGACAATAGCATGATGTAATAATAGCTGTTGTGACTAAATGGATTTATATCAGAAGCCTGATTTTCAGAAAGTCGAATTCCATATGGTCGAGACATACAATCAACATTCCTAAAAGTCAAAAGGTACAAAACCCCCCCAAAAGTCTGTGCTTTTGCAGGGGACAACCCCCCCACAAATTATATATACCAGCTCTCTGAGATCATACTGCAGTGAAGAAAAGAGAAATTCCTCAGTCCCTAATGTACCCCAATCTCAGTACAAACACTTCAACTTTTTGAAAAGTCCATCGTATGGCTTCGACTACATGGAGCTCAATTTTCTGAAAACTCAATCTTCTGATATAAATCAAATGAAACACACTCATCTGAATGTGGCCCAGATCCTCAAGGACACAGTGCACTATGGGTAGGCCAAGCAAACAGTCCTACTGATATTTACCAGTGTCACAAATCTGTCCAGTGCCAGAAATGAAATACAAAAACCTCTGATGGCTGGAATGTCTCAACTTCCAAAAGGCCACTGTGCTCTGAGATGCATGATGGGAAAGTAGTTGGATCATGGTTTGGCAGTTGTGTGACACAGCCAGTAAGAGTAGCTGAGTGCATCCTCATCATGGGGCAGGCCTCAGGTCTGAAAACATGACATCAAAGTGCTATCCGGATAACAGATGCTGTTGGGGCTGCTAGACATATGGAGAAATGTGGGTCCAGCCATAGTCAATCTCTATCATTCCCATTCATGATCTGTGGCGCTAGGCCAAAGCCTACATCTGCCATCTCTCAGCTGCACAAAGAGAGAGAGAGCTGCTTATGCTGTGAACCATTCCTCTATAATGCTTGCAGAAGAATGCAAGTTAGCTATATCTTTATCTTTCCCTCTGGTGCCCTGAGCATACTTGCAATGTACGTGTACTGTGGTACTTTCAGGACAATCTGACATGGAAACCCTCATACATGAGTCTGGATGTCTGTTGTACAATGTAATAATATATAATTTACTCATATTGTTCTTTCTACACTATGCTTATGTACCAAGAGGAACACCCAAGTACACATGTAGTATACAACATATGACTTTACATTTGTGACTGCATTGAGATTTATATATATATATATATATATATATATATATATATATATATATATATATATATATATATATATATTTGTTGTTGTCTTTCGGCTTTTCCCGGTTAGGGGTAGCCACAGCGGAACTCTGGTCCGCTAATGATTGGCAGTAGATTTTCACGGTGCTGAGTTGCCAGCTCGACATCCAACCTTCAATGAAGACACGCCCATTCATGCATGTCTTTCAGAACGCCACTTGACCCGCGGGTATATATATATATATATATATATATATATATATATATATATATATATATATATATGATAAAAGTCAGACTCATGCGCATATTTAGTTTTTGCAACAAATTTCAGTTATGCTTTGCAGTTATTGCCAGACTATACACTTATGAAGTATGACTAGGGGACTTCATTGGCGCATGGATCTGGAGCAACACAGTTACATACAGACATATGCATGCATATGACTTTGTTGTATGAAAGATCTAAGGCTGGTGGAAATTACTAATTGCATAATATAATGCACGTAGTTTTCATCTTTTCCTGTTGATGATTGTATATGGCTGAGATTGTACCACTGCTGGTTATTGGCTTTTATGGCACTCTGACATGATCATTTGTAAGCAGGCATTTTTTTTTTTGTGCAAAATATTTTTATTAATTTTCACAGAAAATACAAAATAATTTTTACAGAATATAAGACTTTTTAAACATTTTAACATAAAACAAAACTACATACAGTGTCCATAACAGATATACTTTTGCTGATATATTAACATTTTATCTAACAATGTTTTTAATTTTAACCAGGACAATTATGTGCCATTTTTGTAGTTCTTGAAGCTGCAGTTAATAGTTCTCTATTACATACAATTCTGATCAATAAAATAAAATCTACAAATGAAAGAATTTTTTTACTCTTCCAGTTTCATGTAATAATTTTTCTTGCAATTGCGAGAAGAGACCAGAGAAGATGCACTTTTGTTTTGGGGACATATGCTGGTATCGGCACATTAAATAATAGTAGTGAGTCTGATAGTTCTCATTTGTCTGAGCACAATGCTTTTATGAAGATTTTAAATTTTAGCCAAAATGGAGTTACAATTGTAAATTCAAGGAGCATATGTACCCCATCTGCACACAATGATTGTTCACACCACCAGCATTTAATATTATCTTTCCCCAAAATCAAGGCTATTTTGAGTGGAGTGAGAAAACTCCTATGAATAAACTTCCATGTAAAAATTTTCCAAAAAGGAGATGCTGTTGTATTGCTAACTGATTTGAGCATCGATGCCTTCTCACTCTGTGAAAAACTGAATTTATTTATTCTTTCTGTATAGTTCCACAAAGAATCTTCTGAAATTTTTATGCCAGCTCTTAGAGTTTTGTATAGTCTTGATAGAGAAAAATCATTATTACCATTCAAATTGTTTATTTCGCAAAAAAGGGGATATAATCTTTGAGTTTGGTGTGTTGAAAGTCATATGACATATTTTGAATTCATTAACTGTATTCTCTGAATATTTGCATGTTTAGCCAGTTTTCTTGATTTATGTTATGTCTGGCTATAAGGAAATTTGCTTCATGTATGCTATTGATACCAAGGAACTGATGCCAAAATATTAATCCATTTTCCTTCATCTCTTTTATTTTTTTCATGTTAAATGAGTCTAGACATTTCTTTGTAAGTGCTATTGGGAACATTAGAAATATGAGATTTCGTGTCATATAATCTTTGTTCATTATCTTTCTAAAATTGTTCAGCATGTAATTGATACTGTTTTGAGCATTCTCACTTTAGTGCATTCACTCATTACGTGTCGATCAAGAGGTGTTCGCTGAAACACCTCTTTGGTCTTTTAATATAGACCCTATTCTAAATACTTCTAGAATTTCTTTCAAGTCTGTCACATGTTTAGGCTTATTTTTAGTTTTCTATAATCTCTTTAAAATGATTAATATTTGTTAGACTTTTTGATTTAATTGCTAATCTATGTATATGTTTGGGATTAACTGAGTAAGATTGCAATTTAATTTTCTCTAAATTTATTGCAACTTCATGAGTCATAATGTTTATGTATGCCAAATTTAATTGTTTCAGTTCTGAACTTGTGTTTATGTCTTTAGTATTTAAGTTCATTTTTGATGCATCAATTTTTGATTGTATTTTTATTAACTCTTTTTCCCATTCTTTTCTTTTGTTTAGGTACCAACTTTTTAATTTTACCAAATAAGTAAGAAGGGTTTGAAGAAGTGCAGGGACTGACCTTACTTTGTTAAACTACAGTATAATTAAGTTTGATATTGCTTGGAGTGTACTTTGTCCATTGCTTTTCTTGTTTTTCACCAAATAAGTACGATTTTAATGTATCCCAAATTATAACTTTAGAAGTTTTGTTATCATTGATAACAAGAAATGATTTTATTTCTTTTAAAATCTATTTTTTAATCCATTTATTTTAGTAATATAGGCAGGTAATCTCTGCCACAATATCAAGTCTCTAGGTGCAATGCTCACTTTAAAGAAAATAGCATTGTGATCAGACAATGGGCAAGAGCTAATTAGAACTTCTTGTAGCTTAGAAATTAGGTTGTCAGTGACAAATATCTTATCAGTATCTGTTGTGTACAAATCTGTTTGAGTAGTGTGTGTAATTTAGTGATTCTGATTCTTTTATTTCATATATATCAGTCAAATTTGAAAGATTAATAAAATTATTCAGTTTTTTTTACTGGTGCAGTCATTTTAAAGTTACCAATTTTAGTAGTGTCATGCTTGGAAAGGATACAGTTGAAGTCACATGTGTAAATAATGTCTCCTTTAGATTTAAGTAAAACTAATTCTAGCTATTTATTTACTGTTTCAGCACCAATACAAGGTATGCAATATGTATTAGCCAATGTGATATGTTTTTTATGTATTTCTAAGATTACTAAACATAACATATCATTTTTGTCTGAATATGAATCAATAATTGTAGGCATTAGTAAAGTTTTCTTCCATAGTATCATAGTGCCTCTTTTCTTAGTCTGATAATGAGATTATACAAGTTTTGAATAACCATTCTTATTATGTGAGTAGGTGTGAGTGTGTGCGTGTGTAGGCCTTCAGTGGAAGGTTGGGTGTCGGGCTGGCAACTTGACACCATAAAACTCCACTGCCAATCATGAGTGGACAGGTGATCCGCTGTGGTGACCCCTAACCAGGAAAAGCCAAAAGAAGAAGAAGAAGATTATGTGAGTTACTTGTAAAAAAGCAATATCTACTTTGTTTGTTTTCAGGTATTTGGTTAGACTTCTTCTCTTTATAGGTTTGTTAAGGCAATTAACATTTAATGATACACATTTATAAAATAACATTTTTAAAGATATATTTATATATAAAAGCTTCAGTTATGGACAAATATTTAAAACCAAACATAAAACTATGTAAAACTCTAAACATGGAATATCAAATTCTTGGTTTAATGAACAAGCCACCAAAACAACATTCTTCCATTCTTAGATCTCTAGTCAACCTCAATCAAGTGTGTTTGCCTTTGTTTAACAAAATATACAGAGTAAAATGATAAAAAAACTCTTCAAGGTAATTTTAAGAGAATAAATGTTATAATGTCTAACAATATAGAACTAAGTATAATATATTATAAATAATTAACTGCAGTTATAAAATGTAATAAAAAATTGTTGAGAATATTATAGAAACCTCTGTATATCAATTAGACTATGTACAGTTTTCTACTTTATAAAGAACAACTCTCCTTGTTTATCCATGACAGTATAACCATTGTGTTTATAAATTGTAAATTTTCCTGCTCAATTATATTATGTTTATGAATCAAAAGTCTCTATGGAGGTCATGTAACTGAAAGTTGTACACATAGGTATTTGTACGTGTATATATTCAGATTTATTCTTAGTCAATATTTGGATCTATGTATATTTCTTTGTTTAATTGATATCTCAACATGTCCTTGGTTTGTACATCTCTAGACTATCTAAACAAACATTAAGTAATCATATGTATTGTCAATCATATAAATCTGTTGAAATGTCCTTTTCCTTTTCTGCCCCTTTCCTCTCCCTCCCTTCGTCCTCTCTCTATTCCTCTTTTATCTTTGCAATAAATGAAGCTTAATATTACTTATTATCCTAGTCTGCATATTGATCTCATCTTTTATATCATTAGTTGGTCAACTATTGTCTAATCAAATGTTACGCAATAGATATTTGGTAACCAATGTTAGTTATAAAATGAGTTTCACAATGTATATTTTAAACAATAAAATCAACTGTGTCACTAATAAAACATATGAACAATAAAATTGAATATTGTACAAGTCTGTCCTTCAAAAGGTTATATTCAAAGTCTCTCACTACAATGAAATTGAGTTATATTTAATCCCTTGTAAATGAAAATTTATAGAAAGCAAACTTATCCCCAGTTTTAAAATAGGTATATAGAAGCAGCTTTTATATCAATTCTTCATATTTCAGTCTATTCAATAAGTATGCTAAAAATAAATGTAGGACAATTATCTTTTACTAGGTTGTGTCTGAAGTCTTCATATCATTTTGTAAAGTAACTAAGGATATAAATTGCTTATAAGAGTTAGACAACTATGAGTCTTATAAATATCTGAGCTCAAAAGTGAAGTTATAAAAAATACACCTGGCTTTTATGCATTTATCTATATGTTTTCTAATCTACAGTCAGTTTCCTATATATTTTACCCATTATTCATTTTAATAATCCACATAAACATTTGCAAATGTATGAGGCATTAAAGAAACATAGCAGCAATTATGTTTTCAATATCCCCATACTTAGGAAATTTATGTATGCCCTAAAGCATATGGGCATGAAACTGAGTTTAGTTTTACTAACATTATTTTAAAATGGTAGTACTACTTCTTGTGTACTTCTCCTTAATCATATGTTTATTAAAAGGATGGTAATAGATGTTGCACTTCTGCATATGGTTTTATATTTATGGTTACCATCCTTACATAAAAAAAATATGTCCATGGGTTAATATGTCAATGAGACTTGTACACATTTCCCAATAGAAATTAGGGATTTCCTGTCTCTGTGTGTTTCTATGATTTATGCTATTTACAGACAATGTTATTTTCTGTGTGATTTAGTCATTACAGCAGATACAGTAGAATGTTATACAGCTGGAATGCATAAATATAAGGTGCCAGTAACATTTACCACATTGCAACCATTTGTTTATGGTATTTACATCTTTTCCAGTTGACTATTATGTTATTTGAATTTTCCTGGAGTTATCTGCAGAGTGCAAACACTATAACTAAAAATCACAGCAGTCTAATTAACTAGCTACAGCTTCATTATGTTTTATATTTGTCAAAAAATAAGGCAGCTGCATATTGTAAATATTTTCAAATTAACAAAACTAACTAAATAACCAAACATCCCTTAACTGTCTCACAAATGTTATTACATCTTCTTTAATGATAAAAAATTAAAACCGCTGAAGCATTTACACCACTGTTACTCTGTTTCATCACAAATTATGCAATGAGAACTTTATGTTTTCTAGCGATAGTCCACCTAATTATTCGAGAAGGTGCGGTGCACTGACAATGAAATCAGACAGACACTAGATACTGTGAACAAGATGAAATCCAGTATTTAAGAAAACCTGACCTTTTCTTTGTTCTTCTCGAGTTGTAGACACCACAAGCCATGTGGACTCTGACTCATCCTAAGAAAGTAGGCAAAACTCTGAAATTCCAGGAAGAGTAAATACATTACCAGAAATTATGACAGGTGGGAAAAAGAAGGGCTGAACTGCACAGACTGTATTACATTGCTGGTATATATGAGTGATTGGGCCAAGCCATGTAGTAAATGACATTTTAGTGCTATTTCCAGGGAATGTAATCCAACAAAAAAAATGGGATCTTTAAAATATCCATTGCAGTCTGGGTTTGCTCATTTATTTGTGCTTTTTATTAATTTATGTACATTTATTATGTGGATCGGTGGGCTGATTCAAATGGGGCCCTTTTCAGCTATGACCTAGGCATACACCAGGACACACCATAGAGATGCCCTAACCATACTACATAACTTAAAGATAACTGTTTAATCGGATGGCACAGCAGTCGCAAGAGCATTATTGAGCTAACAACTGTAAAAGACAAGTGCATGTCCGGTAAACCTATCAGTGTGCAAATTTACAAATTAAACTAATACATTCTCATACTGACTTACTTCTACAGAGTCAGAAATCTGGTTTCATTATCTTTTATGAAGACATAATCGGCATAAACATCAAAATGACAGTAAATTGTGTTATTTGCATTTTTGTTGTATTCATTTTACAAATAGAAAAGAAACTCACAGTGCATTTGCTATTAAAAGCCCAGGAATCTCCATAACTTAAATGCCGTAACTGTGTTTCTACATTTATTTTTCATTGCAGAGGCTCATAAGAAGGCGACAAGGTTTCAGAGGTCATCTAGTTCATTCATTCACATTGTAATGCTTTTGAATCTTCTGTTGTGTCCAAGAAAACTGTTCTGTGCTCAAGACCTTGCTCTAGTGAAGCTTTTGGGAGCTCTGGCAGCAACATGCATCTCGAGGATAATATATTTGTGACTGTTTGTGTTTGAAAGATGTCATGAAGTGCTCAAATAGCATTGGAAAAAATCACCATTATGTTAATGGCAGCACCAGAGATTTGCACCCATTTGGACAATAGACTACATATGAGTTCCTTTTCTAACTCCCTTCTCTTTTTATAATACAAAGCAAATCATTAATATCATATGAAACTTTGCCATCTATTGTTAGGTGTCTCCCCTTTTTAATAGTTTTTCTTCCTTTTTTTCTCTCCTCCCTTTATAATGAACAAAACAAAAGCTTCCTATTTACAGATGTAGAGTCGCCTCTTTACTATATAGCAATCATGCAATCAGTTCAAAGTTTTAACCAGCATTTCACCTTAAACTCTAAGCAGTAACATGAATGTTTATGCTGTAATGCATTCTATCATAGTTGTATATTATAGCAATAACCCACGCCTGGGTGTGGGTAATGCTGGATTTACCAACAGTTGGTGTGGTTTGGTCATGAGGGTGAAGCGCAAGTGGCCAAACAAAGACAACCGTGGGTAAATCCAGCATTACCCACACCCAGAAGTGGTTATTGTTATTGTACAATGACATTATTTAAGAAAAAAAAAATTACTTTTCTTAAATAATGTCATTGTATAATGCCTCCTTGCTGCCCTTCCGCAGCTGTCTGGTATTTTGTGGCAGTTCTGATGTACTGCGCATGCGTATGCTTACGCAGTACATCAGAGCTGTGGGCGGAAGCAACGGAGAAAGCAAGATCTTCGTTGCTTTTTACAAACTGTCTCGCTATGTTAAAGGAGTTTAACATAGCAAGACAGCTTTAAAAAAAGCAACAGAGAATCTCCATTGCTTTTTTGAAAGCTGTCTCTCTATGTTAAACCCATTTAACAAAGTGAGACAGCTTTAAAAAAAGCAACGGAGAAAGCAAGAACTCTTTAGTATAAGTCTGATTTGCTAGTTGAAAACAGTTTAAATCATATATTTAGAGTTTCAGTTCCCCCTCTCTAACAACTTAACTGACATCATATGCATTTAATAATCTGGAAATTAAATCTACTGTATGCTAGGTATTAAATCATTCATATATAGTTATATTTTATACTATTTAGAAAAGGAGAGAATGAGAGAAGATAAAACAGGAAGAGAGATAGGAGAAAGACGAAAAAAGGGAGAAAACACACACACGCACACACACACACACACACACACACATATATATATATATATATATATATATATATATATATATATAGTGTGAAATTTTACTTTAAGGTTTGTTTGCTTGTTTCTTGTGGTTTGTAGAGATTATGTCCAGTGGAAAATATTAAAAGTGAAAGTTATTTAGTTTATTTTCCTTTAAGCTTTTTGTTAGTTTTGTCACTTGCAAGCTGTTTACCATTTGTAGCTTGTCTTTTCAAACTTGGTAAAGAAAAGCCCATTTTTTCTACGTTGTCTAGCAAATTTTTTTAACAAAGTCAGTTGCTTCTTTGAGAATATTGAAAATTTTTTGACATCCAAAAGGGTAATCTTGATTTTAGCTTGAAACATAATCTGGGCTTTGATATTAGCTTTTTTAAAGTTTTTAATAAGGGAACACATGCTTTTATTTTTGTTATAGTTGTGGATGTGTAGTCATTGTCAAATCTTATGTTTCTCCCATTGACTTGAATTGGATTTCCTGACCAAGCAGTTCTCAGTACTAAGTCCTTGTCCTGTGTTGATATAAATTTTACAATGATAGATCTTATTGAAGTTGAGTTTCTTGAGAGAGGTACATTTGACAGTGACCAAGGATTCAGGAAGGTTTAATACCATGGGCAACCATTCATTTAAGAAGAGAATCATATTATTTCATTCTATTTTTTCTGGGACTCTGTATATTCTAATATTATTTCTTCTTGATCTTGACTCCAAATCTTCCATTTTTGTTAGTAATAAGTTGTTTTGTTTTAACAGGAAATCTATTTGGTTGTCATTTCCATTTGTCTTCCATCTATTTCATTTACAGAGTATTCTAAAGCTGTTATTTGATTGGAATGTTTTTTGATTATTTCTTTCAAGTCATTTCTTTCTTCATGTTTTCCATAATTTTTTCCATATTGTCCATTTTTACAGTGAGGTCTTCTATGCTACAAATTATTGTTTTAAGTTCCGTCTTCATGGAGCTGTCCTGAAGAGAGGCTTTTGAATGGCTCGTGGTTGTCTCAATCTGTATCTGGTCGCAGAACTTCTGACAGGAAATTTCTTAATAAATGTCACTAAACGCTGAGTTTTCTTCTGAGTATATAATCCACAGTATTAAGATGAATAACTGTAAGGAAAATCTTCAATTTTTTTTAAGTTAAAATAAAAAAAAAATCTTGTCAGAAACAATCGTCATAGGCAGAGCATCAAAAAAACTGTTGTTATCTCCTTGGCATCTTGGCCACAACCCAGCAGGCATTTCTTGATGACATCATAGTTCTGGTTTGCAGTATCAAAGAATGCATATAGTATACATGGGGATTTTATAATCCCAGTGCATGGTTTAGGAACATTTGTGAGATGTCATTATTCTCACTATGATTCAACTTTCACTTGGTGACAGAGTTTGTAGCTGTAGAGAACACTCATTGCACAGTGCAGAGCATTTTTTTAATCCAGCTCTTAAATCTTTGGCCTGCAATGGAATCAGTACTCATTAAATTAATTAATGATAGTGAATGGTAGTTCTCTAATAACAGCATATTTGGTTTTGGGACAAATACAGTAAGGACTGAAAAAGGAAAAGACCCTCTATGCCATTTTATATGAATTGATTACATATGATAGATACTGAAGCTATTGATATAGGTTTCATAAAACATGACAAAAATCCATTAGGGCCAAGTGCTACCACTGCTTTCAGATTTCTGGTGCCTCCACGAAGTTTTGATAAGTCTTTTTAAGGCAGGCCCTTAAAAATTCTTTGCTTAGTCTTAAATGGATTCTTCATAGAGTGCTGTGTTTGTGTTGTTGTATGTACTTTAATATTACATGTTCTTGATGGGTCTGTATCAGTCCACTGAAATGGCTGAAGTTCGAACACCATATGCTCGAACTTCTAACCACGAAGTACAAAAACATTGAAGTCTTAGAACAGCGATTTTTTTCACACACACAACACAAGCACACCAAAAAAACAGCAATCCACACACAAACACTTAAAATCCTACATCTAACCCTACACTAAACTGTACATACACTACTATCTATCCACTTACCTTAACCTAAACCCCAACCCTAAGGTCTGTCACTATCGCACACTCACTTGACCCGCGCCCTAACCCTAACTCACCTATCATGCCCTAACCCTAAAATCTGTCACTATCACATACCCACCTCACCCGTGCCCTGACCTTAACTCACCTAACCTATGCCCTAATCCTAACGTCCACACAATCACACACTTACCTGAACCCAACCTGTAACTTCCTACCACAGTCCTGATAATCGCAAAGCCACAGAAAGGGCCCACTGAATTCTTTCCCTAGGAAAGAATTTGGTGTTCTGCTGCTTTGCGATAATCAGTGTTCGAACTTCACAGTTCAAACATCTGGTGTTCGATAGTCAGCCGTTTTGACGGACTGATATTGGCCCATTCTTAATAGAGTTCTCTGTTTGTGTTGTTGTATGTACTTTAATATTACCACATGTTCTTGATGGGTCTATATCAGTCCACCGAAATGGCTGAAGTTCGAACACCATATGTTCGAACTTCTAACCACAAAGTACAAAAACATTGAAGTCTTAGAACAGTGATTTTTTCACAAGCACAGCAAAAAAACAGCAATCCACACCCAAACACTTAAAATTCTGCATCTAACCCTACACTAAACTGTATATACACTACTATCTATCCACTTACTTTAACCCAAACCCTAACCCTAAGGTCCGTCACTATCGCAAACTCACCTGACCCGCGCCCTAACCCTAATTCACCTATCATGCCCTAACCCCAAAGTCTGTTACTATCACACACCCACCTCACCCGCACCCTAACCCTAACTCACATAACCCGTGCTCTAACCCTAATGTTCACACAATCACACACTTACCTGAACCCAACCCGTAACTTCCTACCACAGTCCTGATAATCGCGAAGCCACAGAAATGGCCCACTGAATTCTTTCCCTGGGGAAGAATTCGGTGTTCCACTGCTTCGCGATAATCAGTGTTCGAACTTCACAGTTCAAACATCTGGTGTTCGATAGTCAGCCGTTTTGACGGACTGATATTGGCCCATTCTTGATAGAGTTCTCTGTTTGTGTTGTTGTATGTACTTTAATATTGCTACATATTCTTGATAGAGTTGTGTGTTTGTGTTATTGTATGTACTTTAAAATTACTACATATTCTTGATAGAGTTGTGTGTTTGTGTTGTATGTACTTTAATACCACTACATATTCGTCATAGAGGTGTGTGTTTGTGTTGTTGTATGTACTTTACTATTACTTCATATTCATCATAGAGTTCTGTATATGCACTGTTGTATGTACTTTAATATTACTACATATTCTTCATAGAGTTGTTTGTTTGTGTCATTGTATGTACTTTAATTTTACTACATAAGTACGAGTTTACCTTCCCTTGTTAAAAAGTATAAAGTATTAACTGATATAGTTATCCCAGTTATGATTGCAAATAACACAAAGGAGGTTTCTCCCCATTTTGCACCTACCACTGCCACTCTGTCTTAAAGGATGAAAATTAGGTAAAAACACATTGTTTCCACACGGCTGAATAAAGGTCACAAGATAATTTATTCCAGGGAAAACAAGTAAGCGCTTTCACGGATATCATGATGATATCCGTGAAAGCGCTTACTTGTTTTCCTTGGAATAAACTATCTTGTGACCTTTATTCAGCCGTGTGGAACCAGTGTGTTTTTACCTAATCTGCCTTACTTATCACATTATTTGGTTCCCTAGTCAGTTTTAGAGGCCTTTGTTTTTTGCTTAAAGGATGAAAAGTTTAACACAAGAATTGAACATGATCTAGGCTATGTATATTTTAGTTTAATTTCAATTATTTTAAAAATTTGCACTCTAAATGATTTCTCTTTTTTCTACAAATGTTATGTCTTTTGCTTTTTTTCACCCCAGAAATGTCACATATTAATAAGTTCACCATTTCCTTCACATGAAAACTCAAACCTTTTTCATTTTTTTAGTCTAAATATAACATGTATAATGTACATAGACTCTATTACTAATGCACTATCCATATTTTCATCATAGTTACAGCAAATCTAAGCATATCCTCTTTTACTACATTTTTTTTCTGTGTTTACTCCTCACACTTTTTCTCCATAATCATTGTTTAAAGCTAATGTCATTTAGTCTTTAATATGTATGTTATTGTTACACAAGGTAATCTTGCTATCACTTTAATTAATATTCTTTCTGTTACTGTTACATGTGTGTGTGTGTGTGTGTGTGTGTGTGTGTGTGTGTGTGTGTGTGTGTGTGTGTGTGTGTGTGTGTGTGTGTGTGTTTATTTGAACCTATGTTAAAACTGAAAATGGTTCAAGAGACTGGTATTCAATCACAGCTAAGAAACTGAAATAAATAAATTAAAATAAATAAATAATAGATTCATTTTGTGCAGAATTAACCATAATTGTTACTTAATAATATTTTGAACCACATCCTTTAAATGGTAGGATTTAGTCTCTATCTTGTCTCATTTTGTATTCCCTTTGTATGTAAAATTGAGGTAATTTCAGAATGGTCTGAAAGGCACAGCACTGCTACATGTACATTTTGAGATTTTTAAATAAGAAAGAAGTCAACCACTGACCATGATTTATGTGAAGTTACTCAAAATAAATATTCCCAATTTGTGAAACTGAACTCGGTGGATCACTTACAAAGTTGTCACCTTTTAGCACTTGTGGGATAACATGGTTATTTTTTTATTATTTTTACAATTCATAATCTCACACTTCATAAATGCATAAAGGTAATCTGTGAGTAGTGTTATGTCTGTATTTATAGCAGCAGTGTGCAAAATAGTGGCACTGGTCTTAGAATCCCTCAGCCTTCAGAGGAAATTGCCAGTACAGTCTTGTAGATATGAATTGGCATGAACAGATATGAACAGATATGAAACTAGTTTAGTTATGTGCACACAAGTCCCTACTGCTGTGAGCATGCTTTACGCTCATTTAAATTCATAAATCCAATCATCTATTTTCTGCTAGAAGCAGTGACTTGAAGATTTTACATGAGAATTGGCGGTAGCTATGGCTCAGTACCACTGGTGATTAGCTTATCAAATTTAGACTAAAATTGTACCATTTATAAGGTTGAAAGGGGGGCAGATAGGAAAGCTGGAAAACTGCAGAGAGAACAGACAAGGAAAACACAAAAGGAACACATTAAGAGAGTTGTGTTGGAGGAGGTGGGAGAGAATGGATATCATATTTTGCTGGGAGACAGACTCCCACATTTTCAAATATATATTTTTATAAGGAAAGTTGGGGAAGGGAAAATGACAAAGTGCATATGGCAAGGGGTTAGGGAAGAGTTACGTTTTTTTTTTTCATACAAAAACGTGAAAGACAAACAAGACAGACAGGAATAGTATGGTAGCTTAAAATTGGTGGGGAAGGAAAGACAGACTGATGGCAGACAGAAACAAAGGTAATGGTGAAGAGGGTCTCATGACTGGTATCATCCTGGGTCACAGAACCTCAAATATTCCCCTGCCCTGTTGGTTCTGTTAGAGGTAGCCACTATGGTTAGGTGGTTGAGGCCCTCAGTAGCTTGGTGGTCTAATCCAACCACAACAGTGATTCTAGCACCTACTGGAGGAGATGTTCACACTGACCCAGTACCTTTCCACTGTCATCTCTTCCACAGCATGCACCATGTCCTGAAGCCCGTGTGGACTGGGGATTGTGGAGATCTTTCCCACATTTTGGTTGGCTGCATTTGAAATACTCTAGTCACTATGTGGCCTTCAGAAAGCAGAACTAAAAATGGAAAGAAAGAAAGTAAAAGAGAGAAAGACACGAAGACAGCAAAATGACTCATTAGCTTTAACTACTAAATGCTTTTAATGCTATGAGACAGAAATCATAGCAGTAACATTTTGATAGATGAATGTTGAACTGTCAGTAATTAAATATATCTTGCAATTAACAGCTGTAATAGTAAATAATGACCAGTACTGCATCATTTCAGGTCTTTTAGCATTTCAAAAGTTCATCTTTGTAATACTGCACTTGCATTACCATGACTCAATAAGTATATTAATTTCATAAAAATAAAGAAAACTGCTCAGGTGCAAAACCATGCAGAGAATAGCAAGCAGCATGCAATGAGTCTCTTCAGAGCAAAGTCATATAAATCACACCAAACAGCATACAACAAGTCTCTTCAGACCAGGAATATAAGAATAATCCAATCCAATGAAGCAAGATGCTGTTAACTTCTTTAAAACCAAATCTTTTATTATCAGATATCTGGTAAGCGCTTTCGCCAAAGTGGCTTCTTCAACCCATAAGAGTATAAAGCAGTATAAAGCAGTTCTTCCTGGTCTGAAGAGACTTGTCGTATGCTGTTTGGTGTGATTTATATGACTTTGGTCTGAAGAGACTCATTCCATGCTGCTTGCTATTCTCTGCATGGTTTTGCACCTGAGCAGTCTTCTTTATTTTTATGATTTTATTTCTGTGCTTTCTGCTCAGGAGCGTACATTTTCCTGTGGTACTAATTGTTATTTGGATTATTTAAGTATATTAATTTCTTTAGTGAAATTCCATAACCATTCTGCAATTAATTACTTTAACAGTAAACAAAAACAAGTACCTATTCAGCTTCAAATCCTTTACTTCTGCAAAAGTATTCATCTTTTTAAAACTGCATTTTCTTTACCAAGACTAAATCGACCTATGAATTTCTGCCGTGAAATTCCATTACCAGTCTGCATTTACTTTAATAATAAACAAGTACAATTACTACCTTTGTTTCAGGTCTTTTACCACTTCAAAAGTGTTGATCATTGTAATACTGCACTTTTACTAATGACTATATGAAGTTCTGTAATGAAAATCCATAATCCTTACTGAATCTGTATTTATTGACTACTTCATAAAGCTGTAAGTATGAAAGCTTGAATGGTTGCTGCCTATGGTTACATAATTATTTCATTTAATTTTATTTTAATTTTGGTTCAGTTTTTTAATAAAGTTGAACCATACTTACAGTGCCATATAACTAACCACTCCTACTTCTGCTTATATAGGTATGCACCTCTTAACGTCCTTCCACATGATATCCAACAGTGGATATAAATTTGATTGGCCATCATACAGATGGACATAAAGCAAAGCTCAATGCGAATTATATGGTGTTCGGTTAATGTCTGCACCACTTAACGTCTATGGGATAGAACTTATCCCAGAAATTAAGCAGATCATATCTGTACTTGTCATGGTGACAGCCTCTTCAGCAGCTGTTACAATTTGAGAAGATATGAGAAAAAAGAATGGGTTAGTGATCTTGAGTTTGTGTTTACTTTGCTTCAAAGAAATGCAATACGTAATATTTCTAAAAACGTTTCCTTATATAGCTTTGATTAAGCAAAATAGCTGGGCACTCTAATTTGTAATATTCCTTTCTGCCATCCTACATTTTATCATGTTCTCTATAACTTTTTTAATTAGCAAATGAAAAAGGTAACTGTAAATGTAAGAAGTGTTTTATAGCATGGAACATAAGGAAATACTAGCATTAAATTAAGGATATGAAGTAGGAAAGGTATCCATTATAAAAAAAAATATGTTACTTATGCCTGTGGTTGGTTGAGGAAATGCTTTGCAACTGAAAACAAATTGTAACGGGCAGTACTGAACTTCTGCAGTTGATACATCTAGAGTCACCAAATATTTTTTTTTCTTGGGGAGGATGGCTGTGATATTGATCAACTTATCGATGAAAAATTTGCTGCTATGGCAACTTTAGAAGAGTCAGTTTCAGGAATAAGAGTCTTGTAGGTGTTGCTAGTTCTGTAAACAACTTTCAATTATCAAGTTAAAGTTGAAATGATTTATTGACATTAATATTTACTTTTTAATAGTGCAATGATGTTTTCACCATTAGGCATACCTGAAAAATATATCATTGATCAGGGCCTAAAATATTGCAGTTTTCATTAATGCAAACCTCATAAACAATATGTAGTTCAATAACTTCCTCCCCGTGAACCCCCTCCTGAGGTGTGTGGTTCCTCTGAATAACATTTTCAAAGCTGAGAAAAGTTCTGGAAAACCCAATATCGCATCAAAACCATTTTACATGTCTTAGAGAATGGTGATGCAAGGGCCCTTGGTAGTGCAACATAAACACTTCTGACTAAAAATGTCACTATACAAACTGAATTATGACCATGTTAATCCAACAAAAGTTAGCATGAACTGCATGCAACAGTAGCATTAAATGTTTTTATTGAAGTATAGTTTATATCATACACTAGCCAAACTGGTTTACTTTTGAACAGAAATATTAAGTAACTCAGCAAGTAGTTCAAAAAATGTATGCAATATACTAACCTTTATAAAAGTTTTCAACAGGTATGCTCATGTAGCAATTTGTTTGCCACACTTAATGTCATAATACTACTATAAGTTACCCATACCAAGTTACTGGTTATCATTGTCGATGATACACTAGTACTGTTGCGAAAAAACACAACAAAGTAGGGGTACTTTATAAAGCCAGAACATTTCTTACTGACCACAGCAGGAAGTTAACTGCAACACCCCTCTTTCTTTCTAGCCTGCTGTATGTATCTTCATTTTTTATTAATCTTCAGATGACACTGATGAACAAGCTTGAGCAAACTTATAAATAAAATAAGTAAATTTGCATCCAACCTCCCAGTCCTTCAGGAACTGCATTCTGATGAGAAAACTGTTATTCTAGAAATGGTCTAAGTTGGTAAGAGCAATATTTAAAATCTTTCCTCATTTTTGGGCCTTTGTGGCAACTTATTGTTGCCTTTGTCTGTGATTCTAGCACAAAAGGAGATATACCTTCCACCACTGCAGGTCATCGTATTTATGCCTGTACTGCCCTCCTGTGTGGGAGATACCCATCAGTGAAGACAGATGATCCCCAGCTCTGACAAGATATCACTCTTCTTCCAAATGGAGGCAGCAGCAGCAACCTTCAATGCAAGTACGATGCCTGTAGTGGGTGAAGGACAATTCACTGACCAGCTTGGGGCATGACCCTTGGCTTTGACAGATTTCATTTTCTCTCTGCCATGATCAAATGGGAATGAAGCGGTAGTTATGAAAATGAAACTACTAGAGAATATACCACACTCACTAGGGTGTGACATCACTCTGTTTGGGCTCTTGCACTTTGTGTGAGCTCCCACTGTGCACAGAAAATCGAGTGCATTCCAGGATTATTTACATGTGGACCGGAATTTCGCCATTAAGCTAAGGTCCTTATATGTACATGCATGAGGACTTTGCAGCTCATTCATAGCAGTACAAACTGAGCTACATCAATAAACGCACTTGCTCATATGTGTTTTTATGAGATTCAAAGAGCTAAGTATGGAAAAGTCTAATTTGCCTAAGAACTGCTTAAACAGTACAAAGCCTTTGTCAATCTTTTTACAAGCTGGAAATAGCAAATTAAATAAAAAGCTTTTAAAAAGGTACAAACGATTGAAAATATGTGTTTATCAGTGAATTTCAGTGTTGCATCATCAGAATTAACTTCTGAATTACATCGTCAGAATTAAATTCTGAATTACTGGTAAGGCAGGAAATATTGCAATAATACTGATTTCTACTTACAATTAATTAGGATGTGAAAAGTGTCATATTCACTGTTGTGTTTATTACCTTTATATGTATAAAGCTGATTACTAAAGGCAGTGGTCTCTGACAATGGTAATGCACAGGACCAAAGTGACCTTACTGTAATGGAAGGAATAACTTCTAATGTGGTTTCCCCACCCTTTCAGAAAAACTTTGTAGGCCTACATTTCATTTCACACAGTCCAACATAGGGTTACCACCTGTCCCACTTTGCGAGGGACAGTCCCTCTTTGGGCAGTTGTGTCCTAACAAAAAATATTAAAAATGGCAAATGTCCTGAGATTGTAGGACACAATTATTTCCTATATTTTATGTAATAGTTGCATAAAACAGTTATTACGTATCTAAAATACCTAAATGTTATAAGAAACAGAACAATCAACTAAAATGCTACAAGAATAAGCTTTTATTTAGGCAAAAAAAGGTATCTAACAATTTGGCTTCTATTTTAAGGTAGTTTGAAAACCATAGGGCTAAAAGTGCAGAATTAATTACAGATTGTAAGTTAGTACTTGGTTGAACAGACATTGGCAATCCATAGTTTTAAATGTCAAATAATGCTTTGCCAATGGGCCCTTCAAAACAGAACTTGTTGAAGAATCTTACAGTAAAAGTAAGAAGAACAATTTTAGTTCTATGACTAGGTTCAAAGATATCTGGAAGATAGTAAAAATATTTGACTCATTTAAGTGCCAAAGAGGTTTGATGTGAATGCATTTTCTATAATTTTGGTAGAGAAGACAAAAATCAGTGGGTTGGAAGTTGCTGAATATACATGAGTGGAACTATTAACTATGGTTTTCAGCTTTATAAATATAAGAATCTCTGATTACATGACTCTGAAGTGAATTGTTAAAGGACATTTGTGGAACTCATGAATTATCTGTGAAAACACCATGTTGAATATAAGGAGAAATGTAAACATTCCATGCTTGTCATTATATCTGGGAAATATGTTTTGAAACTCAGCTAAGGAGGACAGAGGAGTCAAATGATCACCACTTGTTGGCAAGCTGGATTGGGAAAGTTAGCCTGAGAGATTTCAGAAACACAAGTGAGCCTTGTTTAAGCATACAATTAAGCATCCTAATTCCCGTTTCATTTTTTGGGTATTGACAAAATTACGCTCAGTGGTCCAAATAATTTAGGATGGAAAAATATGTTTAGTGTAAAGGAACATTTTTGGATTGTGAAACTAGGAGCTTAATTTTCTCTTGGTTTGAATGAATATTAGTTTAATTTTTGTATTTATATATGAGCATATGTCTTTAAATGTGAGTCCAAGGCATTATGATATTATCTTCAAGGAAGTGGTCAGTAACTGCTGAACATTTGAATTTTATTACCATGCTGAAGAAGGCTGTTGCTAAAACTGGTATATGTTTTTTAAATTGACCAATGAAAGAATAAATTGTTGGATTGGGTTTTGGGAGTGCTGGCCTTTGTTTTTTTGTTTTTTTTCCTGTTGCTGGTTGCTTTATGCCGTGCATTTTCACCTACCTTGTAAATTGCTGTTGTTGTATACTCCACTACAAAAACACATTCCTTGGTAAACAACAACGTAACCAAACCAGTACACAAACTCAGAAAAGACGAAAATGAGCAGCGGAGCACGACCCAAGAACACTGGTTTAATAAAGGCAATATTGTAAGCACAAAACACGCTTTCGGCAAGCCCAATGTCTCACCTTCTTCAGACAAAATTACAAGCCAACTAGCTAACACTTTATATAATCAGCAATCAATCAATTTTAATTAAATCAGTACTACTTGTCTAATTAAGTTAAATAAATCTATGTACAACGATTTTAAAAGGATAGCTTAATTTAAAATTTAAAACCTATAAAACTATTTTAAACTTGATAAGTACACATAGTAAATGTAACTAAATAAATTAAATAAACTTATAAATTAAATTTATGTGCATATACCTATATATGTGTGTGTGTGTGTGTGTGTGTGTGTGTGTGTGTACTAGTACAAAAAACAAACTAATATACACATGTAAATATAATTATAACAGTATGTGTGTAAATATATAAATATATAAATATATAGTTATGGAAAACACACTAATTAATAACCAAGATGCATTTTAAAAACATTATATGCTAACATCTTTATAACAGCATCATACTAAATGCAAAAACATCTAAAATAGATGATTACATAGTCCCTAAAAAACAACGTTCATCTGTTTGATTAATAAACCTAATTCATTTAAAACAAAAGACAAAACATATTGCCATGTTCTTATACGTGTATATATATATATATATATATATATATATATATATATATGCAACAGTTTATGCAAACAGTCAACATGCTTCACACTATGCATCTACCTTTTTGTAGATAATAATTTAAGAACACAAGCAATAGATACAAATTCATTTAAGCCTGGATGAGTATATGCACATGTACGTAACTGCCAAACCAGTTCGTTTATTTCTAAATGAACCTGCCAAGGGCCACCTTTGTTATCCACCAAAATTCTACCCAAAACTGTAAACTTAAAGGAATGTCCAGGACAAGCATTAATATGCCTTGCGAGGGCATTATTTAAGTCCTGCCTAGCTATAGCATAAATGTGTTCATAAATGCGCTGTTTAAGCTTTCTTACTGTTTTCCCTATATAGAATGCAGCACATTTTTGACATAAAGCCAAGTAGACCACACCATTAGAATCACAACTATGTTTTCCTATTATTTTATATTCTTCGTTCCTAATCTTGACTTTTGGGTCAGTAAGTATGTGTTTACATTGGTTAAAAGCCCCACACTTAATCATTCCTGAAAGCCGTTGACTTGAAGGTTGTGGTTTAAGCTCTAGCAAGGATTTTAAATCCCGTCGTCTTCTAAAAGTTAATTTAGGAACCTCACCTAACTTATGGGACAGATAACTGTCTTCAGTAATCAAAGCCCAGTATTTATTGAGCACCTTCCTAATTTCAAAATGATCCACTGAGAAGGTACAAACAAATCTCATTCCAGAAACAGATTCGTTGTTATTTTCAGCCCCTGATCTAGGTGAAATAATGGGAGCAGTTTCCGAAATGTTAACATCAAAAGAAAGAATAGGTTTGTAAAAACCTGATCTTCTTTTGTTTACTACTTCTGTTCTAATGTCAACAAGCAGAGAAACCGGATAACCTCTATTAGCAAACATTTGGCTCAGATGTTCACATTCCAACAAAAAATCTTCAAACTCAGAAATCATTCTGGCCGCTCTTACCATCTGGCCTTTAACTATTGCTTTCTTCTGATAACTAGGATGAGAACTCGTAAAATGCAGAAACGCATTGGAGTAAGTAGGCTTTCGGTAAATAAGGCTCTTATATCATAAATTTATCTCATCTTTAATAATCAAAATATCTAAATAATTAATCCTAGATTTCTGCAAGTTATAGGTAAACTCCAGAAAAGATGTCATACTTGTCATAGTGTCTAAAAATTTAGGAACCTCAGAGGGAGACGCTTTCCAAATAAGAAACATGTCATCCTGGTACCTTGTGTACCAGGTGACGTTATTCCTAAAAGAAGCGTCAGTGAACAAAAAGTTCCTTTC
Organism: Protopterus annectens; assembly: GCF_019279795.1. Classification (NCBI taxonomy): domain Eukaryota; kingdom Metazoa; phylum Chordata; order Ceratodontiformes; family Protopteridae; genus Protopterus; species Protopterus annectens. Next base: position 1,407,486,655 of record NC_056731.1, on the reverse strand, counting down.
CCAGTATGCCAACACTCCATTGGCGAAACTCCCTCCACAGGGCGACCCCATAGCAACTCCTGATTTTTGAAGATAGATTTTATTATCAAAGGACATAAAGTTGTTATTTAAGACTATTTCTAGTAGCGTCTCAACTAAATATGTCGTATTGTCATCTATTTTTTTATCAAAAAGAAATTCACGTATCCATTGAATCCCCAATTCTTGTGGTATGACAGTATACAGATCCTTAATATCAATAGTCAAAAACCAGGAGTTAACATCAAAAGGAATCTTTTTAATTTCTTGGAGAAAACTCCAAGAGTCTTTACAAATCTGAGATTCCTGATTGATTAAAGGTCTTAGGATACTGTCAACGTATTTAGCACATGCAACAGTAATAGAACCACGCCCATCCACAATAGGACGGAAGGGTGGTTGTAATAAACTTTTATGCGTTTTTGGAATGCCAAACAAGACTGGTAGCCTAGGGGCTAAAACATTTAAGTATTGATACATATCAAGGTCTATAAATCTTTCAAGAAATAAATCCTCAATCATACCCCTAATTTTTACATAAGCAGTGTTAACTTCATTAATACTCACAATTTGGTAGCTATCAGTATTTAGCAGTGTAACCATTTTCTGAACATACACAAAATTGTCCATAAAGACTAAACCGCCCCCTTTATCCGGCTTCATAACTCTTATGTTACAATTTTTTAAAAACACTAAAAACTCTCTCTCATCTCTAGTGGTATTATAATGCTGCTTATAAGAAGGTTTGTTCACCTTAAGAGCTCGTAAGTCATATTCACACATCTTTTCAAACAGACGTAGTGTGTCATGTAGTGGGGGGTTATAAACACTAGGAACTCTAAGGGTACCAGATGGGAGTATTCCATCCCCCATCAATATTTTCAAGTTAAGTTTTCTTACAAATAACTTAAGATCAATGATGGTTTTGACTAAATCAAATGGCATGTCAGACACAAAAGATAACCCTCTAGAAAAAAACTCAACAAGGTTAGAATCAATGTCAAAGGAAGTATAATTATAAATTTTAAAGTCCCCTTTAGAGTCCGTTAGTGTCACTAGGTCAGAAAAATGATCTATCATCTCCTGCATTGGCCTCTGCGGTTCCTGTAATTGCCCTGGTTGTTCCTAGCCTGTCCGTTGACTTGTCTGGCTTTTTTGTTGTTCCTAGGAAAACCCTGCTGGTAATTAGAATTGTCACAATTGTTAACAGAACCTTCCTCAAAAGAATTGTTATTACTATTATCAATCCTGTTAACACTTGTATTAGCAGATTTACTAGCGTTGCTCATAAGCCTTTCGCTACGACAAAGAGGCATCTCTTCATTATCATGAGATTCCAGTACTAAATCGTGTTGGCCACCAGCTGCATTATGCTTTTCAACTTGATTGGTTCCGTCCAAACCTGTGTTTTGCAGCTTATTAGACAATAGTGGAGGTCGAGGGTAAGCTTTGTATAAATGGTATTCATTAATGTCCCTGTTGATCTTTTTCGTTTTGTTATTAGTAAGCTTACTAATAGTGGCCTCAATACTACTAAAAATATGCAAGTACTCATATTTGTATCTAATAAATTCTGAGTCAGCCTTAATGTTCTCTTCAAGACTTGCAAGTTCAGTTTTAAAACAATCAACCTCCTTCTGATATTGTACAATCATCAAATTCATATACTCAAAGCCCTGCTGGTCAAACAGGGCTAACAAGTCTTTGTGGAATTGTGAACCTTCCACTTATCCGACAGGAAAGCGCCATTGCCGCATACCTTTCGGAACCAGTTTCTTGACCAAACATTCTTTTAAATATGAAATTTCAAGCTGCAGTTTCCTGCACTTGAACAATTTAGAGTCAAAAACAGTAATAAGATGAGATAAGTCACTTACATTCTCTTGACTGCTTTCAGTAACTCCTTCGCTAGTCTCGTCACTAAAAAAATCAATATGACTGAGAAATCTGTTAACTGAAGGGCTTCCTAAAATGTTACAAGCAGGAATGGTGTTTCTTTCCTGCTCACCATTTGTTATACAGTTCCTATTAGCCTGTCCAGGCGGAATATCCGAAGTAACTAGACTGGGTGTAGGAACGGAACCCATGGTAGGCAAAGCACCAGAAGTGCTTGTTGGAGTCATCCTCGGTGCCTCAAGATTGTTAGGCAAAAGCAAAGAAAACGAACGAGCGCTTAACGCTGGCATTAGTGGAGAACCAGCGCTTTGCACTCCAGGTACACTAGTAGCTTGTAAAGCATCCACCTTTTGTGTTAGCTTGTCTAGACGATCCATGACAAGCTGCAAGAGGAGAGTTAATTTGCCTTCAGTATTCGCTTCATTAGCAGAGCTCCCTGTGTGAGTAAATTACCAGCACCACCATCCCTCTGTGAAAAGTAAGGAAACAATATACATAGCATCATCCCATGTCAACAGTTCTCAGGAGGCATATGACTACAGCTGTTATGTAAGGAACATGTAATCAAATGGCAGCAGTGTCCATCAAACATTACCTCAAATCACAGATTGGAATGCACTGTTGTAGGGCTACTGTACATCCACACTCATCATAGTACATGTGGATAACAGCAACACTGACATGTGCAATCTTCACAGTCATAAGGTATTACTAGGCTAACAACCAACATCACATAAAATTCTAACCATTATAATGTCATTTTAAACAACAGTTGCTATATGCATATGATGGAAGATAGTAAGGGTATGTGCTTATGTGTGTATGTGTTTGATTGTATTACATACTGACTCTGTCCATATGCGACTTGTGGACCACCCCATGACAGACTTAGCAATCACACATCCAGTAGTCTGGAGCTAGCTTACAAACGGTCATGGAAGGACTCTGTTTCATGATGTGCGTATGCATCTTTGAGATGATGACATCCTCCAGTTTTCTGCAGAAAGAATGTTATGTGGACAGAGTGAAAAAGGGAATGTTAGATCCTTGGGGCTTACTTAAAGGTTCACTGGAGTGGGAGTCAAATGAAAAGAGATCCAAAAGATAATACAATGACCATAGTACACCATCAGTCACACATGCAGCAGTTAACTGAGGTCAGATTTGAGCATTAAATATGTGTAGGTATAGAAGCTGGATCCCATACAATGTAAGACGAGTACTGTCACATATGTGTGACTTTAACAGTGTCATGGTGCACTTTACAGAAGCAGATAGCATCATTGTATCCTGACAAGAAGTTGTTTGGAGGAGTGTCTGACATAGTCACATCTCAATGTAACACTGTTTTCAAAGATGAGCACACACTCAAGTTGACTGCAGTGAGATTAGAACCCCTAATTAGCTATCTACAGAACACAGTACTTAAACCAAGCACCACAACACAAAAGTGATTATTGTAGTCTCAGATAACACTTTATAGCTGATGACATTATCAGTGTATGGTGAGAAGAAGATGGTAGTAGGAGTGTCTCACATGCAGTTCTAAAATGGTCTCCAGAATGTGAACTATCTGAACGCAAGCACAGACACAAGATGACCGCAGTGAGACTAAGACCCTCTAAGTTGCTATCTACTGAACACAGTACTTAATGCAAGTGTCACAGCACAAGTCTGACTGTCATTATGTCAGACAACACTATATAGCAGATGACATCATCAGTGTCTGGTGAAAAGAAGATGTTAGTAAGAGTGTTTTACATGTTGTTCTAAAATGGTCCCCAGAATGTGAACTAACTGAACGAGTGCCTAGTGCATATGTGCTTATGACGCTCTTTTGAAAATTGTTCTGCTTTCTTACAGGTTTTTGTATTGTGTGTGTCTTTGATGCATGAGGCCTATTAGTTGATAAATAGCAGACATCTATTGACATAAGTTATTCCTGTCATATTGATGTCATTGCTGTGAAACTCACACACCTTCTTTTTAGGTACACTAGCAAGTAACAGTATGGAAGGATCTACCATTCAATTGTATTTTTGCACATCTATTTTCCTGTTCCAGGTTCAACACATACCTTTATAGTCCTTCAGTTACAACTGTTGTAATTCAAAACTGACTCTGTGTGGTGTTAGCAGTACACATCCATTACATGGGTAAGTAAAGGTTGTGAGTGTTGTCTGGGATCAGTTTTACTTATATATGTGCATAGGATGAAAATTGTACCCCTTAGGTGGTCATCATGTGTGCTGTCTGTTGCCTCTTGGCCAGGGTGAGGGCATATTGTGCACACCTACATCTACCTACACTCACAGCAGCTGGTAGTTCCCCCCTCTGAGTCCTCACTTGTATGTGGCTGTGGTGACCTTGCCAGTAGTGGTGGTGGTGGGATGTGTGCCCCTTCCCCTTGGTATTCCTATTGAAGCTATTTTCTCAAGATAATATTGTGAAGGATAGCACAGACAGTGAAAACTTCAGCACAAATACAGGGATTGTACTGCAGATCCCGCCCATGATGTATCTAGACACCAGAATCATGACTTTAGAAGCCCAAACACACCCTCTATGGTATTTCTTGTTTGAGCATGTGTTTCATTATAGCATTCTGCCATGGGTGTGAGTGCATTTCTGATGGGTGTCATCAGCCATGGGTCAAGTGAATACCCTGCATCACCCAATAAATGACCTTGTGGGATATCCCCCCCCTAGAAAACCTCTGGTAGAGCTGAGAGATGTGCCAGATATGGGAGTTGTGGTAACTGCCAGGTTTGCTTCCATACATATTCAGGATTATTCCCTTAATGTTACACATGACCTGGCAGTTAAAGGAGTGGAAGCCCTTTCTGTTTATGTACACCCCCCTGCTTCCTGGGTGGTGCTTTGATCTTAATATGCGTGCAGTCTATTGTACCCAGGACTTCAGGGAAATGTGCTATGGGGTAGAAATCCTATATAGTTATAACTTTGTCCTTGGGAATTTGGGGAAAATGAATGTAGTCATTAGCATGATGTGACATAGCATTCAAGAATTGCTGTAGGATCCTTTATGCTGATGCCTGTGACACCCCTAGCATGTATCCTGTTGGCCTCTGAAAGGTTTCTGTAGCTAATATTCTAAGTTCTACACATACCTTAGTCTCCACAGGTATTGGTTCCTCTCAGTTTGCCCTTGCTGTCAGTTGATGACAGAGGTTGCAGAATTCCTGCAGTGTGTCTCTATCCACCATGTAGCAATTTACTATTACTATTTCCACCATACCTTTCAACTGTTCAGATTTTCACAGAGTGCCCAGATTTTTGGCTCATATTTCTGGTCTGTTCCTCACAAAATCTGTGGTTTTCTGGGAAATCACTGGGAAGATCTGAGGATTCAAGCCACTAAATAATGACATACATTTGAGTTTCAGAGTTCAAATCCTTCAGAAAAGGTATGTTAAAACAAATCCTGCTACTCTAGCAACTTCCTAAGTTTATAAGAACAATATTTAAATATTATCTCTATTTTGGGGCCTTTGTCCCCCTTTTGTTTATGGTCTTTGTCCAGATTTCTTGTTCTAAGAGGTTGAGAGGTATTCTACCTCATGCAAACCATGAAAGGTTAAATGGGGTCTAAACACCCTTCTCCTTTTTCTTCATGGCCAAGGTCCATCAGCAACAGCAGTAGCGGCATAGACATGAGTCTATTGCACATACACATGCAGAAGAGCATCAGCAGTCCCTAACATTCTTTCCGTGGCTGTATTCCAATAGGTTTTGTAATTTGAAGCCAAAACCTCCACCGAGTATACATGATTGTTTTATAGCTTATTGACTAGCTCCTCCATCTTGGATTGGTTGATTAGCATATAATTCAGCTGCTTATGCCGTAATTAGCATGCCCCAACATTTACCTGCTTTAAACGGCAGCTGCTTACTGAATACAAAATGATGTGTTATTGTGTGTGTGCCATAGTGTGACCTATGTAGGTTTTACTGAATCTAGCCCAAATGTCTGTCAGGAACTTCTGCTCAAGATGAGTTCAACTCATACCTCTGAGAAGACTTCAACTGTACGAAAAGTGAAAACAACTGAACTATAGATTTGTGAGAAAAATGCAAGTTCTGTTCAAGCTGTTGAATAGTGGTCAAGCCTTATAGAATTACATAGGTGTGAGAGAGAGATTGCATAACTCTGCTATTGCATACTATAAGCTTAACATCACAAGGAAAGCCATGTGCTGTGGGAAATCCTGCTCGACTATGTGGTAGGAAGGCCACTGCTACATGTTATCTATACCCACTGTGAAGACAGATAAATTCATCCACAGTCTTGCCATGAAGCCAGATTCATTTATTTTTTATGCAACAACTAGAGGGTTTTGTCAGCCAGTCAAGAACTGTTTAAGTAAATAGGAGGCTATTAATCATTTGTTTAAAAAAGGAAAGTCGTTCCCTCCGCCAAACTTCTTGGTGTAACCATTGATGAACACCTAAAATTTAATACTCACGTCCAGCTAAACATAAAGAAAACCCACATAAAACTCGGCCTACTTCATAGAAACAACCACTTATTCTCTCCTGTTCCACTCTTAGGACCTGCGATAACCTCGAAAACTTTAAAACTCTTCTTCATTCTCACCTTTACTCAAACAGGAAATGCAACTGTACTCATCACCCTATACCTCTCAAGGTCTCCTCCACTTTTATTCCTGGCTAGCCTCTCACCTAGCTAACCTTGCTCATTTGTATTTTGTATAAATAACTATACTGTAAAATCTAGCCTCAAGACCATTTGCCTATCTTTTATACCTAAACAGAATTGTAATTGTTTGTTTCTTTATGAATGCTATCTGTTTATTTGTCAGTAATGCAAAGTTTCTAAGTAATTATTCATGTAACTATGTATTGTTGGAGCTTTTCTCCCCGGGCCTCCACTGAAAACGGGCTCTCCGAGCCCAGTGGACCTCCCCGGTCATCAAACTCGAATAAATAAATAAATAAATAAATAAATAAATAAATAAAATAATGTTTTGAGCAAGGATCTCTTTAGAGTGGTATACTTAATTTAAAACCAAGCTCTTTTAAATGCCACACATGCAATATGTGTAGAGATATAAGTGATTACTTAAATTTTTATTGTAATATTGCAGACAGAATATATACATCTCCAGGCACTTTCACAGGTACCTTAGAATTTTTTTTTATCAAAATCTTAATTAAACAAAATTCACAAAGAACAGTTAAAGAAATTACAAACATCTGAAATGTGTCTGAAGTTCAATATCATCATATTTGAACCATATAAAAAATGCTCTCTTGATCCCAGTAAATGCATTCGACTGTGACTAAAGTCTAACACTTGGGTAAGATAAGTTTACTATTCTTTGAAAACAAATAAAAAAACAGATGATAAATGTCTCAAAAAACTGTAATCAAGATTCTTATAATATTGATAACTCACTTTGTTAGAAAGATGATTAATTATTGTGAACAATCTATACATTTTTGTTTCCAAAACTTAAAAATTGTCATAAGGATTGATGCACTCACTGTTCTCATCCAAGCTTTATCCATAATCCCTAGTTGCCACTTGTGTGCTGCTCCTGCAAACAGCCAAAATATAACATCCATAGGTGGGGTGAACCTACTACAAAACCACTGGCCTCAATCACCTAATTCCATGCAAATATCCAGATCATATGTACATGATTTGCATCCTCCTCCACATAATGCCAACATAAAACTTGACGAGTCAAGGAACTCTGTCTAAAAAAAATATAGGGAGATGTTGCCACATACAAAACCATTTGAAAAAGACAAACCTAACCTGTGGGGGCAGGTGACTGTTGCAAGAGAGTAACACCAACCCCCTTTTCTCTGTGTAATCAGAACCTCCTCTCTAAGTTGGTTAATCCATTCCCTACACAACCCACTCAAATGACCTTCTCTGCTTGTCTGAAAAAACTGTAGAATTCATTCATAGGTGCTCCCAGTTATGTCTTATTTCCTGTTTTTCTTTCCCTATTTAATTGAGTCAATGCCCAATTACCTCATGGGGTGATCAATCATCTTCAGCTTCCTCAAACATACTCTTCATTGGCATATTTGCCACCAGCTAATTCCTTCTTCATTCATCTCTTAATTAAACTACTCTGTAATGAACAATGCGGTGAGTTCCTATCAAAATCCCAGATATCCAATAGGTAAACTATACCTGGATCAATCCAGGCCCTGTACAACATAGTTTTCTTTGCAATCTGCAAGTTTTGATTGTTTCATAGACATGCTGTTGGTAGACTGTTCCTACCACCTTGAGATGTAACCTCCCTGGCAGCTAGACTCTTTTCAAACCCCGACCTTAACCCTCCTGGGTCCTACTTGTGAAGCTGTCAGCCCAGCTATCTGGCATTTTGTAAATAATCATAATTCATTTGTGAATATTAATATGATCCATAGGCTTGTCTTACAAATGTAAGAGAAGTATATGTTATGTGGATATTAAACTACTTAGTGCAGAAATGTGTGTTGAACTGTATGTTACATACTGAGCTTCAAGAATGTAACCACAGTGTACCCTACTGAAAAAGAACAGAAATGTATATAAACTATATTAATAGCAGAAGTTAGAACATGTGCAAAGCTCTAAGAAAATAAGTTGAAAAGTAAAGAGTTTTACAATGTGCTATAAAGTTAGTTAATACGGCAAGAAACAGGATGTCTACCTATTGTCTGGAAACAAAAATAATTACTAGGTTTCAAATGTAAAAGTGTTAGTTGTTTTACGACTTCCAGTTCTAGGCAGACTTCTGAGAGATAAGTATTTTTCACAGAGAAATGTTAAATTCTCTTAGTATCTGTTAGCCTGAGAACTAAAGGCAAGTGACAAATAGTGATGTCATCCAGCTGACCCAGCAGCAACGTTTTGATATTAATTTAAGAACTATCTCTCAGAGAAAGTCTGTGCATTTTGTGTTTGTCTTTAGACCTGCAAACATCCCATCATCAGCACTTGTCTCGCTAATAGTAAGTAACTAGATTACAGTGATTTCTCTTAGATATAGATAGGAATATAGTAAAGATTAGTTTAGATGTTTTCTGCATTTATTTGAGACTGCCTGCAATGCTGTTTTAAAATATTTCCTGTGATTCTGAACTCTGTAGTCACTGTGCTGAGTTATTGAATATTGTCTTGTTCTGTTATTATTTATTAATAAATATATTTAAACCTTTTAATGGTGGCTGGTTTGTTTAGAGATATTTTAGCTCTTAGCATACTTGCATATCTATTTGGTGACACTGTATAGGCCACTACAATAGCCTTGCTGTTGGTCACACTTACCATTTGGATAATAGTAACATTACACAGTAAGACTGGTCACACTTTGGGAAGGGCCTTAAAATAGCTTTTAACGGGTTCTGGTAGCAGTGCTAACTACCTTATGGTCTGTACAGAAGGGGGCATAGTTAGTAAACCTGTGCTAGCCTTTCCCAATTGTGTGTTTGGGTATAAATCAAATCTCAAAGTGTGTGCGTGTGTGTGTGTGTGTGTGTGTGTGTGTGTGTGTGTGTGTGTGTGTGTGTGTGTGTGTGTCAGCTACTTGGGAAGTGACATAAAACACTGATTGGACAGAGAGACTACTGGGAGGATTTGGCTTACAGCCCTGGCTAAGGACACAACTCTATAGCTGTGCCAGTAGGGAGTCTTGCTGGGGATCTGTAGAAAGAGGGAGAAACCAGCTCCAGACTGACTGTGATCTCTGTGTGTTCTTAAGGGAAATTGTACTTTACTGTGTGTGTGTACTTGTCATCCTCCCAGTGTGCACGTCCCTCACTGGTGCTAGTGATGAGGATGGAGGCTCCTTGATTACTGGGGCCAGTGCAGGGGCATCACACCACCCATGGAAGAAACACTTCCCAGGTGTTTCTAAACAAATTATAATAATGTTATTTAATTATACAGAAAACCACAGAGGGCAAGTTTTATACCTAACTCTGAGTTACTGCCACCCTACTGCTGCCTTACCATAACTGTTCATATTTGGAAAACCCAAACCACCCTGATAAATGGGAGAATACAGCTTTTTCTGGTTAATTCTTGGTCTATGATATCCCCAGACAAATTTGAAAAATAACCTTTGCCATTTTTGTATGTAGTCTGTCTCCATTAACTGTGGGAGAAGTCTAAGCACAAAAAGAATTTTCAACAAAAACATCATCTTTATTATTTTAACATAGTAAAAAAAGGGAGTGTCATCCTATTTCAATCTAACTGCATAGAGTTTATACAATCAGTTAATTCCTGAACATCATAAGCAAATTCTTAGACAGATCTATAGCCAACCTTACTTTGTTAGTGGGGATAATAGTTTTCATAGCATTTACTACCAACCCTGAATACCCTACATTCTCTTGGAGCATCTTCATGATCCTCTTCACACTGATCAACAGTTGTCTCAACCAGATCACACAATCCATTCAATGATAATAGCTTCTGACTTCTTCTGCTCCACTAACACTCTAATACATAATCTGCAAGAATAAACAAAAGCACTGATAATGGACATCCTTGATGCATCCCTGTTTCTAGTCTAATTTTATCAGATTGTGACCCATTAACATTCAATTTGGAAAATACCTCTATATAGAGAATTTGACAACATCTCATATTGGACTTGGGGAAGAATAGGGAATGAATATTAGCAAATATGAATTTCCATTCCAGTCTATCAAATGCTTTCTGCAAATCCACTACAAGTTTGCTGACTGATTCCTTAATATTTGTCCCTGCAACTGTACATTTATCCATAGTCTTATAAGATTGTGGCTCTTTGCCCTGCCCTTTGTAAAGCCCTGATGGTTCAGGGGCACAAACCTTAGAGTCAGTGCCTCTTATCTGTTCACTAAAATGTTGGCATAATTTTTTATATCAAATGGAATCAGTGACAAGGATTTTTAATTGATTGCTATCACAGGATCTCTTCCTGGTTTACAGAGAAATAATCATATAACACAGTTGTGGTCATTCAGGAAACACCCCCATTTCTCCATGTCACAGTAATATTCCCCCAGTGGCTGTAACAACTCCTACTCAAATGCCTTATAAAATTCACCTGTAAGGACATCTAGACCTAGGGCCTTTCCTGGTTATAAGAAAGCAATTGCTACTTGGATCTCCCTTTGTATAATGGACTCCTGCAGTTTAAGCCTATTTTCCTCAAAATTTTCAGCAACCCCTCCTTATTTAAATAGATTAAACAGTCCCCCAATGACATGGAACATCCCTCTTCCAGTGCCTCTTGGAACTCTTGAGATATCACTTACGTATTGTCTCCCTGCCCAGTCACCAACCTTCATTGATTGTTTACTAATCCCATAATTCTGAGGTCTGATGACCTTTCCTGTAATCCATATGCCAGGAGTTTAGGTGAAGCAAATCCCTTCATCCAGAAAAACAATCTGTATCTCTCCCATTTAAGTTGGACCTCTGCTGCAATATATATCTAGCCTTATTTTATATAAACTACGACCATACCAGCTTGTCCTTGTGACCTGAATATCTAAATCGGGTTACTAGTTCTTTAATTTGTGATACTAACTCTGGTAAACCCATCCACTTATGGTATTTAACCACTCATAAAAGTAAATCTTAAAAGAATCTGTTAGACCTCCCTCAATCTTTGCCAAACTTGGGTTGCCAAAAAACACTAACCTTTACTGATGACCAATGGGACCTATTCCAGTTCTGCAACCCTACCACCATCCTGCCATCTTTTAACCATGAAGGGTCAAATATTATAGAATTGTTTGGAAAATGAACTCTTATTTGTTTTAAATTAACAAAGGCTATGTAGCCATCTGAGAAAGGATAAGAACTGCTATGAGCCTCAATAATTGTAAGTGCTAAGGATCTTGAAATAAAAGTCATGGCTGCTAGTGTTGCCTTCCCCTCTTTGCAAAAAATGTAAATATCTCATACCTGGTTTTAAAAGCCTCCAAATATCCACCAATGCTAAATCCTGAAGGTGGTTCAAGATTAGTCTCCTCATCCTTGGTGAGTAATCCTTCCCCCTGATGTTACCTATCCATTTAGAGATTCACCACATTAAAGTCTCCCCCAAGATAATCAGTATTCCCCTATCATAATATTGGAATAGCAACCTCCCCAACCCCTCTCAATGTTCTGAACCATCAAAATCTGGCCCATAATAATTAGCAATCAATAAATCACACCCTTCTGCACTCATTCATCTGACCAGCCATCTTTCTATTGAGTCTCTGAAAATTGTCTTTGTTGTCCAACCCAAACCTTTATAGGTTCATAGGTTCATAGGTTGATACTAGGCTATCGGCCCTAGGGCCTATACAAGCTTAGCCATAACAGTTCCCCGGCTATTTCAACCCAGGATATTTACTTCCCTGGTCCCCTGTCTAGCAAGGTGACTGACTTGATCCCCAGGGTGAATTTCCTTTCTCCCATCCAGTCATCAAGGTTCCTTTTGAAGAGGGCCAAAGAGGCGCTCTGCTTGACATGTATGGGCAGTCTTATTCCAGAGTATGGGGAGTCTCTGGGACAGGAACCTATCCCTCCAGCATGTTTTGTTCATTGTGATGACCAAGTTTAGATCCCTGGAGCATGTGGCTCTGAAGGACTGGGATTTTTTTAAGTGTAGCTTGTCCAACAGTTCTGGGTTTGACATGGCCTTGTATGTTAAGCAAAGATCACCTCTGAGTAGACGATATGACAGAATATAGCTGGAGTTTTTTTTAAACAGTCAGCATAAGGCATCTGCTTTAGGCCTGTGATTCTTTTAGTGAGGTATTTCTGGGGCCTTTCCAACTGTTGCAGGTGTCTTGTGAGGTACATACTAAACAGGTCATTGTATTCTATAATGGGTCTAATGAGGAATGAGTACAGTGGGACAATGATTTCCTTTTTTCTGGATGAAAAGCCCTTAGTGATGAGATGTGCCACATAGAAGGATTTCCTCACTGTTGTGGCAAACAAGAGCAGTCCCAGGACTGAACCCTGTGGTACTCCACTTGTCACTTGTCTGGAGCTGGATTTGGAGTCAGCTACTTTTACAGTGTGGGTTCTGTCAGTAAGCCAGTTTGCAACCCGAGTGACATAGGGATTAATGCCCAACTTAGTAAGTTTATCTATAATTCCAGAGTGGGGGATGGTGTTGAAGGCCTTGGTGAGTTCCAGGTAGGCTGTGTGGACTGTCTTACCCTCATCCACAGCTCTGGAGACTGTTTCAAAGAAGTCAATCAGGTTGAGGAGACAAGATCGGCCCTTCACAAAACCAAACTGGGTGGGGTCCAGTGTTTGAAGGTTGCCAATGTCTTTGTTTATAAGTTCCATGATAATGCATTTCATGACTTTGCAGATCAGGCTCATCAGGCTGATGGGATGATATTTCCTGGGGTCCAAGGTGGCTCCCCCCTTGTAGAGTGGGATATAGCTGTGTGCCACTCACTGGGCATGAAGCCTGAGGTGAGGCTATGATTAAACATGATACTTAGGTGAGGTGCCAGCTCATTTTGTAGTTCATGTAGTAAACAGCCTGGGATGTCATCTGGTCCATAGGATGCTGTATTCTTAGCTTTGGCGAGTGCATTTTTTACCTGTGTGGTCATGATTGCCAATATTTGGCAATCTTTTGGTATTGAGATGAGCCCTTTAGGGGGTGAGAGGAGGGTGAAGTTGGCACTGAATCAATCTGCCAGGATATTGGCAATATCCTTGGGATCAGTATATTTAGTGCCTTTCTGGTGTAGTTCAGAGCAGATCTGAGCATTACCATTTAGATTCTTGACATAACTATAGAATGCCTTGTGGTTGTCCTTAGAATCTTTGGTAATTTTATTTTCATAACTAGCTTTGGAGGATTTTATGAGGGATCTCAGCCTCTTACTGAGGCTGGTAAGGGAGTTTTTTGTATCCTGGGATTTTCCTCTTTTCTGCAACAGTTTCTTCCTTCTTTTGTATAACTTGTTTATGGCAGGCGACCAGATTGGCTTCCTTTTTTTGGAGGAGAGCGTCTTGGTTATGGATCATTATTGCCACTCTGCACTTAGCACAACTTTCAATGATCTCACACTTCTGGTATTTCCTTACTTTTCCCATGGATGACTGTTTTAATTTAGTCTATAGTATAAACACTAGGCTATAATTCACATGGAGCACTCCTTGGCATACCACATTGATTTTTAATCAGGTATTCAGTCCCCTTACATTCACCATTACAGTACTTAGACCCCTATATCATGAGTCATTCTATCATGCAAAACTGTCAAAGTGTGACAGTAAGTAATCAATTAGTAACTACTCTAACAACCAGTTTCAGAGCAAAGCATGCTGTAAAACCCAGGTCAAAATACCTCAGTCCCACCTCCAGTAGCCACTTACTGCTTAATAATATCATCACCTGGCTGCCAAATAAAGGAAAAACGAACTTGACTGCTGATGCATTGAGCTCCCATCTAAAACAAAAATACAACATGTTGTTTATCAGTCAGGCACATTCTTAAATGTTTGTTAAACACAGGATCATACACCCTCCCAACACACATTTTGCTTTCCATTAATCAGACCTCCTAACCCAATAGGAGAAAATATAGCTATCTGTGTACAGATCCCAGTTAAGTCCCTCAGTCACTATTCTTTTGTGGTGTTTGCTCCTTCCACTTTTTCAACACAAGGCTGCAGCCATGTGTCCTCAATTTCCTTCAGTTCCTCCAAAGAAAATTCAAAGTCTCCTTCGTCCTTACTAATAATGTCATTCAAACCCAAAGGCTCTATTTGAGATGAAGCAGGATTGGTACCATTAGAAGTCATATCTGTCCGAAATGATTGCAGCCTAGGACCCCCTTGATTGATTGTCTTCAGTCCTTGCAGTGATGAAGGTTTACCCTTCATTACCATGGAACATTTGTTAAGGAAAATTGTAGATGCCCTGTCACATTTTTTTACTGTCAATGGTCACAACCCCTTTCACCATCAGAGCCTCCACATATGATCTCTTCCTTGCGGCTTCCCATTCTTTTGAAAAACAGTCCACATCCTCTGGAAGCTGGAGAGTGAATTGTTGAGTGTCCTTCAAGAGCGTCAGAGTTTCAGAATACCTCAATACCACACTAAACTCCAGCTCTCTTCAGCATTTCAAGAACTGGGGCCAGCACTTACCTTTTTTTAAACAAAGCTACACTGTAGTTTGGAGCAACCAGGTCCCTTGCCATCCCTAAGTTTGAAGCACTCGCTACTTTGAAAATCTCATCTTTATCAATATTTTCCAGACAACATAGCATCAATTGGATTGGGCTTAGTCTGTTCAATTGCTTTGACATCAGTCTGTACACTTGTTATATCACTGGAGGATTAGTCACATTTAATAAGACACGCAGTAACCTTATGATTAACTCCAGTAGATTTACCCCCTCTATTCTTTCTGGGAGCCCTACTACCCTTAAGTTGCTCCTCCTTGCCCTATTTTGGATATAATTGATTTTCACTTCTGTGATAAGGGCAAGGGCCAGGAGATCAGAGATAGTATGCATATTTCTTATCACTATATCTTGCTGAATTTGGATCTGCTGCTAATCCTCTATTGTCAATAGCTGCTGCAAACAGGAGTCATATCTGCTGCTACTTATTTTATGTGGTCAGTATCTACCTCAGAAGATTGCATGATAGACAATAATGAATCTGGAGTTGTTTTCATCTCTCTCATCTCTTGCAAAATGTCTAATGAAGTGGGAATTGTCATTAATGCACATCCACCATCAGGGAAACCAGGTATTTTAAACTTAATAACTTGTAAAATACACCCAACACCTGGCTCAGATAACATGCACCAGACTTCTCACAGTATTATTCCCCAAACAATTTACTAACAACAGGCAATAAAACAGTTTAAACTCTCATTAATCGATGACTCATTGGAACGTGATATTCAATGCATCCAGTGCATGCGAGTGCTCGGCATGCTCACTGACAGGAGATATTTGATTGAAGTTCTTCAGATTTTTTAATGAATGTTCCTGCATGTATTTCATGTTTCCTCAATGTATGGTTGAGGTAAGAGTTCTCAAGCATCTGTTGGACAAAGAAAAAACATGTTGAGGAAAATATGTTTTCCACTGGAAATCATTGCTGGTACAATTTTTAAGCATGTGCAAGCAACAGTTTTCCTTCTTTGAGGAAAGTTCTCCTTTCTATGATTTGGTGTGGCAGTGGAGTTAGTACAAAACACTAAATCACTTACTGATTATCCCCTCCTAATACCTCACTTTATTGTACCTCTTAAACTACTATACCTACTTCTAGTTAGTGCAAGCAAACTTCTATTCCATCACTACTTCTCTGTTAACACTCAAACTTGCTTATCTCTATTAGTACCTCACTCTATTGTATTTCATAAATTATGCCTGCCTAACTTATACACCACTCTTCTATCTGTAAAGTTTCAATACAAGACTTGTAAATTTAATTTTTGTGAATATCAATACAAATTTTATTATACTGACTATTATGGTATGTATTCACTGAAATTGCATTACAACATTTGTTATTGCAAATATTGATTGCATTAAACATGATACCTTGGAACTTTTCTCATGGGCCTCCACTGAAAAAGGGCACTTGCGCCCAGTTGGACTTTCCCAGCAAACAAATGGCAATAAATAAATAAAAAATAAATAGATTTATATGTAAGTTCAGGAGTGTAGAAGGCGTACATCCCATATAGGTAGTGTAGAGGAGTTTGCCTCCTGCAAAAAATTCTTAAAGCTAAGTTTTTTACCCTTCTGTATTCCAGGCATTAGTTTTTGTTGTTTCCAATGCTCAAAGTTTTGCAGTTCGACAATCTGTAGTAGAAACATATTTCATGCTATTCAATCTACTAGAGAACTCAGGAATTTCTTTGAAACACATCTATATGCTATGAATAATAATAATATGGCCAATGCACTTTGCAGGTAACCTGTACAATGTGGGGATTACAAAAAATTGTGTTTTATGTCTTGGGGAACTGGGTGTTACTTATTTATGTGTTTGCTTATTTGTATTTTGCTATTTATAGTCTTTGTGACAAAATTGCTTATTATGATTAAATGCATGTCCTGTCCTTCCATCTGGGCTTGCACCGTTTGCTTTATTGAACAGTCTACTTAGTTTTCTTTTTTATCCTGGACAGTCTGCTTTTTTTGTTTTCTTGCTTATCATTGTCTACAGCTTTGTAAAGGAAAGATAGCTATCCCTCCTACATATATAATACCTTCATAGTCAGACTTTTTGATTCAGCAGTTTCTGTCAAACAGCAATGCCTATAAAGATGTGTTTACCTATAAAACAGCTGAAACAAATAACCTGCCTGCCCTACACTATCAAGTTTGTAATGGCTAGTCAGCAATAGATCTTTTACATATGTCTGGGAATGCAAATGTATTGAACCGTTTGGAATCTTATATTAAATGGATGTAACAAATGACATTTTATTAACAAAGCAGAGAGTTGCAAATTGTACCATAGTCTGTTGTGTATTTCTATGACAATTTCTCATTTAGCATTTTACTATCTACTCAGTTTAGCATCTTTCTACATTAATCTTTTTAGCAAGAGTTGAAATTTCGGTCAAATTATTGGGCTGATATTTATTGACTCGACACTGATTTTTCTGGTTTATCCTTTTAAAAGAAAAAATAAAGACACTGCCTTCTGGATACCACTGTTCCATCATTAGAAATTTTGAACAACAGTTTATTTGACGCAGAAAGTTGCAGATGAACATGTAACTATGTTCTTTGTTGAATAATTGCTTGACTGCAAATCATTTAATAAAGTATGAGTTGTAAAACATATTTTTGTGGGCAGAGTTATCACTTCATATGATAATACAAGTCTGAAAGTAAAAAGCGAAAGGAACTCACAAAGTGATGTAAAAATAAGGTTAGTAGTAAAGCTTCCAAGGTAAAACTCTTCTTCAGTGCTTAAAATCATACTAAATCACATTTTCATATATACATCACATGAACAAATTCAAACCAATAGAAGCACAGCAACAATAAAATAATTAAAATAAACAATTGAGTGCTTGTTTCATGGAAAAAGAGACCTTCTCTTGAGAACAGGTTTTAAACTCACAGTATCATTCAGACCAGGGGGGCATATCTGCTTGAAAGCAATTAATCCATCTATATTCAACATTCTCAGTATCCAACACAATATCCCCTCTTCTAATACTTCTTTCAATGTTTTATATAACCCTAAATGTAAAACTATGCATTTTATCTGGGCTAAGGCATTGCTCTCCACCTCCCTATGTATGTCAGATAGGTGCTGGGCTATCCTTTCTTTTAACATCCTGTTGTTTTTTCCAAAATAAAATGAAGTACATTTTTCACAGGTTGCTAAGTAAACCATGTTATTGGTTTTACAAGTGCAAATGTATAAAAATAAAATGTCTTACTTGTATTAGGGTGTACAAAAACATTATTTTTATTTATATACTGACAAAACTGGCAATCGTAGCAAGGCAGAGTTATTTTTAGTTTTAATTATATAATTTTTAAAGCACATCTGTAGGTTTTTATAACAAAGCTGTTGTTTCAGATTCCTACATTTTCTAAATGCAAAACTAGGTGATGAACCTACAATTTCTTTAACCACATCAGATGTGCATAGTATAGACCAATTTTGTCTTATAAGTTGTTTAACCCTAATAACATGTGAATTATATTGCATAATATAGCTAAATTTATTTCTGGAAGTATTATCCATAATATTATTTACAGTTTCATTAGGTGGGCTTTTGTCTACATCTGAGAGGTATGGTCTAGCTAGGCCACCTCTTTTACTCAACACTTGCTTTTTATTTTCTTCTAACAGCTTAATACTATATCCACTATCTCTAAACTCTGTGACCATCTCATCTAGTTGATACAAACAGATATATCTGTATTTAGCTGACTGGGTCTAAGGAACTGACTACGCACAATGCTTTTGTATATGTGGGGTGCATACTAGTGTTAATGTAAATATCTACTCATTTGAACATCTTTTCTATGGATTCTAGTACCTATTGTATTATCTTTAATATACACATTAATATCCAAAAAGTTTATGTCTGATTTTGAGTAACTAGTTTTAAACTTCAAGAAGGTAGTAGTCGAATCAACTAATAAAGACCTACAAATGTGCTTTAAAAATCCTATATAATGCTATATAAACAAGCACTCAATTGTTTATTTTAATTATGTTATTGTTGCTGTTTTTGTATTGGTCTGAATTTGTTCATGTGGTATATATATATATGGTTCTACCTGACATAAACGAAACCCCAAAACACCGACAACGCAATCACCGAAACCACATAACCGACAGTACAAAAACACGAAACCCCACATGCCCGACAACGAAATAACCGACGGTACACAAACACGAAACCTCATACACTGCACACACCACAATCACAACAATCAACAAACAAAACACATTCCCCGTCCAAAAACCACATACACAATACAAGCACACCAAAATCCCTACAAACCCACACTAAACCTCACATACACAACTACCTACAACCCTAACCCAAACCCTAACCCTAAGGTCCGTCACTACCGCACACTTACCTGACCCTCCCCTAACCCTAACTCACTTATCCGCTAACCCAAACACAATCACTACCGCACACTTACCTGACCCGCTCCCTAACCCTAACTCACTTAACCCACCCCTATCCCCACAGACCATCAATATCCACACTTACCTTACTCGCACCCTAACATCCGTCACTACCGCATACTTACACAGCCTTTTCCCATGTCGGCATCCTCGGCGTTGGTGCTTTCATCCGTTGGGTCGGTCTTCTGCACTGTCGATCTTTTGGGGCCCATCGTGTCGGTCTTCTGAGCTGTCGATCTTCTGGGGCTCGCGATTTCCGTGTCGATGTTCCGGCGTGTCGTCTAACTCAGGTAGAACCATATATATATATATATATATATATATATATATATATATATATATATATATATGAAAATGTGTTTTAGTATGATTTTAAGCACTGATGAAGAGTTTTACCTCAAAAGCTTTGATTTTAAATGTATTTTTACATCACTTTGTGAGTTCCTTTCGCTTCCTACGTTTGAACTGCTTTGTTTGGAACTCTGTATACTAGGTGTTTACCAGTTTGATTTTTTTGCTTTGATAATACAAGTCTGGGCATGGATGTCACCTCATATAGAATCTGATAGTACAAACCTGTGTCCAATTAAAAGAATGCTGACAAATTAGCATATATTTTTATCTTTTACTTTTGGTTAGGATACACTTAGATGGTTTTGTTTTTTAAGAATTATTTGGTTCCCTTAGACCTTGTTATTACTGGCCTGGATCCCAGTGACCCACATCCACCCTGGCCCTACCAGCCATCCCCCAGACTTACTTTGTTTTTGCTGGGATTGGTCATAAAACGTGAGGGTGCCCTGGGGGGCTTGATCCATTGTGCTTCTGTATGGTGTTTTTTTTTTTATTATTATTATTTTCCTGCTCCCCCCATAATTTCTCTTTATGTCTGAGGGCAACGCCACTCTTTGGACCACACCTCTCCTAAGGAAGCAACACCAGTGAGCATCCTCTCCCCAGGACACATTGTCTGAGCTGCTAATTGAACTTTGGTCAGCTGGGCCATAGGTCTTTATCCCTCTATGCTACAGGGACATCTTAAATGTTATTTTTGTGTAAAAATAAATGGGCTGACCAATTGACTGCTCACAGAGTGGAAAACAGAACTATAGCGTATGCAGGTATGCTTTTGCATGTCCTGCATTAGAGAATGACTATGGAAGATGCTCTATGTGAATTTATTAATATGCTAAGTCACTCGATTTGTTGCCCTGGTGATGTCACCTCATTGATGCATGCAGCTTGTCCTGTAAGTATGTTAATTAAGCCTCCCTGTCTCATAGCTTCTAATTAGTCTCAGTTCTAAGACATTATGCAGTCCTTGCACAAATCCTACAGGATTTGATGTAAGGTATCTACTGGCAGGACTATATTTAAATCTCTCATGTCTTCACATATCTTATGAATGACTTTCTCTGCATTCATATGTTTCTGTGTTGAAGGCTTCAACTTCCATAGTCTAGAAGTCTGTGACCCTAGGGTTCCTAGTTTCAGGACTAAGTAAGGTAGAATTTGATAACTGTGAGGGGGTTCATATTTTATACCCTGCCTACAGGATATCATTGTACTGGACCAATAGACTACATCCACTTCAGCATAGGCATGTGCAATATGAGAGGAATGTACTAGGAAGATGTTTAGTTATCAGAATTCACTCACATTCTATCTCAACCGAGCCACTAAACAGAGAACTTAGCATTCTCGATACAGGTAAGGATAAATAACTTATTTGATTGTCTGTTTGTTTGTTTGTTCATAGGTTCATGTTTCATGGCAGGAGTGTTTGTTTGCTTATTTGTTAAATGGATAAACCAGCTGGGCACAAGCGTCCCTTTTTGGAGTGAATTGGGAGGACTGCCTGGTTAAATCAGATGACTTGCTCAGAGTTGCAAAGTAGACAAACAGAGGCTG
Source organism: Protopterus annectens (assembly GCF_019279795.1). Classification (NCBI taxonomy): domain Eukaryota; kingdom Metazoa; phylum Chordata; order Ceratodontiformes; family Protopteridae; genus Protopterus; species Protopterus annectens. Next base: position 1,407,465,171 of record NC_056731.1, on the reverse strand, counting down.
AGGAACTCAAACCTTGGAATACACAAAGCAGCATGGTAACAGCTCGTGCCCTTAAATGTCTATGCTAACTGCTAATCACCCATAATAAGTTTCCTTTTATCAAGGGCTAACATAGTGGAATGCAAACAGTAGCCATTATAAAAACCTGTGTCTGCAGTGGAGCTTCACTGCTGCCGGATGACCACTGTCAATACAATACCACAGAATATAAGGACAGGAAAAGACATTGTTAATCGTGCTTTTAAAATATACTCTTCTTTTTACATTTTACATTAAAGGACAAAATAAGACATTGGATGTAACCATAATCACATCACCTAGGTTCTATCACATTTCATATCATAGAATGACAGAATCCACTGGTAGTAACAGACAGACAGAGACAGACAGACAGCTAGATAGATAGAAAGATAGGCAGCGAATATTAATGTCATTTATTGCTGAGAACACACTCATGAGGGAGACTAGGAAATCAAGGTCCTGTGTCCTTGAACAACAGCACTTCAAAATATTTTACCATCTTTGATCCAATGCAACATTATTGTATCAACTAAAATATAGCCACTGATCAATTAAAATGAACACTGCGGGATTAAATTTGATAAGATATCCTGATGCTCTATATGTACCTTTCCATATTAGACACAAGCTCTAAATTCCAGAAAAAAAAACTTTCTACACTTCCCATGTTGACATTTTCATGTTGGCGGGAAATAAATAATCAAAGACATGCATATGGAGTGTTTCTCCCCTGGGCCTCCGCTTAAAATTGCTTTGTTCTAAGTCGGACTTTCTCGGTAAACGAATGTTAAATAAATAAATAAAAATCAAAGGAACACAATCAGGAATCAATCTTGAAATGAAAAGTATTTAAAATACAAACACTAACATTTTTCCTTTCATTTTAATGTCTCTCTTCACACTCCCAAAGCTGATGCTATAAAGCATCACTCAAGTCATATATTTTTTTATGACTGGGCAATGGTCACAGGTTTTCAAATGGGTTGACACCCTTTCACTTACTATGAGACATTCTTCACAGGCAGTTTCCTTCTGTCCTTGGCAAGCACAATGCTTATTCATTTACTTCACAAATATGGGCTTACTGGCAACAAAAACATGTCTGTGTTTTGATGGAATAAACAGACAGTTTGAATAATTTTCGGTCATACATTCGCCTTTGAACATATTGTCATAAAGCATACTAAAATCTTGTAATGCTATGCTTTCATCATTTTCCTTACTATAACTTCTAACTAGCATGGTCACTGGAAATGAGGTATTTGGATTCATTTGCTGCCTATTAAATTTGATGCATTTTCTAGATTCTGTAAGTATTAAATCAGTGCTTTAAACATTAATAAAATAAGCCCTAATAGTAAAAGTATAATAAAGATTAACATAAAGAATTTCAAAAATACTTCCTCCTCATCTAGAAAATAGATAGGTTAACCATGTCCACTGAGGATTGTCATCTTCTTTAGCATAAGACGACTCAGCAACTTTTCGAATAATTTCTAGGTGACTATGAATTGTGCCACTGTTGTCAGGAATAGATGAGAAATACTCCATTTTGAAGGTGCATGTACCCTCTTTAGAAGCAATGGCAAAATCTAGCATCATTCTGTTTTGCAGCACCACAGTGTACATGGCAGTCATTTCAAGAGTGATCAAAATGGGAGTCAAAAGTAGGGTAACTTAAGATTTCTAAAAGCTTAGACAACTTGTGTAATTCTCAGATAGATTTTATTGCACCATAAGGAGGTACAATTCCTTCTCTAGCAATAACGCCATCACCAAGATCCATGTGAGTTAGTCTTTTAAAAGCAGTCTTTTGAACAGCATGATGATAAACCCAAGAAGCATCTATTTTTACAATTAGATTCAGAATGTCTTTTGTGTATCTCTCTCCTGTGATCAGCATTATAAATCTTTCCATCAGGGAAAGTGTCTGCATGTGGTATAGCTGGAATAACACAGCCTACATATAGCAACAACCTGATCAGTCTGCTGCTAACCAGGGATATGCTTGCTCTCCAAAGATGTAATAATATTGAACTAATGCTGTCATACCCATCCTTCAGCCCCATCATAAATTTTCCAAGTAGCATTGCAAATGCTGTTTCTGACAAAAAGTGTGCCATATGTTGTTTAGCACTTATTAACAATTGAAGTAACTTTACTGAAAAGGGGATAGAAGTATGTTTAGCTTTATGATTTCTAGTAAGAAAAATATTGTGATTTGCTGAATGAAGGTCTGTATCGGTCACTGGTACTGGAGTGAATGGAATACCCCCAGTCGGTATATGTTCCCTGCCATTAAGATGTTTAGCATATGTGTGCAAGGCAGCAGAAAAAGTGTTCCATTTAGGATGACAACCAGGCGTTTTAGATACAGTACTGACCAAACACCTATGCCTGTTGTTTGTGATATGCTTGCCTCTAATAAGAAATGATACAGTATTGTAGATGACATCGTAGTCCAGTTCCAGACGAAAAAAAGAAAGCAAAATAAAATGATAATGAAAATCACAGTAATGGCTGCAATAACAGTTCCACGTGCAAATCTGGCATTTTGGGTCTGGACAGGGTTTTGAAGAAACAGCAAACTCAGCTATAGTTCATATAAAGCTGATTCCAAATAAACTCCAGGTGAAACTGGTAGTTGTGTACAATCCCACAAACAATCGTTGGTAAGTTGATGCATTGTTTGGTCAATTGTGCAAAAAGCATGAGTAATCCTTAATGTCAGACTCAGTAGAAAGGAAAAACAATGTTAATGTTGAAGAAGAGGAAGAATCATTAAGTTGTATTCCCTACCAGTATGATGTTATAGAGTCACTCAATGTATGTATTTATTTATTTATTTGCATTTGTTTACCAGAAAAGACCACTGAGATGAAGTGAGCCCATTTTTAGTGGAGGTCTGGGGAGAAAAGCTCCTCAGAAAGATATACATATGGTCAGAATTTACAATTTACAATCAAATTTACATATAGTTAAGGCCTGGGGAGAAAAGCTCCACAAAAGGATGCACATAACTCAGAATTTACATTTTACAATTGAATTTATACACAGTGAGAAAAATTACAGACATAATTAAATAGACAATACATTTCTTAGGTAGCAGAAAATGCAAAGACACAGTTAAGCATAGGTACAGTAAGTATAATATATGCATAAAAATATATATGTATAAGTGCACTTTACAGGTGTTTCAGTTAGGTGTGCCAAGAGACATTTGTAGTAGTAGTATATTTTTTCTCTGTAGAGTTTATCATAAGAAAGAGAAAGAAAGTGTCTTCAATAAGTGTGTTGGCAGTATAATTTGAGGAGAAGTCCTTGATGGTAATACTTTTGTTGCATAAGTTAGAGAATAGAATGTCTAAGTTAAATGGCGACCTAGATTTGAGTTAAGGTATCATGTTTTGGGAAGTTATGAACAGGAGCATGAGCATTGCCATAGAGTTGAGAGATGAAGGTAAAGAGACTTTTTGAAAGATGAAGTATTGCTGCTGGTCCTAATTGATGATGGGAGTGCATTCCAGAGTTTGGCAATACGAAAAGAGTAGAACATTGGGCCAGCAGGGAGTTTAGGTTTTTCTATTTGCAGGAGAAATTGATTTTCAGATCTAAGACATCTGTTTGTTTGATGAAGAGATAGTAAAGAAGTAAGGGCTGGACATTCTGATGGTTTATAGATAATTTTGTGTGTTGTAGTTAATTGTAAATATTTGAGCTATTGTGGGAGTTAAAGCCAATTCAGTAAGTGTAATGAGAAGCAGTGGTGGAAGGAGTATTTTGCATTAGTTACAAACTTGGCAATTTTGTTATAACAGGTCTCATGTTTTGTTTTCAGAGATGACTGTATATTGGTAAGGAGGGAGCACCATAAAGGACTGAGGGTAGAAGAAATGTTGAGGCAAGGGTTTGTTTTGTAGCGTGGTTAAGAAAGTGTTCATGTCTGTAAAGTGTGCCCAGTTTTTGATGATTTTTTTTTTTTATATTGTTGTAAACATGCAGGTCAAATGTGAGATTTTCATCTAAGGTGACACCTAGTAGCTTAGTATGTGGGACAACCTCTATGATAGTTTTGTTTTGAGAATATATAGTAAATTCAGACATGTTAATGGGGATAATTTTCTTAGGGGTGAACAGTAGAAGTTTGGTTTTATTAGGGTTGAGGGAAAGCTGGTTGTTGGTCATCCAAGTTTCAGTTGATGAGAAGGTATTTTGGATCAATGACATTAAGTTCAGATGAAGAGTTAGCAGTACAGATGATAGTTGAATCATCTGCATACTGTATTACAGATCCATGAGTGAGAGAAGAGTGGAAGTTTTTAATGAAAATCCTAAAGAGAATAGGCCCTATGATGGAGCCTGGGGGGAACACCTGCGGAAGTGTCTAGGAATGGTGAGAGTTATGCCATTTGGTGGATTGTTGTCTATTTGTGAGGTAGTTAGTGAACCAGTTTAGTGTTGGAGGGGTGATACCAAGTTTAGACAGTTTTGTAAGAAGTAGAGAATGGGAAACAGTATCAAAGGCCTTTGAGAGGTCAAGAAAGAGGGAGGATACAATTTTGCCTGCATTTTGAGCTTGACTAACTGTTTCCATGAAGGATAGTAGAGCAGTTGTAGTGCTATGGCCAGGCCGAAAACTGTGCAAAGTAGGGGACAGTAGTTAGTTTTCAAGTAGATAACTTAGACGTTGAGTGTATATACACTTTTCCAAGATTTTAGAGATAAGGGAGAATATGGCAATGGTGCAAAAGTTAGAAATGTCTGTAATGTTGCTACCTTTATGAAGAAGGAGAATGTATGCTTTTTTTCCAGATGGAGGGTACATGGAACTCCTGGATAGATCTATTGAGTAGTATGCTAATGAGGTACGCAATGGCTTTACTTGACATTTAAAAATATTCAGGGGGTAGTTTGTCAGGAACATTAATGCCTAGTTTAAGTTTAAGCAGAAGTTTATTTATAGTAGCAGTGGGTATAGGACAGAAGGGAAAAGTTGGTAGAGAGGATTTTTCAGAAGCCTGCTGTGAAGGAATTGAGTTGATATTACAGTTAGTTTGTGGACCTCTGGACTTAGTTCAATCATTAAATCACTTGGCTTTACTTCCTGAGTTAATCTGGATGTGACAAAGTAGAACATTTTCCAGTCTTCATCTGCTGATTATTTTTAACTGTTTTCTGCACTTCTGTTTTACTGCATATCTGTTTAATCTGTGCAACTGTTTTTTAGTCTCCTTTTTGTTGTCTGCTCTTTTTACTAGTTGCTGTACTTGAAAAAACACTAGAGCTAAATATCTGTTACTGTTGTGACCTTTGGAGCTTGTAGAGAGGCATAGCTGTTTCTTTGTGGGAGAGAGAATTCAGTCTGGTTTGATCTAGCTAGAAGCATTCCTGGAACACTGTGTTATTTTGATTGGACAATTTGTCTGGTTTCTGTTTATCTGCCTTAAATAGCCAGTGTTTTAAACCAACTTATACTTGTTTGCTCAAAGCTGTTCAAAGCTGCAGTGAGTTAGGCTTTCTGCCATTGCTCTGCTGTGATATTGCAAAAAGATGAGTGCTTATTTTCAACTGTTTTCTGCACTTCTGTTTTACTGCATATCTGTTTAATCTGCGCAACTGTTTTTTAGATCCCACCCACCTGCTCAGCTACTGTTGTGGTCTTAAAGCTTATGGCTTTGAGTTGCCTGCCTCTAGTATAAAGTTGATACTGGACACTCCCCCCAGGCATATTACATCAGCTCATTCTATTGTTTATAGTTAGAACTTTGTAAATGCCCAGCCCTTTAGCTTCTCAACCTTGAATTATCTTATCTTCTGTTTCCTCACTTTCTACTAAGAAAAAACTGTACCTCTTCCTACTTCATTTTTCTACTTCTGCTTAGGAGTTCAACTGTACTTAGTTTGCCGTATTTATTACTGGTTGTTGGTAGCCTCATTAAATTGATGACTATACTGAATTACTGCTTTATTTGTGCTGTCTTTTACTGTTGTGATTGTGAGCTGCTATTTTAAAGCAGTCTACAGATTAACTATATTTCATTGCTATCTACTGCAATTCATTACTGTTTAACTGCATTTTAAAGCATTGTGTTGCTGTTTAACTGCATTTTTCATAGTTTGAGTTCTGTTCTTTTGACTATAAGAGATTAATCTATGCTTTATTGTGGGTTTTTTACTGTGTTCTTAACCTTAACATTGAGTAGCATAGTCTAGATACAGGTCTGCTGCATCCAGAGCTTCAGCTGCACAGTTTTTAACCCTTTTTGAGGTAGTCCAACTGCAAATGTTCCCTTAGTAGCACTTGTGTTATCACCTAGTAGTACTTCTGTTAGACCTTCCTCCCTTTACCCACTTAGCTCTTTCTGGCCTCTCTCCCTCAGTTTCTGACTAATATGGATGGACAATTTCCTACATTTTCTCCTATCAGTCTGGTTGATATGGGCATCCTGAGTGTAGCAACTGCCTCATGTACATGGACAACCCACTACTACTACCACCTAGGAACACAATTTGTGAGAGATCATTAAGCACCTAGTGTCACTGATCTTTCCCCCACAAACCTGTATATCTGGCACTGAGATGGCTGGCAACACAAACACCACACCTCAAACACCACCCATACCTACACAACACAGCCCCACATATGCAGAGGTCCTCAACAAAAGCATACCCAAACAAAAGAGACTTCCGAGGCATAAATGCACGTCAGCTTTACTGCCCACCACACACCACACATAGTCCACACAATTGTGTCTCACAGCCACTAAGGCCTAAACATAAACCCAACATATTATTCATAGGAGACTCCATTGTGAGACACACAGATGTGCCCCTCATCTGGCTGGATAAGGGTGCCAGAACCTGCCATGTCACCAATGCACTCAAGTCTTTCAACAGGTACTGTTATGACTCTGTCATAGTCCATGTTGGAGTGAATGGCTTGAGACATACCTCTCTGGACTATATGAAGAGAGACATGATCGAGCTCTCTGATTATGTGTCCCAGGCAGGTATGTTCCTAGCCTTAAGCAGCATTCTACCGTCTCTAAGAATGATGCCTCAATACAAACAGAAAATGATTGACTTTATCAACTGGCTTAGTTTCTGGTATCATTCCAAGGGGATCCAGTACTTGTCAGCCTGGGATGACATGATCGGCAAACCACAATGCTTTGCCAGAGACATCATGCATCTGTTTCCCTTGGGTTTCAGACTGCTGGCAAAGGCTCTTGCCTCCTGAATAGTGCCTTTTTTAGGCAATGCCATGAGGTCAAAATTACCAACATGAAAATTTAATCAAAACGTAAGTTAAAGGTCATGCTGCTAAACACTAGGAGTCTAAACAAGAGACTGCACTCATTGCAAGCATGTTTAACTCTGTAAGAAGCTGACATTTGTGCATTCACAAAAACCTGATTCAAAGCCGTGGAGAGCACCCCAGCCATACTAAGGTAATGTGGACATCCTCTAAGCCGGTCTCGCCCAAACAAATGACTGGTGCCAGGAACATTGCCTCAAACTGAATGCCAAAAAATGCATCATCTTCCCTTCTGGGGAGAGTGATGTCACCACAAATTATCACATTGATAATAAGGTACTAAGCATGCAATTAGTCATGAGGGACTTGGGCACCCAGGTTGATAACAAACTGACTTTTGACCTCCACATTGCCTGTTTTGTACGTAAAGGTTTTTACATGACAAACCTCATTAGTAAGGGTATTTAATCCAGGGACAAGGTGGTCATAACATCCTTGTTTTCTTCCCTTATAAAACCCATTATTGAGTACAATGCCCCTTTCAGCATGTACCTCACAAAGCACATCCACAGAGGTTCCTCACCTGGAGAATCCAGGGCCTCAAACATCTACCCTACACAAAGGCTAAAAGCCCTGTCCCTCTACTCAGTCTCCTGCAGACACCTCAGAGGTGATCTCTGTCTGGCATACAAAGCAATCTCAAACCCCACCCTGATGGGACTGCTGCACATCCGCAAGTCAAGCTCCACTCGAGTAAGCCACATAGGTGACCTCAACCTAGTCTATGACATCAATAGGACTTTCTGGCATGACAGATTTGTGGAATAGACTCCCTCTCCACTTAAAGCAGTGTATCTTATTAACCCTTTTTAAGCGCAACCTGGATAACTGGATGGGGAACATAAAATACACCCCTGGGATTCCACCTGTGTCCCTGCTGGACTGTAGCATATGGTGCTGACTTGTTGGAACATAGGCTAAATTCTTGGCTAGGTTTGTAAGGCCTCAGGGCCAATAGCCGAGTAACTTCCTACGATCCTATGATCCTATTTTCCTGATGCAGTGGTGTCCCTGTTTTTTCATCTGGTTCAATTTGTAATAGGCTGTGCAATGAGAGATGATGTTGATTGCATCTCTGCTGCATTTGTCATGAAGTAGCATCTTCTTGACATGTCACACATGGATCAAGGTGGACAGTCCTTCACATCGGAAGGCAGTGCCAGTTTTAAGCAAAACCAAGTAAGGTCCTTTCCATCTGTGGCATTAAGAATGCCCTGTTTTAATTTCTCCACATGTGTTGGTCTTCTAATACCATAACAGTAACGGACCCCATTCCTAAGTCAAAGTACGATTAAAGTTTATAAATTTAGTTTTATTTCAATCTTTGATGTCAGTCAGAAGTGTTCTTCGTAGCACCCGCAGTGTGTATAGTAATGTCTCCTTCTGTAATTCATACAGAGTTGCATGTACTGGTAGCATATATAACTATGATTGTAAATTCTTTTTTTATAAGACCCATTGATCCTACTACTATTGGAACTATCTGGGTACCTTTCTTCCACATTGCTCTCATTTCTGCCTGCAAATCCTGATACTTTATGACTTTGTGTCTCTCTGTACACAAGACACTGTAGTCACTGGGTGTTCTGATTTCAATGATCAATGCTACTTTTGTCTTCTTTTCATAAACCACTATATCCAGTTTCCTAGAATCTATCTTTTGAACTGTTGGTAATGGGTAATCCCATGTGATGCAAACTTCATCATTTTCTATGATGATTTGTGGCTCATGTTTCCAGTGTTTTTCAGTCACTTTAGTACCATAATGTCTGCACAATGCCCAGTGCAACAATCGTGCCACATTATTATGCCTTTCAGTATGCAGTCCTTCTGTCATTAGTATGTCACAACCAGCAATGAGGTGTACAACTGTTTCCAATTTGGTTTTACAAAACCTACATTTGTCTGTTTCTCCCACATGTTTAATGGACTTTATAAACCAATGTGTACATAGACAACTATCTTGGTCCACCAATATTTACCTTTTATCTCTTGGTTTGACTTCACCTTTGCTTAACCAGCCCTGCATTTGATCCTGAGCTGTATGAGGTCCTTCCAGAAGTTTTCTATACTTGCAACTAAATTTACACATTTTCCACATTTCTTGCCTTCTCATCTGATCCTTCACCTTATATTCTTTCTTTTGTTTTTTTGGCACATTCAGTTGCTGCCTGATTTTTATCCATTTCTGGTTTGATGTCCATTCCTGCTTGCCGCCGATATGCTTCTGCTAAATTAAGTGGAGAAGTCATCTTAGATGTATTCTCCTCATGTTTCAAAACTTTCACTATGTTTGGGTCTTGTGAGGTCAGCAGATATGAGTGGAGTCCCACGATTGCAGATCTATACATATAATCAATTTCAAGGAGGCCCATCCTTCCTTCAGAATGGGGAATATATAATCTTGGTATGCACTGATTTTTATAAATCATTGGGTGAGTACGAAGCATCCTTTTTGTTTTCCTATCTACTTTATCCAACACGTTTTGGGGCCAGTCAATCACTCCAAAACTGTAAGTTAGGACAGGAAGAGCAAATTGGTTTATAGCTTGAATTTTGTTCCTAGATGTCAGTGCTGTTTTCAGCATTAAGTCTTCTGAAATATTCCTTAGTAAGTTTTATTTGCATTTGTTCATGTTTTATTGTTGATCCTTCACCAGTTCCCAAGTGTTTATACACTCCCTCTTGCTCAAGTTCTTTTATATGACATTCTTGTCCCAAACTGATGTTTTCCTGACATTGCAGTTTTCCTGCTTTAAAGGTTGCTTTTGCACATTTATCAAGACCAAATGATGTTCTTATATCATCTGAAAAAGTTTTGACAACTTGCAGTTGTGCTTTCAGTTCCTCATCTGATGAGCGCTACAGTTTTAAATCATCGGCAAAGAGAAGATGAGAAGTCTTTACACTTTGTAGTTTTCTAGGAGCCAAATTATAGCCATGGCCTAAGCTGTTAAGTAGACAGCTTAATGGGTTAAGGCAAGGCAGAATAGCAGTGGTGACAGAAAGTCACCCTGAAATATCCCCCTTTGAATTTTTATCCCTGGGATAATAATTTGTCCTTTATTATGGTTTAATTGCAGAGTGGTCTGCCACTGTTTCATGGTCACTGTAATGTAGTCGATCAGTGTAGGGTGTATCTTATACATTTTTAAGCACTCTTTTATCCATGAATGTGGGATACTATCAATGCTTTTTTGAAGCCAGTCCATGCCATACTTTGATTCTTCCCCTTTTTACAGTTCTCCACTATGACTTTATTTAACAACAAATTATCCTTTGTTCCATATGACTTTCTTTTATTGCCCTTTTGTTCTATTGACATAATTGAATTTTCTTCTAAATGATTATAAACACTGTCAGCATCAATTCCCATGTATAGTTTATACGTTGTCGGAAGGCAAGTTATTGGTCTATAATATTTAGGGTAGCTTGCAGGTTTACTCTTAAGTAGGAGCATTGTTTTTCCTGTTGTTAACTAGGTTGGTGTCTGTTCAGGGTGTGCATATAAATAGTTCTTACTCATGGCTAAATCATTGTGCAAAGATGTTAATACTTTCAGCCAAAAATTAGGTACTGCATCTAGGCCTGGGGTTTTCCAGTTAGAGGCTTTTCTTAACTTTGTTTCAATCTCTTTGGCTGTAACTTCATCCCATTTCATATCCTGCACCTTTGATCCTCTTATTCTTTCTTTAACTTCTTCTATCCATTTAGCATCTTTGTTATATTCCACAGAATCTTCATAGATACTTTTCCAAAATGTACTATTTCTTCTCTTTTTCCCAATTCTCTATAAAACCTGTTTGGATCATCAGAAAATTGCTTATTTTGTACTTTTCCTTTATATTTATTTTCATATCTTTAAGTCTTTCTATCTGTGCTGAAACTTTTAGTTTGTAATTTGCAATAGTGCGTGATAGATCCTGGTCTGTTCTAATACTGTGCATTGCATTTATCATGTCTATTTTTCTTAGTATTTATGTTGATCTATTCCCTCTTCTATAATCTTCTAACAGTATCTTAACTGCTTTATAGTTTTCTCTATTCGATATTTCCATGATGGCATTCGATTTCTCCCCTTCCTTTCCCTCACTATCCAGTGTTCTTGTAGTAAAACTTTATCAGTTATTAATTTAGCTGCACAGTAATATATCCTATTTACTTCTGTTATATCACATGGGTCTCTATGAACAGTCCTAATTTCTGTGTTCATTTGTTTTATCAAACTTCTGACTTTCTGGGTTATATTAACTTTCTGCAGTCTATTTCTTTCATTGATCTTGATATATCTGTCTATGTCTATTAAATCAAGCAAATCTTCTCTTAGCTCATTTTCTTCCAAACTAAGGGCACATCCCTTGTTTTCCAATTCCTGCAGACATTCCATAGAAGATTCTATAGCATCTTCCTGTGGCACATTCTCTTCAACTTCATCCCATGCCATCAGTTGCTCTATCACATGTGAACTCACTGGCCTATCACTCCTCAACATCGACTGCATCAGAGTTTCTACAGTTTCCTGTTCCTTCCCTTCCTGTCTAGCTTCATGTGAATGTTTATCCTGTTTTCCTGTGGAAAGCTCCAAATTATCTTCATATGGCACCTGACCAATTGCCTCCTGTTCCACTGATTTCCCCTTAATTTGGATATCCATTACCCTAGCCTGTTATGGTGCTTTCTGAATTCGATTTTCTACACTGAATCCTTCACTTTGCAGGTACTCCACAACCTCAGTTTCTATTTATTTAACTTTTCAATTAGTAATCTCCTTTTCTACTTTTCCTCTGTCTTCTTATTTTTTTGTATTGTAAAGTTGTCCATGTCTGGATTCCTTTGCCTGTATTTCTCTTCAAATATCTTTGGAGCTGCTCTTTTTGCATTGGCTAGTTTTGCTTTCTCCTTTGCATAAATATTACTCCATATTAAATCTTTTTTTTCTTTCCATGTCCAAACGTCTTCTTCATATATTTCCTGATCTTCCTGTTTCTCCCTACTTTGGGGACTCACTCCATCATGCTGTAATGTAACTTGTGCTAGGCCTTCTGCACCAAATCCTTCACTTTGCAGGCACTCCATAACTTTTACTTCTATTTTTTAACTTCTATTTTACTACTCTTTTCTACTTTCCATCTTTGTGATGTTATTTTTTATTATGAAATTTTCCATATCTGGATGTCTTTGCCTCTATTTCTCTTGGAATATTTTTGGGGCTGCCTTCTTCACATTGATTAATTTGGCTTTCTCTTTGCATAAATATTGCACCATATCAAATCTCTCTTTCATTCCCATGTCCATGTTTCTTTTTTTTACTTTTCAAATATCTTTTGGTTTTGTTGTTAATATTTTTGCACTTCCTCAGATGCTTCTTTTTCCAAACAGGTCATGATTTCTTGATTTATATACTGTTTTTCACAAATCTGTTGTATCAAGGAACACAAATTTTCATTTGAAGCTTCTGACAGTTTTTCTTGTGGAAGTATTTTTCTTTCCTCTAATTTCTCTCTTAATCATTTTGTATATCTTATGTCTGGAAATTATGGGCTTTTTGCATAATAGTAACAATACATAATTTCTTTCTTATCCTCAGTGGTCCACTTTATCATCTTTATGCCTCCTCTTTGGCCTTTCAAATCAGAACTGAGAGACTTGTGATACAAAATGCCCCTGAGAGAATGAGTTAATGCAGATGTAATCTCCTGGCTGCAGGTCATGGTGATCACTCACTGTAGACTGCCTTAGAGCCCCAGAGACAGCCTTGTGATAGCTCTGCAAAACAGAACTGAGAGACTTGTGATACAAAATACAGATACATCTACATTTTGTAACTCCAAATAATTGGGTAGAAGTGTAGCAGGCATTCCCACTGGTCTGCAAATAAGAATTTCATGAGGAGAAAACTTCATAGGAACACTAATTGCACACTAAATAAAACTGAAAGCAAAGCTTCTGGCCATGTGAGACCATTTTCTTCCATTGCTCGCTCTACAGTTCCTGATATGTTGTGGTCTATAGAGGCAATTGTATTGCATTTTACTATTCAGTGTTTTACTGTTCTGGTATATTACCCGACTAGTAAAATGAGTACCCTCATCTGATGAATACAACAAGGAACATCAAATCTTAGTATGAAGTCCTGAATAAGCTTTTTAGCTATGATGGTAGCATCATTTTCTACACATGGGTATGCTTCCATCCATCCATAAAAAGCATCAACAACAAGGGCACATTTTAACTTTTGGATCTGTGAGAGTTATATGAAGTCCCACTGAATGGTACAAAATGACTCCCATGGCTTTTTCAAAGTTTGCGTGGGTGTATGCACAGTTTTTGACACATTATGTTCTAATCAAACTACACAATTGACAAAATGCTGAATGACTTCCAAAAGTTGAGGGCTATTGTAATTATTGGAAATCTTTTTTATTAAGATATTTTTGCCCAAATGAAATGGTAAGTGGTAAGCCTTAACCAACTGAGTTAAGAAATTTTGTGGGGCTACCAGCTGTTTATCTGAGTGGTGCCACAAAAGGTCCAGAGAATGGCTGCTGCCACCAGAGATCCACCTTACCATTCAGAATCCTTAGTCTGGTTCTGGAAAGATAACAATTCCTGCACATAAATATTGTTTCATGAAGTTGCTGCAAAAACGAAGCCTGAACAAGAGAAGACAGTGCAACTTGTTTTGCTGCCATATCTACAAACCTATTTCCTTATGAAAAATAGAAATCATCATTTATATGTGTGGCATGCTTAACCACAGAAAGGTCCCTTGGCAATAATAATGCATTCAATAGTCCATGAAAAACTAGCGTTTTTTAATCACTGTCTCTGCTGAAGTCAAATATCCTCTTTCTCTCCGAAGTGTCCCAAAGCCATGAACTTCCTCATAAGCATAACATGAGCCTTTGAAAATTGTAACCATTTTATATTTTGACAATTGACAGGTTTTAGCATAGCTGCAAGTTCAGCTATATGAGCAAACACCTTTCCATTGAATTGCCCCTTTAAAAAAACATTCTGTCCTGTGCACTAACAGAAAAGGCTGTTACTAATCTTCCATTTACTTGAACACAGGAACTGTCAACAAAAAGGAGTAATTCAGGATTCAACAATGGAACATCTAAATCTCATCTAGGAGAAAGCGTAGAGTTAACAACAATAATATCATGTTTGCAGTGGTGAGGAGGTTTGGAAGCCAACGATAAATCTTCTGCATATTGACTTAGGGTAGAGCCACATGGAAACTCAATCTTGCTAACATTTCTTCATTTTCCCTACATAAAAAAGTAGTTGGTTAAACATGCCCTTGCAGTAATCTGGTCCAAGTGTACCAATTTCCTCTATATTTAAATGCAAACAGATGCTGGCTATCTGGATGTAAAGGAATGGAAAATAAAGCAGAAGAGATGTCTATCACTGAGAAGGTAGTGGTAGTAGTTGATGGGATAAAACTATTGCGGCAAATACAGAAGCTGGTACTACTAATGCATTTACCACTTGCAAATCTTGCAAGAATCTGCAAGTGTTTTTTCCTGGTTTCTTCACCAGTAGAATAGGTGTTTTACATGGAATCCATGTTGAAGCTATTATACCTTGTTGTAGCAAGGCAGAGATTACAGGTTTGATTCCATTTTCTGCTTTAGCCAACAATGGATATAGAACTACCATAAACTCACAAGGTTTCAAGATTATTTTAACAGGTTATGTAACTTTAATGAGCCTTACCTCATAAATAGGCCAAAGCTGTGCAAGGACAGCCTCTAACTCCTTCAAATCAGCAGTGTTATGATGTTTGTTGTGACATTAAAACAGCAAAAAGGTTATCCCCATCTGTGCAAATATTAGTTGAATATGATCCCAAGGGTTCATTTGGAATGTCAAGAAAAATACCATCTGGGTACAATAAACAGTACATCTCAGTTTACACAACAAATGTCTGCTAAAAGATTTAAATGGTAATGTTTGCTACATAAAAGTGTGTTGATCTTTTAATGGACATATTTGGATAGGAACAAGTTTTCTTTCTGGTTAGTCTAAAGGGACTCCAGGCACTCCTACCCCAATGAACTATTTTAGTGCAGAGCAGGAGATGTTCAGCATTTGCTGAAGTAATCATAAATCTAGTTGCTCCTATGTCAACAAGAAATGGGAGACATGAATTTTTCACTGTATCATTGACAAAAGGACTTTCTTGGTCAACTAGTACCAAGAGAAATAGCTGTGGTTCCTGTTCATGGCTGTCATAATGTGCTTTCTGCCACACTGTTGGCTGCCAAGTGGCACTCCCATTTCTGTTTGCAGTGGCATTGGACATTTGGCAAATTTGTCTGTTGTAGTGGGCATTCATTTTGCAAATATCTAGAATGGCCACAATTTGAACAAGGTTCACCTTTAGGTAATTGTGGTGTCATAGGAGGACAGTAATTTTGGTGATATTGTCCTAGGGCTTGTTGCTAGAAAAACCTAACTCTACCTCTTCTTTCATGATTCCTTCATCCCCTTCCCAGTCCTCAAGAGTCAGTATCGAACTGTTGGAACTATATGTTTACTAACTTTTTCTTTTGCTCTTTCTCTTCTCTGAGTATGTTATCTAATACATACTGTGCTTGGTTAACAACTTCATGAATGCCTAAACTTGGCCAGTTCAAGCAAACTTTTCTGATTTGCTCTTGAATTGGTGGTAGTAAGTCATTTACAACAGCAGAGTAATCCAGGCTGCAGAGAGCTGAATAAGCGACTTTTCTTGATACTAAGTATATTTTTTGTTGCTTTCCACATCTGAATACCTAGCAACTGTATTTCGCCTGCCTTTCTGTTACATTGAAGCTGTTTTTACTGCATTTAACTTAATATTGCACTTGGAATCCTTGTTTGTTACTATTTGACTGTATTTGTAGCAAATTCTTTTGTGTAAGCTGTAGTAGCTGATTCATAGCATTTATAAGTGTTTGCTGTACCTGTTTCTGCCTGTTTTGTGAAAAAAAAGAAAAAAAAAAATATCTCTTGTTTTTCCTGCTTTACTAGTTTAGTCCAGTTTCAGAGTTGCTGATTCCTGGCCTTTGGTTGTAGTTCCTGTGTACTGTTTCCTTGCCTTATTTGGCGGACAGGAAGTTACCTTCCTTTCCGGTGGGAGTGGGAAGCATTGAGCTGCCCTTTGTCCAGTTTTGTGAGGTTCCAGCCAGTAACTAGTAGTTTATTGGTCGTTTTGGGCCAGTTTCTAGCTTTTTCCAGCCCCCTGGTATAAAACTTTCAGCTTGTACCTACTCAGCACAGACTCCACGTGGGCCAGCAGAGTAATCCAGGCTTCAGAGAGCTGAATAAGCGACTTTTCTTGATACTAAGTATATTTTTTGTTGCTTTGCACATCCGAATACCTAGCAACTGTATTCCGCATGACTTTCTGTTACATTGAAGCTGTTTTTACTGCATTTAACTTAATATTGCACTTGGAATCCTTGTTTGTTACTATTTGACTGTATTTGTAGCAAATTCTTCTGTGTAAGCTGTAGTAGCTGATTCATAGCATTTATAAGTGTTTGCTGTACCTGTTTCTGCCTGTTTTGTGAAAAAAAAGAAAAAGAAAAAATATCTCTTGTTTTCCTGCTTTACTAGTTTAGTCCAGTTTCAGAGTTGCTGATTCCTGGGCTTTGGTTGTAGTTCCTGTGTACTGTTTCCTTGCATTATTTGTATGAAGGGAAGCTACCTTGCTTACCAGTGGGAGTGGGAAGCATTGAGCTGCCTTTTGTCCAGTTTTGTGAGGTTTCAGCCAGTAACTAGTAGTTTATTGGTCGTTTTGGGCCAGTTTCTAGCTTTTTCCAGCCCCCTGGTATAAAACTTTCAGCTTGCACCTACTCAGCACAGACTCCACGTGGGCCAGCAGAGTAATCCAGGCTGCAGAGAGCTGAATAAGCGACTTTTCTTGATACTAAGTATAATTTTGTTGCTTTCCACATCTGAATACCTAGCAACTGTATTTTGCCTTTCTGTTACATTGAAGCTGTTTTACTGCATTTAACTTAATATTGCACTTGGAATCCTTGTTTGTTACTACTTGACTGTATTTGTAGCAAATTCTTCTGTGTAAGCTGTAGTAGCTGATTCATAGCATTTATAAGTGTTTGCTGTACCTGTTTCTGCCTGTTTTGTGAAAAAAAGAAAAAAAAGAAAAAATATCTCTTGTTTTTCCTGCTTTACTAGTTTAGTCCAGTTTCAGAGTTGCTGATTCCTGGGCTTTGGTTGTAGTTCCTGTGTACTGTTTCCTTGCCTTATTTGGGGAAGGAAGCTACCTTGCTTACCAGTGGGAGTGGGAAGCATTGAGCTGCCTTTGTCCAGTTTTGTGAGGTTTCAGCCAGTAACTAGTAGTTTATTGGTCGTTTTGGGCCAGTTTCTAGCTTTTTCCAGCCCTGGAGCTGCCACTGTTGCACACTAGGGCAGTGCCGGTTAAGCAGGTTTAAACTATTGGGCTACCTAAAGTCCACTCTTCAAATTTTCCCTTAAAACTACCTTCCTCGAACTATACTACTGATCAAATCAGCATATCCTATAACTAAAAGATCATCTCTACTTGACTCCAAGTAGACTATTCTCTATCTATTAAACCTAGCACTTGCTCCTACAGTACTTATTACCTTGATACGGCACTCTTGTCATAGATAGTACCCCAAAAGGCAACCCCCATTTCAATCTTTTTTAAAGTTTCTACCCTTCTAGCATGTCGAGGGATCAGTTGCTAGTGTCCTCTCCTGCTCAGCTGGTGAACCTGGGAATATTGAGGCAATGTTTCAATTGCCTCATGTACAGACAACCCTCTCCTCCTCCCACAAAACACAAATACATGCGAGAGATGCAACTATACGGCCAAACTGGAGGCTGAGCTCTCTCAACATAGGACTGGCAAGACCAGTCAGGAGGAGAAGGTTACCACACACACTATAGACCCAGTCTCACATAGTACCATTACAACCTCAAATCATACACATAAACACACAAAGACATACTCGGAGGCTCTGATCAAAATCTACCAAAACAGCAGGGGCCACCAAAGCAGACACCCAAACAACCACCACCTCAGAACACAACACCACACATAGACCTCACAGTCAGAGTGTCAAACAGTCACAGCCCTTAAGGCCAAACACAATGCCAGACACACTAGTCATTAGTGACTCCATAGTCAGACACACTGATGTCCCGGCCACCAGACTGAGTAAGGAGAAGGTCACAGTAAGCTGCCACATAACACAAGCACTCAGGTCTCTCAACAGCAGGTACAAATATGACTCAGTCATTGTCCACGCGGACTACATGAAAAGAGACATTGAGGAGCTCTCTGATTATGTAGCCCAGGCAGGTATGACCCTGACCTTGAGCAGTATCCTACCTTCACCAAGAATGATGCCACAATACAGAGATAAGATGATCAGCTTTAACAATTGGCTTAAACACTGGTGTCATTCAAAGGGGATCCAGTATCTGTCTGCCTGGGATGACATGCTGCTTCGCAAGGGACGGCTTGCACCTGTCACCCCTGGGATTCCGGATATTGGCAAAGGCTCTTGCCACCCCCATAGTGCCTTTTTAGGCAAGGCTCAAATTCTAAATCTACCACCCTAGAACACAAAAAGGAAAAACTAAGGGTAATGCTGCTCAATGCCAGAAGTCTAAACCTCAAAATGCGAGGCCCTTCTCAGTATGGAGAACATCGATGTCTGTGCTGTGACAGAAACCTGGTTCAAGGCTCCTGAGAGCACCCCAGCGCTATCAGGTTTTACCTCATATCATCCCCAAAATCCGGACAATACCAAGAAAGGAGGGGTATCCATATTCATCAAGGACACCCACACCTCAAGACTGGTGGCAACGCCACGATGCATCGGAGACCATCCAGGTGCAATTAACCATAGGCAAGACTGCTCTGCAAATTGTAGCATGTTACAGGCCACCCTCACAAACTCAGGAAACTCACATGGCCTTCCTGAAAACACTAGAGGGATAAATGTATCACCAAACACCATCATACTAGGTGACTTCAATTACCCTAATATAGACTGGGAACACTACTCAAGCCCAAACACCCTAGCCCAAAAGTTCCTGGAATTCATAAACTCAAATGCCATGGAACAACTCACCATCCCCACAAGAGGTGATAACATACTTGATCTCATCATCACGAACATGGGAGCACAATGTTCAACACCGAAGTATACCTCACTGGTGAGATCAGATCACAAACTAATCTCGCTGGAGGTCCTCATCCCACCCCACCTGAAATAAAAAGACCACAGTAAAGAACTTCTCAAAAGCCGACTTCACACTTCTAAAGACTAGTGTGGTCTCCTTTCAGGCCCCCAAGGTGCGGAAAACAATACTCAAGCCGCTGAATCACTTACAAACGCCTTCTACCAGCACCTGCAGGACTGCATGGATAAGGCAATCCCAAGCAAAACAAAGACTCTTTGTACCAAGGCAAGCGTCCAGTCTGGTGGACCCCAGCCATAAACAAACTCTACAACAAAAGGAGGAAGCTACTACAAGATAGAGCAAAATCCTTAAAAGGTAAGACACCCTTGATCACTATAAGTAAAAACTAAAAGCTCTCATAAAATCATCCAAAGCAAATTTCGAGAGAAAAATAGCTAAAGACTCAAAAGACAATCATAAGGCCTTCTTTAGCTATGTTAGAAACCTAGGAGGAAACTCCCAGATATGCTCAGAACTAGTTCAAAATGATGTGAAGATTACTGATCCTACAGACATTGCCAACATACTGGCTGACAGGTTCAGTGCAATCCCCCAAAAGGAGAGATATCTATACCAAATGAGTGCAGCCCCAAACATCTCCAATGCCCAAGTGAGAACTGCTCTCTCCAAAGCAAAAACACAGCATCCATGGGACCCGATGGTGTCCCCGCTGTGTGCTCCACTTAACTCAATGAGGAATTAAACCCACAGCTACGACAGCTGTTTATTCAAAGTCTTACCTCTGGATACTGCAACTGTGGTCCCACTTCACAAAGGCGGTGCCTCCACAGACCCTGGAAATTACCGCCCATTAGCTTGACAAGCCTTATCTGCAAAGCCATGGAGAGGATCATAATGGACCTCATAAATAAAGACATAGGGAATTTGCAGACTTTGGATCCAACCCAGTTTGGCTTTGTCAAAGGCAGATCATGCCTTTTAAACTTGGTTGACTTTTAAACAGTCACCAAAGCCATTGATGAGGGAAAGGCAGTCCATACAGCCTACCTCGATCTGGCTAAGGCCTTCGATACAATACCCATTCGGGTATCATTGAAAAACTCATCAGCTTAAATGTTAACCCATACATCACAAGATGGGTTGCAAACTGGCTGAGTGACAGAACCCACAGGGTCAGAGTTGCTGGCGCCATGTCAGACTCAAAGCCTGTCACAAGTGGTGTCCCACAGGGCTCAGTCCTGGGGACAAAGTTTGCAGATGACTGCAAACTGGGTGCCATAGTAGAAAAGACATCTGACACAGATATCCTTCAGAAGGGTCTCACAGAAATGGATAACTGGTGCCAGAGCCACGGCCTAAAGTTAAATGCCAAAAAATGCATAGTCATACCCTTCGGGAAAAACAAGGTTACCCCTAGCTACCAAATAGGTGGCAATCCACTGAGCACAGAAGAAGTTATCAGGGACCTGGGGACCCAGGTTGATAGTAGTCTGTCATTCGACACCCATGTAGCTAAAGTAGTTAGGAAGTCCTTCTACATTGCCCACCTTATCATGAAGGGATTCTCATCTAGATCAAGGGAGGTCATAGTCTCCCTTTACTCATCACTCATCAGACCAATGATTGAGTACAATGCCCCATTCGAATGTATCTGACCCGACACTTGCAGCAGCTGGAGAGGCCACAAAAGTTCCTCACCAAAAGGATAAAGGGTCTCAAAAATCTGTCCTATGCTGCCCGACTGAAAGAACTCCAGCTCTATTCAGTCGCTTGCTCAGAGGTGACCTTTGCCTAACATACAAGGCCATGTCAAACCCAGATTTGATGAATATGCTTCACCTCAAAAATCTAGATCCATCAGAGCCACAAGGGCGGAGACTTAAACCTCGACACGGCTATTAATAGGACATGCTGGAGGGATAGATTCATCACCCAAAGACTCCCTATGCTGTGGAACAAAATCCCGGTACATGTGAGGCAGAGCACCTCGCTGGCCTTGTTCAAGAGAAATCTTGACCAATGGATGGGAGATCGCAGATATACCCCAGGAATTACCTCAGTGTCACTGCTCGACAGAGGCACAGCAAAATAATGGGTATAGTTCCCCATACTAAAGGGGTGGCGTAAGCCACAAAACGATGGGCTAGGCTTATAAATGCCCTCGGGCAGATAGCCTAGTATGAACCTATGAACCTATGAACCTATGAAAATTAGATTACTAGTGAAAACATCCAAACCCAATTATGAATCAAAACTAGCCTCTGAAACAAAGGCTAACCACAAAGCCTTTTCAGTTATGTAAGAAACCTCCATGGCAAAACTCAGGTTTGTTCAGAATTAGTTCTTAACGGTACGACTTACACTGACTGTGTTGACTTAGCCAACCTGCCAGCAGATAGGATCAGCTCAGATTTCACACCCTTGCCCCCTAAAGGCCTATTCAGCATCCCCAATACTTGCCCCACACCTCACATCTCCATAGATCAAGTGTTAAAGGACCTATCCGTGGCAAAGAACACTGAAGCCATGGGACCAGATAGTATCTCAGGCTGTATTCTGCAGCATTTCCAGCAAGAACTAGCCTCGCAATTGAGCACCATATTCAACCATAGCTTAAGTACAGGCTTCATTCCAACAGAGTGGAGAATTACCCCTTTGCACAATGGTGGTGCCACTACTGACCCTGGAAACTATCACCCCATTAGCTTGACAACTCTGATCTGTAAGGCCATGGTGCGTATTATTATGGAACTCATAAACAAGGACATAGGCAATCACCAAGCCTCCAGTTCATATTCATCAAGGGCAGATCTTGCTTGTTAAAACCGGATGACTTTTTGAAACTGTCACAAAGGCACTAAATGAGGGAAAGTCAGTACATACAGCTTACCTTGACTTGGCCAAAGCCTTTGACTCAATCTCCCACTTGGGCATCACCAAAAAGCTAACACAACTTGGCATAAATCCCTGTCTCATCAGGTGGTTGGCCAACTAGCTCACTGATAGGACATACAAGGTCAAAATAGGTGCCACCACCTCCGACAGCAGACCTGTTACTTGTGGTATCCCCCAGGGATCTGTCCTGGCACCCCTATTGTTTGGCATCTATGTCTCAGAGGTCCAGGCAAAGACAAAAGGCCTGTGGCTGACCAAGTTTGCAGATGACTGTAAATTGGGTGCTGTCACTGACTCCCCCAAATGATGTTAACATACTTCAAGAGGGTCTCACAGCAACAAATGACTGGTACCAAAGTCATGGCCTTAAGTTAAATGCAAAAAAAATGTATTATCATACCATTCGGCAAGGACACAGCCCCTACAAACTACCACATTAATGACAACCCCCTAAGCACACAACCTGTGGTGAGAGACCTGGGTATACAAGTTTATAGCAATCTCACATTTGACCATCATGTAGCGGCAGTGGTCAGAAAAGCCTTTTACTTGGTTCATCTCATAAGTAAAGGGATTGCATCCAGAAAAAAGGAGGTTATTACCTCTCTGTACTCCTTGCTCATTAGGCCAATAATTGAGTACAATGCACCATTTGGTATATACCTTTTTTTCAGAAATACCTCACAAAGAGAATCCATGGCCTTCAACACCTGTCCTATGTGGACAGGCTCAAATCACTATCATTCTACTCTGTATCATACAGATTGCTCAGAGGTGATCTGTGTCTCACCTACAAGGCAATCTCAGACCTTACTCTACTAGAGATGCTCCATATCAATAAGGATAATGCCTTGCGTAGTACCCAATCAAAAGGCTTAAATCTAATATGTGACATTAACAAAACCTGCTGGAGAGACAGGTTTGTCTCCCAGAGGCTGCCCCATCTCTGGAGTAAACTCTTCATACATGTCAAGCAAAGTACATCGCTGACTATCTTCAAGCGCAACCTTGATGAGTGGACGAGTAACCACAAATTTGTCCCAGGGATTCCACCTGTGTCCCTCACTGACAAGGGCAATGGGTGCTGATTGGGGTTTCTTTTTTGGAGGCAAACTCTTGGCTAGGCTTGTAAGGGCCCCAGGGCCATTAGCCTAGTAAACTCCTATGATCCTAAAAGCTTTTAATATATTTCTAGCAGCAAGAAATCCTTCATCTTTGTTCATTGGAATATTTTCACCTATATTTGATTTTTCCCATATTTTTTTGAAAATGAAAGGAGGTGTTGAAGCTTTCAGAACTGCTCTTAAATCTTCTGTAGTTCAATTTTACATGTTCTTCTAATATTTTGGCATATATAGTGGAGCGTGTCCAAATTGTTGGAAGAAAATCTACAAGCATTTGAAAATCTACTGCAGAAATCCATGGGTGTACTACCCTTATAGTGGGCTTGGCTTCAGTATCCCAAGTGGCTGCAGGACTAGGTACCTCTCTCAATGGGGTGCATTTGTGTACAAGGTACATCAACATCAGTGGAAGAATCAGAATCAGTTTCTTCCTCTAGATCTTGTTTAAGACATGGCTTCCAATTATTATTCATCTCCATCAATAACTATCAGAAACTGTTTTCAATTGTTTAATCTTTTTTAGGGTATTAGCTTTTGATGGAGTGCTTTTATTATTAAATTGTTTTAGTTTTCCCACATGCTTTGTATTAGAACCATGTTTATGTTTGTGGTATAACTCTTTCCCTTTTTTCACTATATGCATCAGCATTTGATCTGATGGTACAATGATTGATGGTGTTTGTCTCTTTTGTCTAAGTCTAGTATTATATACCAACCCATAAGGATAATCAGAAGTACTAGAAGGGACTTGTGGTGTATCTGTGGAAGTAGTAGGTGCTTCAGCAAGGAGT
The DNA here is from genome assembly GCF_019279795.1 of Protopterus annectens. Lineage (NCBI taxonomy): Eukaryota > Metazoa > Chordata > Ceratodontiformes > Protopteridae > Protopterus > Protopterus annectens. Next base: position 1,407,440,821 of record NC_056731.1, on the reverse strand, counting down.
ACCTCCACCCACCCTCTCATAGAAGGAGAAGCAGTCGATCACAAGGTGGAGGAAGGACAGAAGAAATCAGAGGTCTGCAAACGTCCAAGCATTCTGGTTGTGTAAGTGCCAACTTTTCTAATAGTATTAAAGGATACATACCCCACATAACTCTCAATTGTCCCTCATTTTCAGGGACATCCCTGATTTTGATTCAAATGTTAGCTCTGTCCCTCTTAATCCCTCCTAAAACTGGTGACTTTTGTAAAGAAGAAGGTGCATTTCAATTAATAAATAATGACAAAAATTAGAGTTATTTTATTTCAAAAAATATAAATTAATTCATATTCTCTTATTCTGTCAATGTCTCAAACTAATATTTAAAAGTGTCTCTGATTGTCCTTGATGAATTTCTGGATTTGTCCATTATTGGTTGAGACCTATACCCAGAATTAGAGTTTTCTTCTGCACATTTTTGAAATAAATTTACAAATCTCTTGTCTGTTTGCAGCAGTGACTTTAATCTAGCTGAATTGTATTTTAAGCTTTGCACTACAGATTCCTTTTCCTTATTTTTAGCTTCTTCTTGTCACTCATTAAAAGCTGACCACCAAGAGGCTGGTAATTTATTTCCTTTTTGTTGCAACACATTTTTAAGTTTTTCTAAGAAATTCTTATCAAAAATCCTTTTCTCCAGAAATAGTTAAGTGCTATCATTTTTAGTGAGCTCAGACCATTCACCATATAATTGCAACTGTGTCTAACCTACTTATTAAATGTATGCTTGGCTGGGGTCTGATAATCTGTCTCTTTCAAAAGCATCAACATTGGCACCAATATTAAAAGTGCACACTCACACCAAAGGGAAAGCTATGTGACTATATTTATTAATCATCTCTTATACCAGTAAGAAATCATCTCTGTTCCTTTTTTTGTTTTGTTTTAATTAAAGGAAAACTGCCTCAAAATCACTCTTACAATTTTAATGTGCTTTCCATAAAATGGAGGATGATGGGGCCTGCCTTGGTAATGTTATCTTGTTTTCTTCCTTTCATTCCTTCTTCCCAGAATACATTTCATGTCCGCTTTATATAAAAACAACAAAACACCACAAATGGCACAAAGAGGATGTCTTCACTAGTTTAGCAAAATTAAGTTTTAATTTCCTCTTTCATTAAAACAAATTTCATCATAAAATACTTTTGCTTAAATTCCAAGTTGATAAATTTCTTTTTCTCAATCTGATTTTTAAAATTTCTACTTGTTTTGTCTTCTAAATCTTGCTCTAAAACAGCAAAAAAAAACTTCTTATAACTACTACAAGAAACAGAATGCTTACACAAAGCATTATTATGATCTTTTGTTGTAATTGCATAGGCATGTTCCTTGATTCTATCCCTTAAATTTTCTAATGGTCATTCCCACAGAGAAGCTAGTACATGCCGAACATATATCAATGTCCACCACTCCTTCTGAAACACAACTATATCTTCCAGGGATCTTAATAGTATAATGAATGTGATATAAAGAAATATATGGTCCCTCATGTATGAACCTACATATAGAGCAACTATTACACTTATGACTGCCCCAACCTTTGTTGGTGGTATGTGGATAGATTTTTATATAATCTCACTTCAACATCTGTTTAATACATGTTTTTTCTTATAAACAAAAGATGGATGTTCTCCAAAAATTGTGTATAGTTTACTATTCCCAGTTAAAATATTTCATTTGCTAATAATATTTTTTTTGACATTCCTAGTATCTACAGACGTGTCTATACAGAACCATGGACTCTGTGTACTCAAATAAACATCAGTAGTTGAGACTAGTATTTTTTTTACATTGTAACCATTTTGTTAATACAGGTACAAACTGTTCTTCTGTTTTAGAAATAATTTCTTGAGCAGTTTTCTCAAGAAAATCCTTTCTTGATCCCTTGGCTTCATTTAAAGAACTGATAACCTTTATGACTTCCTGAAAATGATGGTCATTATTTACTATACAAGAGGGTCTAATGACCTGGCCTCTTGGTACGTTTCTTTTAATAAATCTTGGGTGATTGCTACTTTGGTGTAAATAACCATTGGAAAAACTGTTTTTCCTATAAATTCTACTATCAAATCTATTACATACTGGGTTCAATTCAAGCTGAACATCTAAAAAAATAATGTTTTGTCCACTTTTCCCTCCCATAAATTTAAGGAAAGTGGAACTCTGATTTAATTCTACACAAAATTCAGTAGTGTTTTCAACTTCTTCTTCAAAGATGAAAAAAAGGTTGTCCACATATCTCTTGTAAAACACAACTTTACTGTATTGAACAACACGAGGCAGTACTTTCCTTTCCTTCCAACCCAGTACTAAACTAGCATAAGCCGGAGTGAAGATGTCCTCTTTGTACCTTTTGTGGTGTTTTGTTGTTTTTAGTATACATTTTCTCACTACAATGTCAGGATTTTATCCAGCTTTAGTTATTATTTTCTCTTTATATCAGTCATGCTAGACATAAGGAAGTAATGTTGTTTTCTCATGCCATTAACATAGAATGACAGGACTGTGAAGCATTGTCATCTAGCACACCTTCTGTAACAGAGCTACTTTTATGTTTCCCTGACTAAACCTCATGTATGTGTCTGTTAGAGCTTGTTCTATGCTATAAAAAGATGTTAGCTACGTCCTGCAAAAGAAAGTAGGTAAATGGCAGGTTTTGTAAATGGATACTTTCATAGTTCTAAAGGAATTGACAGACCTTCCCCCATACTTTCACCCCAAGGTGTGAAAACTCACTGCAGTAAATGGTCCTTGCTATACATTTACAGGTAACAAGTATTAGGATTCCAAAGTAAATTTGTCTGCTACTTTCCAATGCCTTTAATGGGAAGTTTTTCTCTCTCCCATGAATGACACAGAATTAAAATGTGCTTATCTACTTCTTTAATTATTTCTGCCATGGTCACCCCTTTTTTTTCTATTTTGTATTTATTTATACTTTGCTAACCAGGAAAGTGAACTGGTCCCAGGACTCTTTTCAGCCATGAACTGGGTTGCATTGGCAAAGATAATAACAAGAAACAAATGCACTTAGCAGTGCAAAGAAGAAAATACTGTCATAAAGACATTTGACAAAGACTGCATGCACAACACATATCCAAGTTGTGACAATGAATAAGTAAAACATTAAACAACATTTACTAGAATGTATACATTAATAATGTTAAACTCTGCTATGTTAACTTTATTATAAATAATGACCTGTATGCCCCCATATTGCATAACTCTCAGCGCTATAAGATGTTACTGTTTACTAAATGACTAGGAATCAGCAAGTGAATGTTTTATGGCTTCACAAAAGAAAAGGGTAGGGGAATATTTATATTTCCATCACTACTGTTATTCTAAGATAGTACAAAAACATACTAAACCTACAAATTTTGGAATGGAACAACTGGAGGCTAATAACTAGCATGGTGAAAAAGATTTGAACATTTAGAAAGTAGGAAAAAGGAGGTTGATTAGGATGATGACAATTACATAATATACAAATCTGTGTGTAAATATCTGTGTGCCTCTGTACATATGTGTGTTATGTACACATCCACATACACACACACACACACACACACACACACACACACACACACACACACACACACACACACACACACACACACACCTCTCAACTGTGACAAACTCTTCCAGAGAAAACCAACTAGCAAAAAACACAAAAGGCAACAGCGAGGCCACAATAAAAAAATGTTTTATTCCAGTAAAGTAAGCGCTTTCATCTGTGTTAATCCACCAACTTCTTCAGGCAATTTAAACCACAGCCTGTTACAACTTAAATAATACCAGGTCCCATGGTCAATTAAACAATTAAAAACATTTTTTAAAAATGTAAAGATGTACTGTCAAAGGTACATCAACATTAAAACCAGGATAATAGTAAAATGTGCAGTACTGGGCTTTACTAGATACTGCTATTTAAAAATCTACTATTTAAAAGTACACAGGCAACCCAGTAAAATACAGATGAAAAACCGATTACAACATCACCAAGCCATAACTCTTGATGTGTGAGTATATGTATATATCTCTGAACAAGCATTTAAACACGGCAATATACATAAGAAACAAACCCTAATTGTTTAACAACACCCCAGGATCAAATCTATTTTTAATGTTAGATATGTATGCTAAACAAATAATGGGAGAGAATTGATTCAGTTCAGAAATGGTAGATGAACAATTATCATGCCATAAAAACAAAAAAGGAAGTAACCTGCAGTAACCATATTTAAAGTTGCTTTATCTACCAAGAGCCTTAAGTTTGAGGAGGCATTTGATGGAAATACAGTCATTGAGACTTGGGGGTATGTGTACTGATGTACGCACTTGCCATTTCAATTCGCACTCCACCAATTTAAGCTCCCAAGGTCCACCCCTAATGTTGTGTTCCACTTGTTGTAGAACCACAAATTCAAATTTGTGATTGGGGTGTTCCAAAATGTGCCTCGCCAAAGCATTGGTAGTCATGTCCTTCCCAATACAATAAATGTGTTTGTACACTCTTTGTTTAATTCTTCTCTCGGTTTTCCCGATATAGTATGCTTCGCAAGAGACACAGATTGCTGCATAAACAACCCCTTGGGACTCACAGTTAAATTTGCCCATTATGTGGTACATTTTATTCCTTATACTAACCTTATTTGTTGCTTTAATAAATTTACATTGTGGACATCTGCCACATTTCATCATGCCCATAACTCGTTTACTAACTTTACTCCTCTCCACTAGGCACTTTAAATTAGGGCCTCTTTGGAAAATCATAAGAGGTAGTTGTCCCAGTTTAGTGAGGTTATTATCCTCACAGATAAAGGACCAATTTTTAATAAGAATGTCTTTAATGTGTCTGGCATCCAAAGAAAATGTTGTAATAAATCTATTAGCTATATTAGTAGTTAAGTGATCTCTTACCACTGTGTTGTTAGCTACCCATCCAGTGTGTTCTTGCTCATACCATTTACAGACAATAGGACAAAAGTGACCTGATAGACTCTTCCTATCAACTTCTTCAAATATAGTGTTGAGGAACCCCAGTGGGTATCCTCTTTTTAGAAACATAGATTTTAGAAGTATACATTCCTCTGCAAAGTCACCATAACTAGAGGTCATTCTAGCAGCCCTAACCACTTGCCCTTTAACTATTGCCTTTTTCTGATGGAATGGATGGCTGCTTGTAAAGTGCAAAAAGGCATTAGAATAAGTGGGCTTGCAGTAAACAGTGGTTCTATATCTCTGATTCAGGCTGTCTTTACTTAAGAACACATCCAAAAAGTTGGTGTCCTTAAGCCCTATCTGATATGTACAATCCAGAAAGGAAGTGAAAGTTTTATGTTGTTAATAAAGGTTTCAATATCCCCTTTCCAGATGTACCAGACAACATTTTCCTTGTATAATAAATCATTAAACAAGAAGGTCCTCTCCCAGAACGCCATAACACAGTTAGCAAAACTACTGCCACATGGTGACCCCATTGCAATTACAGTCTTTTGTAGGAAGATTAATCCATTAAACCACAAAAAGTTGTTAGTTAACACAGGATTTCAATGACATTAATGCCATTGCTTTCCATACCTTTTAGGTATAAAAAATCTCTAACCCATTCAATGCCCAATAAATGGGGAATAACGGTATAAAGATCTTTAATATCTACCATTAGAAAAATGAAATCATCTTTAAGCTCTAGGTTATTAATACAATTAAGAAAACTCCATGAATCATGGCAGATTTGTGGTTCAGATTTGACAAAAAGTTTCAATTTATGGTCAATAAATTTTGCACATGCATACGTAACCGAACCTCTCCCATCAACTATGAGTCTAAAAGGTGTGTTATGGATGTCCTTATGCAATTTGGGGGACCCAAATAGGGTCGGTAAAATAGGGGCTGGCATGATTAAATATTGTAGAGTTTCTATGTCAATACTACCTTCGAGGAATAAATCATTGATTACATTATTCACATTCTTATATGCAATATTAAGCTCATTAAGACTAACCACCTTATATAAATCAGAGTCCACATGAGTTTGCATTCTGTCTAAATAGACAAATTGGTCCATGAACACCAAATCCCCACCTTTGTCGGGTTTCATGACTCGAATGTTACAGGAGTTTAATAGGTCAATATAATCAATTTCGTTCTTAAAAATGTTAGTTTTTAATTCAGATCTATGGACCTCTTTGGCCAATAATGCTCTAATGTCCATTTCGCTGACCTTTTCAAAGATGGCTAATGTTGCCTGCATTAGTGGGTTAAACAGGCTAGACACTCTCAATGAATCTGTAAGCGCTGAGTTATTACCCATGAGAGCAGATAGGTTAAGCTTACGTACAAAAATGTTTAAATCCAAAATGGTTTTAACCAAATCAGCTCTTCTGTCAGGCACAAATGTCAACTGCTTAGCAAACACATTGACAATTTCTTCATTAACTTGTAAGGAGCTGAAGTTATAAATTTGAAACTCACCCTCAGCACTTACTAAAATTAGTGGTGAGCCATAGTTTACCTCCTTCTACGGTTCTGGTGCTTCCTGCATTGTCCCTGCGACTTGTTGTGGTTGTATTGATTGGATTTCTGCCAGTTCGCAAGGTTGTCACGAAAATCCTGTTGGTTAGCAGAATTGGAATGGTCATTACTATTATTAGCCCCTCCAGAGTTGTCCTGTTGTATAAAATTATTAGTTTGCTAGTTATTTCTAATTCGCTCGCTTCTACGAACAAACGGTGTACAAGCGCCATTATCCAACTGCTCTGCACCCAGTGTTTCAATCCCATTCTTGCGAGAATCTCGTGAACCAAAATTCTCTCCATTAATATTAAGATTGAGAGACAAAGGAGGTGGAGGGTAAGTGGTACTCCCCCCCCATACTCATGGACATCTCTTACTATCTTTTTCTTTTTTGTTTCAATTATTTTTACTAAACTAGCTTCAATGCTAGAAAAAATATGAGTATATTCATATTTGTACCCGTCAAATTCACTATTAATTGTAATGGCATGTTCTAAGAGCTCTAATTCAGTTTTTAAACAATCAATCTGTACCCCGTAGTGCTTAATAAGCATTGCCAAGAACTCAAAACCTTGCTGGTCAAATAGCGTGACCAATTCTTGATGAAATATGGAGCTATTGACAAGCCCTACTGGGTATTGCCATTGCTGCAAGCCTTTAGGAATAATTTTCTTGTTTATACACTCTTGCAAGTACGACACCTCTAATTGCAGCTTGTGTCATTTGTATAACTTCTGATCAAATAGATTTACTTGTGCAATAATGGAATCTAAATCATTGGTAACTCCAACAGTACCACTAGAGGTGTTAGAAAAGAAAGCAATGTCTCAGGTAAGTATTCATATTTGGAACCAACCCATTTCTGATTACATTACCTCTCAACTGTACAGATTTTTGCAGAATGTCCAGATTTTTGCCTCATATTTTTGGTGTGTTCCTCCTAAAATCTGTACTTTCCTGGCAAATAGATGAGGATTGATGTCATTAAATAATGACAAACATTTGAGTTTAAGACTCCACATCCTTCAGAAATTTCATGTTAATGCAAAATCTATTAATATATCACCTTTCTAAGTTTGTAAGAGCAACATTTAAAATCTGTCCCTATTTGTCCCCCCATCATTTTAGGGTTTGTCCAGACACACACATTCATATGTCAGTGCATGTGTGACTACTTACAAAAATATCTATTTCATATTTCTGTCTGGACGTATTCACTCTGTACTGCATCCCACATATAGTATTAAACATGCTACATGCATTGGTTTTACTGAATAATACAAAACCAAACTGGGCAATATAAAACCAAAGTAGGTGGGGGGCTTCACCCCCCCCCCCACCCCCTAACTATATATTCTAGCTCCAGGATCACACTACTGTGGGGAAAAGGACATATACCTTTTATTTGCCTTTTTTCTAATTGTTGGGCAAATGAACTGTCAGGCAATTGGGCTGTCTGAAATTTCTGTTGGGCAAATGAACTGTCAGGCAAATGAAGGTGATATATATATATATATATATATATATATATATGTGTGGGTGTGTTTATGTGTATACACAAGTAAACAGTTATACAAAATTTCCATTTTGATTTGTTTTTATTTAAAGGACATGACGTGCACACATACACACAGGCATTTAATCTATTTCTCTGTTATATACTCAAACATCCACACACACACACACAGACACACACACACACATTTTTGTACATGCATGTAAGATGAGTGCTACATATGTACAATATTTATATATATATATATACATACACACACACACACACATATATATATATATATATATATATATATATATATATATATATATATATATATATATATATATATATATATATATATATATATATATATATATATATATATATATATATATATATATATATACACACACACACACACACACACACACACACACACACACACACACACACACACACACACACAAAAGATAGGCACAGTCAGACGTGTATTTATAAAAAAAATACTTCTGATTTCATTTTCTTAATGTTTTTAATGCAAGGGCACATATCAAATCCATTTTAAGTTTAATTCAGCTGTATATTATGGTTGCCATCAATGGTGACATTTCCTTTTTAGACTGGAAAATGCGCATGCACTCTACCGATGTAAAGACTGACTCACAGTCAGTAGGATTCTCTTCCAATGGGTCTGTGTACATAATATGCATCACCCTTTGGAAGTATGCCACAAAAAAGCATAAAAGACCTTTTTATAAATAATATCAGTGCACCTAGCTGATAGCGTTGCCACCTGTATCTCTTTCTGCAGTTCTCTCTTGTATGTGCATGGGGGTGGTCTTGAAAATGTTAAATGCACTGATACTTTACAAGACAAAAAATATTTTCTGGCTTGTCTCTAAATGTCATAGAAATCTTTGATACTTCATCATCTTCTTTCAGCTGTTCCCATTAGGGGTTGCCACAGTGGATCTTCTGTTTCCATTTCTTCCTGTCCTCTGCATCATGCTCTTTCACACCAACCGCCTGCATGTCCTCTCTCACCACATCCATAAACCATATCTTAGGCCTTCCTCTTTTCCTCTTACCTGGCAGCTCCATCCTTAGCATCCTTTTCCCAATATACCCAGCATCCCTCCTCAGCACATGTCCAAACCAACGCAATGTCGCCTCTCTTTCTTTTTCTCCAAACTGTCCAACCTGAGCTGACCCTCTAATATACTGATTCCTAATCCTGTCCATCCTAGTCACACCCAGTGCAAATCTTAACATCCTTAACTCTGCCACATCCAGGTATGACTCCTGCCTTTTCATCAATGCCACCGTCTCCAACGCATATAACATAGCTGGTCTCACTACCCACTTGTAGACTTTCCCTTTCACTCTTACTGATACCCGTCTGTCACAAATCACTCCTGACACTCTTCCCCACCCATTCCACCCTGCCTGTACTCTCTTCTTCACCTCGCTTCCACACTCACCATTACTTTGAACTGTTGATCCCAAGTTCTTAAACTCATCCACCTTTACCAACTCTACTCCCTGCATCCTCACCATTCCTCTACCCTCCCTCACATTTACACACATATATTCTGTTTTAGCCCTGCTGACCTTCATTCCTCTCCTCTCTAAAACATATCTCCACCTCTCCAGGGTCTCCTCAACCTGGTCCCTACTCTCACTACATATCACAATGTCATCTGCAAACATCATAGTCCACAGGGCCTCCTGTCTGATCTCATCTGTCAAGCTGTCCATCACTACTGCAAATAAGAAAGGGCTCAGGCTGATCCTTGATGTAATCCCACCTCCACCTTAAACGTATCTGTCACTCCCACCGCAGTCCTCAAAAATGTCACACTACCCTCGTACATATCCTGTACAACTCTTACATACTTCTCTGCCACTCCCGACTTCCTCATACAATACCACAACTCCTCTCTAGGCACCCTGCCATATGCTTTCTCTAAGTCCACAAAGACACAATGCAACTCCTTCTGACCTTCTCTGTATTTCTCCAACAACACTCTCAGAGCAAATATTGCATCTGTAGTGCTATTTCCTGGCATGAAACCATACTGCTGATCACTAATCATCACCTCCCTTCTTAACCTAGCTTCCACTACTCTTTCCCATAACTTCAAGCTGTGACTGATCAATTTTATTCCTCTGTAGTTACTGCAGCTCTGCACATCACCCTTATTCTTAAAGATAGGTACCAAAACACTTTTTCTCCACTCCTCAGGCATCCTCTGACTTTCCAAAATTTCATTAAACAATCTGGTTAAAAATTCCACTGCCATTTCACCTAAGCACCTCCATGCTTCCACTGGTATGTCATCTGGGCCAACAGCCTTTCCATTCTTCATCCTCTTCATAGCTGACCTTACTTCCTCCTTGCTAATCTGTTTCACTTCCTGATTCACTATCCCCACATCATCCAACCTTCTTTCTCTCTCATTCTCTTCATTCATTAGCCCTTCAAAGTACTCTTAGCATTTACTCAACACACTCTCCTCACTTGTGAGTACGTTTCCCTCACTATCCTTTATCACCCTTACCTGCTGCGCATCTTTCCCAGCTCTGTCTCTCTGTCTAGCCAATCGATGTAGGTCCTTTTCTCCCTCTTTAGTGTCCAATCTCTCATAAAACTCTCCATATGCCTTATCCTTAGCCTTCGCCACCTCTCTCTTTGTCATGCGTCTCATCTCCTTATACTCATGTCTACTTTCTTCATCTCTTTGGCAATCCCACTTCTTCTTCACCAGCCTCTTCCTCTGTATACTCTCCTGTACTTCCTCATTCCACCACCAGGTCTCCTTGTCCTCCTTCCTCTGTCTAGATGTCACACCAAGCACCTTTCTAGCAGTCTCCCTTACTAGCTCTGCTGTAGTTTCCCAGCTATTCGGTAACTCTTCACTGCCTCCCAGTGCCTGTCTTAACTCTTCCCTGTACTCCACCTCGCAATCACCCTTTTTTAACTTCCACCATTTAATCCTTGGCACTGATTTCACACTTCTCCTCCTCTTCCTGATGACCACCGTCATCCTACAGACCCCCAATCTATGCTGCTTAACTACACTTTCCCCTGTCACCACTTTACAGTCTCCAAACTCCTTCAGACTGACCCTCCTACATAGGATATAATCCACCTGAGTGCATCTTCCTCCACTCTTGTACGTCACCCTATGCTCCTCCCTCTTCTTAAAATACGTATTCACCACAGCCATGTCCATCCTTTTCACAAAATCCACAATCATCTGACCTTCTGCATTCCTCTACTTAACACCATACCTACCCATCACTTCCTCATCCCCTCTGTTCACTTCACCAACATGCCCATTGAGGTCCGTTCCAATGATGCTACATTTAAGTTATTTTAACATATAAACTATTACAAATATCCATTGTTTAAAGCATAGCATTTTAATACTGTGATGCTGCTTATGTAAATTTGTCAGAAGAGGTGACAACTGCCTTTAAACCCCTCACTAATATAATTGCTTTCTTTTTCTATGAAGGGGGAATGTTAAGTGCTTCTCATGTCTGCAATAAAAATAGTGGAAAACAGTTCCACAGCTTTCTGTCTTTTTTATACCAGCTGCCATGCTCCTGACAGTAGCAGGATTAATTGCCCATTTAAGATCAACAGCAGTACCTGACAGGGTAAATTACAGATTTATCTTTATCTGTGGTATGTCATGCATGCAATGACAAATTCCTCAGTAAAGTATGTGAGAAATTAAGCTTAAAAAAATAGGTGGGCTTTCCCTTCCTTTGATTCTAAAGCAAGGAAATGAAAGTTTCAAAAAGTACAAGTAGGTTTCTGGTACCTACACAATACCGGAGCCATACTGTAGGGAGAAAAGCATCCTAAAGAATGAGTTAAACTCTAGGAGTGGGCAGAGTTTCCCTATGCCAGGTTCACTGCTATTCATTTGAGCATGAATTCATCAGTGGTCATTCACTGTGAGAAAAGCAGCTGTCATGCTATATTCATTGTACCAGACTGTTGTGACAAGTGTATTAAAAAGTTCCACCTACTAAAGCAAAAACTCAGGCCGTATTGGATAAAGTCATCACATTATTTGGAGTGTCATATTCATTTAAAGTCACTGTGTATATCTGGACAAAGATGCATATCAAACACAGAGACTTCACACAACAGGTCATCTGGACTGACTCCAGCCTGTCAACAGATGAAGCCTGTCCACACAGGCAGCCTGTTCTACACTACAGTCCAGCCCCACAGCCAGGTCTTCCAGGTGAATGGAGTTATCTGAGTATTTGGACACCTGTTGAAGATGTCCACCCTTATCTCCCAGAGGCGTATAGAGAGATACAAGAGACACTGATTACAGATCTGTACATCTCATCAGAACTAATTACAGACAAGAGGTCCCAGGACAGACCTAAGACTCAAGACATATGGCACAATGGATGGATTATGCTTCTCCAACACAGCTGACAAAGAGAATGCCCCAAGCATATCTCACAACTGTGCAGATTTTCTCAGAATGTCCAGATTTCTGCCTCATATTTTTGGTCCATTTTTTATAAAATTGTGGTTTTCTAGCAAAGCATTGGCAAATCATTGAAGATTTAAGTCAGAAAATATTGAGTTTCCGACTTCATACCTTTCAGAAAATTTGTGCTAATGCAAATCCTGTTAGTCTATCTAATTTCTAAGTTTGTAAGAGCAATATTTAAAAATTGTCCCTATTTTTGTGCATTTGTCCCCCATTATTTATGGCTTTGTCCAGATTTCTTGCTGTAAGAGGTTGAGAGGTATGGCCCCATGGCAGACCCAAGACACAATGGATGGATTGTATCTCTCAGACACAACCTACAGGCTACTATGCCAGGTTCACTGCATTTGTCCATTTCTATGGTGCACCTGCATCAGTGGTCTGACTGAGCAATTTTTGAAAATCACATGACTTTCACAATTGTTCCTTAAGAAAAAAAAAAAAAAAGCATAAAACTCTTATGCTGAATTAGGTACATAGTCCAAATGATATAGCATGCTGAAACAAAACTGAGTATTCCATCTTGCATATGAGCAATTAATAGAATGAGGGACACAAAAATGTGCTTCTGATACACACTATAGAATGCAGCATACAGTTGTTGGATGTGAATTCATCTGTTTGCTGTCTCTCACCCTTAATGGGGCATGGTACCATTATTTAACTGTATACAAATTTTCAGTGGCAGGGCTATTCATGTGCCAATTAATCTTATTGTTATTTGGCACTCTAATCAATCAGTATTTCCTGCCTCTGACAGGTCTAGCTTTCAACTCCTTTGCTCAAGAATTAGGGACAATGGGGGGGGGTCAAAGATTCAAAATCAAGGACAATTTTAACATTTTCTGAACAACATGAAATATGAAATTCTAAGGTCTGGCATTATGGATTGATTTTAATCATCACTTATTTTCCAGAAAATTAAGTATTTTAAGAAAGACAAGGCAAACATTTTTGACAAAATTAAGAACACTGCAAAGTTAGAGATCATTGAGAGCTAAGGGTATAAGTACTCACATATAAATATTATCCCATATAGGTACATGATCTTAACTCAGAAACATTTAAATGTTATTTAATGAGTTGCCTAATCCATTCTTTCATAAAATATGCCATGTTTTGATCTACATAAAAGAATAATTCTGAATATGAGTGCTAGGGCTGCTTGATGGATTACCCCTCACAAAGCACATTGATATTATGTATTCATTGAGGGAGATGATATGCAATAGGTGACCAAGGACTGATTTGCAGACCTGGCACTGGAAGTGTAAGGCAGGGAGTGGGAGGAAGTGAATGGACACAGCCTGCTTGCTCTTCTGGGTGGGGCTGTAAAGGATTCATGTGAACTCAGTGGCAAACTGGGGAAGTCTTATCTCCCTTGTGAAGTATAGACTATAATTCATGTTCAAAAGGCAGGGTCAAGACCACTTTGAGGGAATCCCTCTTGTGGAAGCAAGGAGACATTCTTTGCAGATGGACCATTGCCCACCTCTCCCCAGCATCTAACAGTTTGTAGTTAGGATCAGGGAGAAAATAAAGACAAAATGCAAGCTACCCTGATGACTTCCTAGATGATGACTCCTAGTCAACCTTCACTCCAGTGAAAGGGAACAAATGGGCAATTGTTCACAGGACACTAATGGTTGAGAGATAGTAGTGATAAAACAGCAAAAAAAAACTGGGCAAAGATCAATATTATTATAATACTTATAATGGAGGAAGGTACAATATGATAAACATTACTGTATGTCATTATGTTATATAACAGGAGTTGTGATGCCCATGTCCTGGCCCCACAATCAATGAGCCTTAATCCTCACTACTAACACCAGTGAAGGGCGTCTCATATAGGAGGAAAGGATAACAAATATACACAGTAAAGTGCAATTTCCCTTAAGAGCTCACAGAGATCACAGTCAGTCCGGGGCTGGTCGCTCCCTTGCTCTCCAGGTCCCCAATAAGACTCCCCACTGGCACAGCTATAGGGTCCAGATCTCAGCCTACTGGGCAAGCTAAAACCTCCAGCACCCTCTCAGTCCAACCAATGCTTTGTGTCCCTGCCCAAGTAGCTGACAAATGCACACACACACACACACACACACACACACACACACACACACACACACACACACACACACACACACACACACACACTTTGAGAAGAGTTTATACAGCCACACAGACACTCCTGGGGAAGGCTGGCACAGGTTCTTCTGCTGTGCCCCATTTTCCCAGACTATATGGTAGTACCAGCTGCCAACACCCACTAATATTTACAGCTACTCAAAGGTCCTTAAAAGGGTGTCCAATTATTACTGTGCAATATTATTATCCAATTGGTAGTATAGCCCATGGCTAAAGCTATTGAAGTGGCTTTGTACAATTTTATCAAAGGCATGCAAGTACTCTAAAGAGCTTAAATTATCTCTACAAAAACAGCTACACTTGGAAGGATTTAAAAATATTAAATAACAAATAGTCAATACACAAAACAATGCTTTTTACTACACAGTGCTGGTCAAGAGTTAAGAGATCACAGAGAAATACTTAAAATAATTCAGTAGTACAGTTCTGACATCACAGAAAAACAGTCTAATCTTTCAAGTTTCTAGCTATTTCTAAGAGAAAACTCTGATTCTCTCTGTTTTTAAAATGACATTCCTGGTTCACATTACATCATTCTTCCCAGGCTAACAGAAACTACATTTACATTCTTCACCTCTGGGCAGAAACCAGAGCAATAAAGGACATTTATACATGCAAATTCTGGCCATTAACTCTGGCCTTAAAACAATAGGCAGGATGCCTCACTCTAGACTTTCTGGATCCAAGTTTTAACATCAAAGGGTCACAACATGCTTTACTTGGTCAGTAGAGTGCACTGTTGTTACATTTTTTTCAGTTCCACATGTAACACTATTTTTACCATTTAAGACAACAAGCCTGTGGTTTACATTAATATTTACAGATGACAGAATTATCTCCAAAATTCTATCTGGCTAGGCTGGCAGCCTTCACCTATCTTCACCCGATCTTCACAGGAGTGACACTATATAATATTAATGGTGTTCTTAGTGAAGGGAGAGATTCAAGAAAGGGGCCTTCTGACTGTTCAAGGGTATTAATGAGACTTTCACACCTGCAAAAAATGTGACTACAGGAATATGCTCTAAGAGATTTTGGTATCCCAGATACTACCCCTCGTACAATGTATAGAGATCCCAGATAAAGGTTATGTACGTAGCAAGATTGTCAGATGAACTTATTGGGGATGCAGGGGAGAAGTCCATGCCTACAGAAGTGGTTCAGAAGTTTAAAAACAATTTTCAGAATCTGCTGTTGTTCTGCCTGAATCACAGTTAATATTCTGAAGTGTTAGGGTATCTGTTACTGTGTGCCACCTGTCTCAAAATGAGCCAACCAAGACAATGAGCCCTCCATGATATTATATTGAAAGAAGCTAGATATAAGCGCTACTGTATATTACACATTGGCATGAAGTAATTCCTGTGTAGTGGTACTGTGCAGCCTCACTACACACTTTTATCATTGGGGCAGCAGACCAAAATATATAGTGGAAAGTCCCACTATAGAGCATGGAGTGGATAGTATGCTCATGGCACGGGTAAGCTGCCTGACATTATGACAATAATCTTTATCCATTATGTCATACAGCCTGTGTTCTGAATTAATTAAAACAGAAACAAATGTAAGTGCTTGCCTTTACACTAGCATAAAATGATGCAATATTTAAAAATTGTCCCTATTTTTGGATGTTTGTCTCAGCAATTACCACTTCTCCCTGATAATACTTTCAGCTAAACCATAAATAAGTATTTAAAACAAGGCAATGCAATAGTAACACAAGACTTGCACAGATGTTTTTCTGTAGCATTTTATAGGACATCATTACTCAAAAATGTTTTAACACCACCAGTTTAATGACAGTTTAGTTCATAATTCAAAAAATACCACAAAGTTTCAGTAACATTTGACATCTTTTGTGTATGCTGTTTAGAATGTCTGTTAAATATGCAGTTACATCTGTCTCAGCTATACAATAGATGATACTTTCACTCATCTGCAGAATGTGACAGCTTCAGCCATGCAAATGCTCAGCTTGACAGGCTGTCTTCAAATAAAACAGAGCTGCCGTACTGTCATAATGTTTAATAGGCAAACTGTTTGCAGTCAGTAACACTGGTAAAAATGCATTTTCTGTCATTGCACTTTCTACAGTACTCACATTACAGAAGTTCCTGAGCAATATATTGGTGGATGAATACTAAATGAAGACTTCATTACATTATTTTACATAAAATTATTTTACTTAATAAGCATTTGTTCTTATCAGACAAAAAAGCCAGGAAAGTAAACAATTAAATGAATGTTGCTATGCCTTCCTTTTTTTGTTTTTGTATGCTAAAGAAACAACAGCCCATGAAGTAAAAATAGTTGTCTGATGACACAAAATTGTCGATCACCTCTCATATTAACTCTTTAGGCAAATGCCCAGCTTCTGTTTCCAAATAATTAATAAGTGAATTGGATGCTGATGGTGGATCCATTGGGTGAGGTCCTTTGAGAGCATTGAAAAAGCGATCACCAACCATTTCAGGATGGGGAGGAATGCCTGTTGCAGGACCAGTCACGTGTCATGTGGTTGTGCCTCCATTGGGTAAGCAAGAATAATAATCTTACTGAAAATCAATGAGCTGACTGTCATTTGCATCCCAGTAACAGGAACATACAAGATGTGATACTGTGGGCATCTCGTAAGCAACAGAATTCACACAACACTCAAAAAATTATGTGGAGCATCACGTCATGAAGCAGATACCACAGAGATTATTGACTAAAAAAAGGTATACTTGGAACTACTGATTGCATGTAAGCATCAACACACTTGGCAACAACACCATTGATTGCTGAGGCTTTCTGCTGAATCTTGTTCCATCCACTGCTAGATACATACTTTAAAGTATCAAACTGCACTCTGTTGCTGTTAGATGTGTGCATTTTTGCAGAGTTTTTGCATTTTAGTGAAGTAAATTTTACCAGCACATTTCATTGTTGTACTGAATCCAGATCTACCCAAATCTAAATACTTGCTCCATATTGCCTTTTTACATTTTATCCTGTAGCATACTTGTGTTGCTTTTAAATCTGTGTATTATTTGCTGAGTTTCTGCACTCTGATCTATTTATAAGTGTTTTTGATTCTTTGCCAGTGAGTCCCTGCACATCTTTTAAATTTATTGTTTTAACTTGGTTATTTACTGCACTCTGAGTGACCTATTATAGTGTTTTTATATTAATAAAATTGTGTCTGCTTTCTAGTGGTAGGATTGGGTAGAGAAGTCTCTTCTGAGCTGGGACTAACTGTTTGAAACCCATAAGTAAGTATGTTTCCAATTAGCCACAGGAGTAGATTGCTTGTTTTGAGACTTTTTACCCCTCTATAAGCTTGGTCCATTATCTCAGAACTTCTGCACACTTGGCAAACACCATCAATTGCTAAGGCCTTATACTGAATCCGGGTCCATCCACTGCTAGATGAACACTTTACAGTGCTGAACTGCAGTCTGTCTCAAAATATGAGTTGCTGTTATATCTGTGGAGTTTTTGCACCTTAAATAACATTGCAGTGCTGCTGACTTTACCCCTGCATTTGACTGGTGCAGTGGTGCAGCGGTTAGCATTGTCGCCTCACAGCCAGAGGTTCTCCTGTTCGATTTTCTGCTGGAGTGCCTTCTGTGTGGAGTCTGCATGTCATCCCCACAGTCAAGTGACATCTAAAGACATGCAGGTAGGTGTGTGCATGAATGGGTGTGCCTTCTTTGAAGGTTGGGCGTCGGGCTGGCAACTCAGCACAGTAAAACTCCACTGCCAATTATTAGCGGACCAGAGTTCCGCTGTGGCGACCCCTGACCAGGAAAAGTCGAAAGACTTACTGAATCTGGAGCCACTGAGTGTTAAACATGATACACACTTTTTTGTTTTGCATTTATCCTTAATATACTTGTGCTATTTTTAAATCTATGTATTATTTCATGAGCTCTTGAATTCTGATCTATTTTAAGTACTTTTGAATTTTTACCTGTGAGTTTGTACACTTCTTTTATGTTTATTGTTTTAAGTTGGTTATTTACTGCACTCTAAGCAACATGTTACTGTTTTTACATTAAGAAAATTTTGGTCTGCGCTCTAGTGGCAGGAGGGGTAGCCAGGTTTCCTGTGTTTCAGTAATTTGTGTGATACATTTTGGTTGCATGGCTAGGCATATAGAGGTCCTAGTGGTCATTAGCCTAGTATATGCCTATGAACTTACAAACTGTCTGTGCCTATATAAAGTTGTTGCGTTTGTATGATGCTGTTCATTACATAGCAATGGTTAGCAGTGCTCTTTACATATGCAGGCAAATAGATTTGAAATGTTCCATATAAAACTATCCCTGAAATTTCTTCAGTACTTAGTTGTGCAAAGAACAGATAGTTTGCACATTGAAGAACACTATCCATGCATGAGTTTAGTTTTAGTCTTGATTGTACTTTATAGTCTTACAGCAACCAAGCTAGCCAACTGTAAAACCCTCCTATATCATCCAGTTGTAGATCACTTAATAAGGATACAATGGAAATACACTTTCCTACTATCTCCATAGTCAGCTTGGCAGATACAGGTGTTCTTCAGCAATTAATCAATTCTCTCATGTTTACTGAGAGCCACCAAATTCTTAAACAAACTGATACAGTATGGCTTGCAAGGATATGGTATGCAACTTTGCCATGGTATAGAGTCACAGCAAGCACCCTGGCGAGGCTCTCACATAAAAGCACTTATAGTATCAAAGAAGTTGTCAGAAATACATGTACCACCCACACCTCACATAGTATGGAGCAGATACATGGGCCCACATATGCTAAGGCTGTTAAATGTAATCTTCCTAAACCACAAAGCCCTCACACTCACAATGAGTATCATTAGTAACCACAAAACACTCTACCAAAACAATACCCAAAACGCCATGACCAGCCACATCTCATGCTGTCTCACCTTCTAAGCCCCTAATGCATACCACCACACAACCCGATATTTTGGTCACATAAGACTTCATAGCAAGACAGACATATGTCCCATTCACCAGGCTGAGTAAGTATAGAGTCACAGTCAGTTGCCTATCGGGGGAGGGAACTGTCAGGTCAAGTACACACTCAAGCCATTGAACCACAAGGATTAATATGAATCCGTCATAGTCCATGTGGATGTAAATGGCCGAAAATGTCCCTCCCTGGACTATATGAAGACAATCATGATGAAACTCTAAAATTATGAGTCCCAAGCTAGTACGGGCTTAGCACTAAGCAACATCCTACCTTCTCCAACTATGATGCCAAAATAAGAACAGAAAATAATTGACTTTAATAACTGGCTTATATTTTTGGTGTCATTTGAAAGGGGAACAATATATGTCAGCCTGGGAGGATATGGGTGGCAGAACACACTGCTCTGGCAGGGATGGTCTGCACCTATTCCCTCTGTGCTTTAACTATTTGCTAAAGCCTTGTCCAACCCCATAGTGCCAGTTTAAGCATTGTCAACCTGTTAAACCTTCTGACACAGCAAAATAAACCCAAGAAAATCTGAAGGTGTTCCTACTCAATGCCAGGATTCTAAGCAAGAAACTCCAATCCCTGCAAGCTGTCCTCAACTTGGAGAATGTAAACATCTGTGCAGTTACTGAGACATGGCTTAGAGCCACAGAGAGCACCCTGGCAGTGTAGGACTACAATGCCTTCCACACATGTAAACCATGTACTGCACAAAAGGGAACAAGAGATGTAAGTGCCTCAATTTTCATCAAAAACAAATAGTATGACATGTTTGAGCTCCTTCATGCCCAAACTACTATAGTCAAAGTTCAATACCATACCCTTGCAAGCCATAGATCTCCCTGTATGACCCAGGAAACCCATAGCTCTTACTTAAATGCACTGGAGATACTCTTCATTTAACCCAATACCATATTCATGGGTGAATTAAACTACCCCACTATAAACTGCGAATCATATATGACTACAAACATGCAGGCCCAGAGATTCCTCGGTTTTGTTAAGACAAACACCCTGGATCAGATAGTCCATATGTCCACTAGGGGCACAAACATCCTTGACCTAGTTTACACAAACATGGGAGAATGCACCACCCAACCCCTAGTGTAATGTTCTAACGGTTCAGGTTGAACCATAAAGCTGCCCCTTTGAAATAAAAATAAAGTCTGGGACCCCAGCAAACCCTGATACTTTAGGAATTATTCTAAGGCAAATTTTCTATGATGAAGTAAAACCCTGGTAAAATTTAAAGCCTCCTCATCACTGAGAGCACTGCTGACTATGTGGAATTGATCACAGAAACCTTGTATAACAGGATAATAGATGCATTGAGGCAGCTGTACCTATGCAGAAAAAGCTCAACAAACTCAAAAAATAAGTCACCCTGGTGGAATCTCAGCATTAATAGGCTGTAAAATAAAAGAAAGAAAATCATGGCAAAAATTAACAAGTGAAGTGCCCAGGAAGATATAAACTCCATCATCAATCTAAATAAGCAATACAGAGGGCTAATCAAGTCTACCAGAGCCAGTGTGAGGTAAAAATAGCCTCTCAAGCCAAGGATAATCACAAGCCTTTCTTCAGCTATGTCCACAATCTCAAAGGCAATACACAGCAATGTGCAGAACTAATTGTAAATGGAGCTACATATAGTGAGACAGAAGTTATAGCAAATCTATTGGTTGACAAATTTAGCTACAACTGTAGCCCTCTCTAACCCCAGAAACCCTTCAGGAAATACCCCCAACCATAGTTGACAAATGATCATTGCCTTGAATACAAAGTATCCTGTGATCCCACTCTGATGGACCTACTTCACATCCACAAAACAAATAGCATCAGAATTACCTGATCTAGGGACCTAAATCTCACCTGCAACATAAATAGGACATTCTGGAGGGACTGGTATGTGTCTTTGAGACTACTCCTTCTCTGGAACAGGCTTCCCATCCATGTCTAGAAAAGCACTTTCCTAATCCAGTTCTAACCTAACCTTGACCATTGGATGGGGAATTGGAAATTAACCACTGGTCTGTCACCTATGTCTTTAATAGATACAAGCAGTCTGCAAATGCTTGATCATACTGCTCAAGTCTACATATACACCTTAAAACAACCCTAGAGTATCAACCTGCCAGATACATTTGGGAAGCAAGGCTAGGCTTAAAAATGTCCCCAGGTATAATTAATCTAATAAGCTTTTATGAGCCTATGAACCTAAGATCCCACTGGGCCCAAAGTTAATTGTATATTTTAACTGCAAGAATTGTCACATGGCAAAATGCCAGGTAATGTACTGTACATTTTGCATACTTTTCACTGACTTGTGTAAAGCAAACAAAGTATGTAAATGCATGATGCCAACATATGGAAAATGAGCCACCCTTAACAAGTGTTCACCAAAGGAATAGTTTCACATAAGCATCTATCTGATAAGTTGGGGTACCTTTTATACAGGCATAAAGTGGCAAGTGACATATATCTTAGCAGTGTCAGAGACACAACAGACAACACACTCACTTTGGTGCTGGAAAACCAGGAAGGTGATGGCTTCTGTTCTGAGTCCTAGTCATTGGATTGCCAACACTGCCGTGAAGCATTAGGGAGTTACTGTAGTCACGAACGTATCATCCTTTGAATGAAACATTAAACTGAGGCCCCTTCTGTTTAAGTTGTTGGTAGCTCAAATGAATGTAAAAGATCTCATGGCACCTATCAAAAAGAATAAAGGAAGTTCACGGATACCCTGGCTAAACTTCCTGTAGTAGTAGAAATACCACCTCGGATCTCTCCTAAAAAGAGGTCACTATCCTAATGGACTAACCAGTCAACAAAGAATAAATAAATTAAATGTTCCATCTGCTCTTATTAGTTGCTGTACACAGTGTGCCAGAGGACTAGCTAGCCTAAATATTCCTGCCTTTGTAATACAAGAAACAAAACATAGCATAACAACATAACATGATTTGAGAAGACATAACATAACAAGCCATATGAGGGAGTCCTACCTTTCGTCACTGGTCAAAAACATCATTACTGAAAAAGTATTAGCATCATGATGGTCAGACTTGGAGAACAGTGAGAAAGTAAATGTTACATTTTCCTTGCTATCTTCCTTAGGCCTAAGTTTGTGTGATCACAAAGCTGAAATATAGACAGATAGATAGATAGATAGATAGATAGATAGATAGATAGATAGATAGACAGACAGACAGATAGATAGATAGATAGATAGATAGATAGATAGATAGATAGATAGATAGATAGATAGATGGAAGAGAAGTTGTAAAAGCAATTTGTTGAATGGAAAAAAATCCGAAACAGCTGAAAGAAAATTATCTTACCGAACATACTGACATTTTTTCTCTGCAGGATCACTGTGCAGTGGGGATCTGAGAATACGCTTTTTCCCCACTGTACTGCAATCTTGAAGCTGATATATAAAATTAGCTGTATTTGTAGGGGCATAGCCCTGTATGTGAAGGATGCAATACCTGCTGCAATTTTTTTTCAATAGGCTGTTAATTGACCAGTTGTGTACACACACACACACACTATATATATATATATATATTTAGAAGATTGTGGTTTTCTGATCGTAGAGAGCAGTTGGGAATATAGGGGGTTAAGGAGGTGGACAGAGAAAGACAACTAGAAGGTTTGAATATGAGCTTGTGAGCAGTAGTAAGTCTAAGGAGTTTGAGGTAGTTAGGAAGTTCAAGCCATTTTAGGGAGTGGAGAGAGAGACAGTGAAGCAATTTGTTTCTGGAGTTGGTAGCAAAGTTGGACATTTTATTGTAACAGGCTTCCAACTTGGCCTGTAAGCCTAGCAGAAGATTAGTGAAAATGGGGGCACCATACATAAGAGAGGGAAGAGTGTAAGTACAGGTAAGGGTGTGTCTGATGGAGGGGGTAAGGTAATGATTGTGTCTATACAGGGGACCAAGTTTTTTGGTGAGTTTTTTTGATATTAGTTTGGATATGGATGTCAAATTTTAGATTTTCATCAGTTATGACACCGAGCAGTTTGGTATGTGATACTATTTCTATGGGACTGTTATTCTGAGCAGTCACTGTAAAATAATTTTTGGGTTTACCTTTAAAACCTCGAATCACACTTGTGCGAGTGGTCATATCCTCGCATCGTAAAAATGAAACTGGAAAAAGCAACAGTTTCTAATGTTCAAAAAGCAGCATATCGAACAGCCGATTCGCTGTTTTATGAACATGAATGTTGAAAACAAAAGTATATGCAGTGTAATGCAGGGAGGCAAGCCCCCCTGCACCCCCCACACCCCCCTTCTTTATTATTCTAACTCTGTGATCACACTACAGAGGGGAATGGAACCATTTCCAACCCCCCACTATAGTGCGCTCTGCCCCTAAATGTCACATGTGCAATGAGAGACTCTCACTGTGCATTCGCTCATTGCACATTTGAACCTTCTTCCGTTCTATGCTTTCAGAACTTGAAAACTGTCTTTTGAACATTTGACGGTCGCCCGTGTGCAATACGCACATGTAAAGGTAAACCGAATTTTTGTCTATATTGTTTTTGGATGGGGAGAAGATCATTAACTTTGTTCTATTGGCATTTAAGGCAAGGTGATTACTATGCATCCATAATTCGGTATTAGAAAATATTAGAAAAGGCTAACTGAGTTTTGAGAAGTAGGTCGGAGGGGGTGTCTGCTGTACAAATAATGGTCGAATCATCAGCATATTGAATTAGTGTGGCATCAGAGAGAGACTGAAAGTTATTAATGAAGATGTTAAAGAGGAGGCGACCTAGGATGGAACCCTGGTGAACTCCAGTAGGGGTGTGTAAAAAGGAGAAACAAACAAGAGCCAGCACAGAATGTGTGGTTTAAACACAATTTAATGTGTAAGTTACATAACAATGGTTGAATGGACAAGAATCCCAACTCCCAAACCAGACCAGTTTTGGCTAGATAGCCTACTTCAGTGGAAGACAAAATGCAAAACAAAACACAGAACCAAAAGTCCCTTCTTATAAAGCAAAGGTAGAGCCCAACAGACATTCCTATTGATTAATTCATAAGTATTCATTCAAACCAGGAGGGAAAAGCCCCCCTAGTTTAATAATCCATTTTTTCTCCTTAGTGTTCAAAACACTGTGCCAACCAACTTTATCCCTACAATTCCCTATAATATGATCTATAATGGTAAATCTGAGTAAAGAAGTATTATGTTTACAAGTGTGTTTGTACAGGCATTCAAAGGCTTTTTGAGTCTAATATCACTCATGTGTTCCCCTATTCTGAGTTTCAAAGGTCTCGATGTTTGGCCCACATGAAACGCAGAGCATGTACAAGTCTCCAGATAAATCACCCAACTTGTACTGCAATTGGCCAAAAAAGAAATATTGTATACTATAGATGTATTCTTGCTGCTGAATTCTTTTGTCTTATTTACCTGATGGCAGTATGAACAGTGACCACAAGGGACACATCTGCTCAATATATCTCCTGCCAATGCTCTTTGATATGGAACATTCTCCCTGTAGTTTAATCTCTTATAGTAGCTGAAAAATTAACCTAAGGTGTGGCCCCTATGGAAAGAAAAAGCACATGTATCATCAAATGATCAGACAATTTGTGTTCCACCAGCAGAATATTCCAATCTCTGTGAATAATTTTCATAGAAGATTTAGTATTCCTGCCATACATGGTAACCAGTCTGAATTTGGTCTTAGTATCTGATGAGTCTTTATGATATTCCAACAACCCAGCTCTATCCTGATTGGAAGCAAATTGGCTGACCCTGCTGAAGTCACCTGCTCTGTACCCCCTATCCTTAAATCTTTGAATTAGATCCTGCCTGTAATGGCTAAATGAGGAGGAATTAGAACAGATCCTCTTTACCCTCAAAAATTGAGATTTAGGGATGTTTCTGATGATATGTTGTGGGTGGAAGCTAGTAGCATGCAGGAGAGAGTTGTACTGGGGAAATTTCCTATATATCTGAGTTTCCAGAGTATTATCCGAATTCCGACTAACTAATACATCCAGAAAAGTAATCTCTTACTGAAGTTGACCTTAAACTCTATGCAACAATCATCAAAATACCACCTCCATATATCAATCTTATTAATATGCAAATTATGGGAGGCATCATATATCAGTTCCTCCTCCAAATAAGCCATAAACAGATCAGCATATATAGGGGCAAATGAAGACCCCATGGCTGTTCTTTGAACCTGCCAAACACATTGTTCTTTAAAACAGAACATGTTTTTGGTTAGAACATGTTCAGCCAGGCAAACAAGGAAGGTGTTAAAGCCTGGTTCACATAGTTTGGATCTCTCCAGCCAATATTGGAGGGCTATCAAACCTGCCCAATGTGGTATACAAGGTGACATCCAGGGTACATAGCAGCCAATCTGCCTCCAGTTCCATATCTGATATAATACCCACAAATTGGGTAGTATCTTGAATTCGGGCCCACACACAGGACAACAGTTGTTTCAAATATAAAGTTAGAAATTCAGAGAGGGGTTCTGTAAGAGACTCTCTACCTGCCGCTATTGGCCTGCCTGGTGGGTTTCTAGGATCCTTGTGGATTTTGGGGAGAAGATACAGGTATTGTTGCTTGGGGTTAACCACTTCCAGGTGAAATTTATCACACTTGGTGATAATACCTTGATCTTC
Organism: Protopterus annectens; assembly: GCF_019279795.1. Lineage (NCBI taxonomy): Eukaryota > Metazoa > Chordata > Ceratodontiformes > Protopteridae > Protopterus > Protopterus annectens. The sequence continues at coordinate 1,407,414,452 of NC_056731.1, read as the reverse complement.
AGCTTCATCCAAGAATTGGTCAATCTCTAACTTAAATCTACTAGTGGGGTCCAGAGGCATGGTCATATAGTACCTGCCATCTGCTAGCTGTTTCTGCGCCTCCCCACTATATGCTGTCCAATCCTATATGACAACAGCCCCTCCTTTATCCACTGTTAAAATCACAATGTCCCCATTGAATCTCAGATTATTAATACTTTCTCTTTCAACCTTAGTGATGTTATTTCTAAACTTATCAAATTCACCAAGGTTAAAGTGAAGGTCCTTGAGAACATTATCCTGAAAAATAGAAACAATAGGTGACATTTGGGGCATAAATTTTTATCCACGAAACCTGAAACCACTCTGTGTGTTATCTAAAGAATTATCATAAGTTTAATAAATGGCAAAAAATCAATCACATCCTGAGCAAAAGACTGCTCAGGAACAAAAAAAAAAAAAAAAAAAAAAACAGGCACAAAACTCAGACCCTTATTCAGAATTTTTATTTCAATAGTAGAAAGACTCACAGAAGAGATGTTATGTATATTCATGCAGATATCTATCATTGTGTCATCATTTTGAGAAGTCTCCCCAAATCATTTGTTGCCCTTATGTCCCCCCCCTCTCCTGATCCTGATCCTAAAGAGTGTGATAGGTTGTTACATTTGGGATCCGGTAACATTTCTGTATGGCCATCATTCATCTCAGTGCTGGATAATGATTCCTCCCCAGAGGTAAATGAGTCTCTATTCCTTTTAAGGATGGACTTTGGTCTCTTATGTTTGGGGGTAAATAGTTTCCTATCAGAGCCTCAAATGGTCTGCCCTTCTCCCCTACATCCCTGGTGAATTTTTTCATCTTCTTTTCTTTCAATGTTTTTTCCAAATCAAATAAATCACTACTGAGCTGGTTCACACAGATCCCAAATGAAACAACCTTTCTTAGAGGTTTGGTGTGTAAAAAGGAAGACAGTGAGTTTATCCATTTGGCTGCTTGCTGTCTTTCAGAGAGGTAGCTGTTGAACCAGGTATTGGTAGGGGGGGGTTGAAAGAGGAGAGTTGGGATAATAGTAAGGGGTGAGAAATGGTATCAAAGACTTTGGAGAGGTCAAGGAACAGAGTAGAAACTATTTTGTCAGAGTTTTGCGCAAGGTTTATGGAGTTTAGAAAGGAGAGGAGGGCAGTGATGGTACTATGCATGGGAAGGAAACCATGTTGTGTAGGGGTTAGTAGGTTGTTTTGGGTCATACAGGACATCATTTGGGATTGAATACATTTCTCCATGATTTTTGATAGTGGGGAGAGGATGGCTATGAGCTGTAAATTAGAATTATCAGTATTTTTGACTCCTTTATGGAGTGGAAGGATAAAGGCATGTCTCCATAGTGAAGGGACGTATGATTCTAGTATGGATCGGTTTATTAAGATAGAGATGGGATGGGCAATGCTGTCTGCAGACAATTTGACGAAAGTTGTGGGTAGGTTATCTGGGGCAGGGGAGCATGGTTTGAGTTGAAGGAGGAGCTTCTTTATTTTGCTTATAGAGACAGAAGAAAAGCAAAAAGTAGGAGTAGGGGTAGTCAGATTGTGTGGAGATGTAGAGGGTTTGGTTGGGGGAGGAGGTTGAGAGTGGTGAGAGAAGATGGTGGTGAGTTTAGCTATGGATTCTATGAAGAAAGTATTGAACTTAGAGGCATTTTCTAGATCAGTAAGGTTTATGTTAAAGGCTGGATAATCCTTATTGCCTGGGTGGAGAAGGGAGGAGATAGAGTCCCAGAATTTTCTTGGGTTAGATAAGTTTTCTGATTGAAGTTTACTGTAGTATGATTTTCGATCCCTGACTATTAGCTTTTTTGCAGTGTTACGGAGTTGTTTGACTTCTGTTAGGACATGGGGTAATTTATTTTTATGGTAAAGTTTCCACTTTTTGTCTCTTGGGTGCCTGATTTGCTTAGTTTCTTTGGTTACCCAAGGGGAGGATGAAGTTTTAACTCTTAGTTTTTAGTGGACCAAAGTTGTTAACTAGGTTCAGGAAGTTTTTATAAAGTAATCAATGGCATTGTCAAGAGGCACGGTTTTTAAGAGTGACCAATTAATATATATATATATATATATATATATATATATATATATATATATATATAAATATATATATATATATATATATATATATATATATATATATATATATATAAATATATCTATATATATATATATATATATATATATATATATATATATACAGAGAGAGAGATGTACTGTAGTTTAGTGGTGTAGTGACTTGCCCACATCAGAGAGTGCAGGGGGCTTGCCTGTTGCAAAACAAAAGTGTATTTATGATTACTCTATTTTATGCTTACAGTTTTTTCCTCTCACGAGCAAGAACGTTTATCCAGTGTACTGGTGGGACTGTTTTTGATTGTATTTATGATTTGCCAGCTTGGTAGTGTCACTGCTTCATTTCATATAACTGTATACCAATTAAATGAATGAAATTATTCATAATAGACCTGGCATATGATAATGTCACAAAATAAACTGCAGAAACAGTGAAGTATCTAGCTATTTGGCTGAATGCATGATAATAAAAGCAATCTAGATATGTTATTAGCCTCTATTATATACTTACTGACACTGTGTCATGTCAATAAATTAGTATATTTAAAGATACATACCCCATATACAGTATCATACTTTGTCCAGTTCTAAAACATATTTGCATTATATTCATTCTAAGAGGTTGTGTACTTTACTCATGCTGGCCATTTAAAAATTATCTTTAACCTTACTAAGATGTCTTAGATTTTTATACCAAACAACATTTTTGTGCATGTCCTCAAAATAGTTTGATAAATGCAACTTTTCAGTCTTTGGTATCATAGTCAGCTGTCGCACTGTCCATATACCTCTATAGTTTTCTGAATCTGTAAAGCAGAAGAGGTCTGTTCTCTCTGGAGATCTGATCTCTGTTTTGGGATGGACCTTCTTGCTCTCTAGCTTTTCTTACAGATACTTTTCAAGAAGCCTCCCTCCAGAACCTGTGATCTGATCATGATCCCAAAATTGGATTCAGGCACCTAGGCAGTGTGATACCCCCCGTGAGACAGCTGGATGTGGACACATGGGAGTTTGGCATTAATGCTACATTGACAAATGCCTGTGGACAATTCCATGTGGGAAAAGAACATCCCCCTGCAGCCTAACCATATGTGGCAGACACAAACCCCATTAGTGTTACACCCCGCACCCTCCCAGAAGCCAACATGTGCCATCATCAGTAGTACAAGTGGTCGGCAATTGATGCCAAGGGGGCATGAAAGTGGTACTGTGAAATCAGTATACTGTGGGCAGAGCCTTTATTAACACAACAGATAGTGATGTGTGTAGTGATTGGTGTGTAATAGAACCAAATATTTTCACAACTTGTGTCAATGTGCTACAGCATGTAGGAAATCCTGCACATTGCTGTAGTCGCACTTATGTTGCAAGATGTGTTTTAGTTGACGCTCCCTTACAACAATAGCCTTCCTATGTGGTGTCACAGCATCCCCCTCAAAAGTGACTCCCTTTGGTTGTCTGTCAAGTTCTGTTCCTGTTGTAGAACAGACACCAGGTCAGAAAGCTGTACCGTTCCTGTTGTAGAACAGACAGAAGGTCTTAAAGCTGTACTGTAGGGCATCCAAGTAATACTTTCAGTTGACGATGCCATGCCTCCACCTGGTTATTGGTCCATGGGAAGTCCATGTCAGACACATCACACACATTGCAGAACTTCAGAGGGTAGGAAGATGGCAGACATTGTTGTGCTGAACAGTGGGATGCATATTTCCTTGGTTGGCCACGCATATAATGATGGTCCATAAATATACCTACAGGCTTGGCACAGTCAGGTAAGGTAGCCACAATGTCCAGAAATGCAGGGACAACATCATCCACTGGTAGGAATGCCAGTGCAATCAGCTTGAGGATGGCTATTGAGAATGCTGTGTCCGTACCATACAAGGCCAAAAGGTGGTAATGCTGGATTTGGTGCCAAATGATCTGTGCAAAATGGAATAGGCACCCCTTCAGAATACTCTTAGAGAATGTCTTTTGGCTGGCATGGATTGCTGCTTTCTCAAAATCAGTCATAATGTACCACGGTGTTAAGGTGCATCCCTGATCTGCAGCCATGCCCTTAAGTATGTCCCACATATTGTTGTATACAGACTCTGATTTCTGTATCATTAGACAATACACCAGGAGGACATTTCATGCTGAGGTGGGGGTGCCAATAGATCCATGTAAGGTATACAGCTGACAGCAAATATCAGCACATGTTGGGAAGGTGCCATCCCCAAATATGATGTCTGACCTGCACAAATATGCCAGATTTTGTGCTGTAGTTAGCAGAACCAAGGAATCTTTCCCATATATATCTGACTTTCTGCGTAAGATAAAGCTGCCACTATGGAGTGGGTACTGGCTGACATCGATATCTGCAAGTGTTGACAGAGGTGTGGACATAGATGCCCATGCCCTCTGCCATACCCTGGTGATGCTCGGATGCAGGGTGGCACGGCAAGGCATCTCCTGTAGTACATTTTCATCCGCTGTGCCAAGGACACTTTGCATTACCAGACTAGGCATGTCATTGCTGTTTACTGCCCTCTGCCATAGTTCTGCTCACAGCACTGTCACCTGGGCAGTGGTTGCATCTGGTCCATGCTGGTGTGGCAGTGACTTATGCAGTACTTCCCCCTCATGCTGGTGAACAGTGTTAGAATGGCCCCTGCAGGCCTTTATTCTCCACTCAACACATGCCCAATGCCATTTGGAGAGGACTTCCCACTCTAAGTGGTACGGGTATCCCTCCACTACCAGCACTGGTTTGCCTCATTGGCTGTTCACTGTCCAATATCTGTTGCCAAGCTGACTTGTGCTATACTCGTATACAGACTCCATCATGGCAACAC
>NC_056731.1:1407199516-1407404516 GCF_019279795.1 Protopterus annectens | reverse complement strand
AGGGAAGGGTCAAAAACAGGGGGCTAAGATTTGGAAATATATGGGGGGTTGAATTGGGCTTTTGGCTACACCGCTATACAGTCTAGCGGTGCTGCAGCCTTCTGCTTTTGGTGTAGTAGTTCACGGGCAATTGTCTCGCGATCTACACGCCGGAACACCCCATAATTCTCTATTGCATTGCAAACATACTAGCCATGACAATTCTGTTTCCTTAAAAAAGGATCTTAAATCACTTGTTTTACCAACTAACCAACTATTCACACACACACATACTCACACATACGTGTGTGTGTGTGTGTGTGTGTGTGTGTGTGTGTGTGTGTGTGTGTGTGTGTGTGTGTGTGTGTGTGTGTGTATATATATATATATATATATATATATATATATATATATATATATATATATATATATATATATGGGTTCACTTTATAATTTCGAAAGACTGAAATACCGAATTTCAGTAATTTGAAATCATAAAGTCGAAAACTGAAAATCGTGAAAGTGCATAATCGCGAATTCGAATATCTCAAATCCATGGTTAGGGCTTATGGTATGTGGCATGCGGTGTTAGGAGTGTATTGTGTATAGATGTAGGTGCAATTGAAGGTAAGTGAGTGTTTTGTAAGGGTTTTGTGTGGGAGTTTGAGTGTGTCTGAATGTGTGGATGTATGTATATGTGATGTTTTGTGTGTGTAGGGACTGTGAAATGTGCGGGTGTGTGTTTCCTTTTCGTGTCCGTGCGATCTCAGATTTAGTATATATATATATATATATATATATATATATATAAGTAGGGGGAGTGGGGGGCACAGCCCCCACATGGGGGTGCAGGGTGGCTTGCCCCCCCTGCTTACATGTAGTGTAGGTTTGTTTGTTAGTGTTTTTGTGTTATTGTGTGTTTTGGACGATGTATGTGTTGTGTGCTGTATGGTTTGTATGTGTTCATGATCGTGTGCTGTAGGGATTATGGACGTTCAACTTTATGATTTTGAAATACTGAAATTCGGTATTTCAGTCTTTCAAAATTATAAAGTTGTTGTTTCTCTTTTGGCGTTTCCTGGTTAGGGGTTGCCACAGTGGTACTCTGGTCCGCTAATGATTGGCAGTCGATTTTTATGGTGCTGAGGTGCCAGCCCGATGCCCTACCTTCAACGAAGGCACGTCCATTCACGCATGTCTTTCAAATGCCAATCGACCATGGGGAGACAAGCAGACTCCACACAGAAGGTGCTCCATCCGAGAATCGAACGGGAGAACTTCTTGCTGTGAGGCGACAATGCTACCACTGCAACACCGCGGCTTCTTCAAAATTATAAAGTGAATCCATATATATATATATATATATATATATATATATATATATATATATATATATATATACATATACATACTGTATATATATATATATATATATATATATGTTCGTGTGTGTGTGTGTGTGTGTGTGTGTGTGTGTGTGTGTGTGTGTGCGCATGTGTTATGCATATGCTCCACAAGTTGGGTGTGCGATGGACGAGAAAGAAAAATTTTGGAGTGAGTTGGATGAAGTCGTGATGACTGTACCCAAGGGTGAGAGAGTGGTGATTGGAGTAGATTTCAATGGGCATGTTGGTGAAGGGAACAGAGGGGATGAGGAAGTGATGGGTAGGTATGGTGTTAAACAAAGGAATGCAGAAGGTCAGATGGTAGTGGATTTTGCGAAAAGGATGGACATGGCTGTGGTGAATACGTATTTTAACAAGAGGGAGGAGCATAGGGTGACATACAAGAGTGGAGGAAGATACACAGGTGGATTATATCTTATGTAGGAGGGCCAGTTTGAAGGAGATTGGAGACTATAAAGTGGTGACCGAGGAAAGTGTAGTTAAGCAGCATAGGATGGTGGTTTGTAAGATGATGTTGGTGATCAAGAAGAAAAGGAGGAGTGTGAGGGCAGCACCAAGGATTAAATGGTGGAAATTGAAAAAGGGTAATTGTGAGGTGGAGTTCAGGGAAGAGTTAAGACAGGCACTGGGTGGCAGGGAAGAGTTACCAAATAGCTGGGTAACTACAGCAGAGTTAGTAAGGGAGACAGCTAGAAAGGTGCTTGGTATGACATCTGGACAGAGGAAGGACAACAAGGAGACATGGTGGTGGAATGAGGAAGTACAGGAGAGTATACAGACAAAGAGGTTGGCAAAGAAGAAGTGGGATTGTCAGAGAGATGAAGAAAGTAGACAGGAGTATAAGGAGATGAGGTACATGGCAAAGAGAGAGGTGGCGAAGGCTAAGGATAAGGCATATGAAGAGTTGTATGAATGGTTGGACACTAAGGAGGGAGAAAAGGACCTGTACCGATTGGCTAGACAGTGGGACTGAGCAATGAAAGATGTGCAGCAGGTAAAGGTGATAAAGGATAATGAGGGAAACATACTTACAAGCGAGGAGAGTGTGTTGAGCAGATGGAAAGAGTACTTTGAGGGGTTGATGAATGAAGAGAATGAGAGGGAGAGAAGGTTGGATGATGTGGGGATAGTGAATCATGAAGTACAATGGATTATCAAGGAGGAAGTAAGGATAGCTATGAAGAGGGTGAAGAATGGAAAGGCTGCTGGTCCAGAGAACATACCTGTGGAAGCATGGAGATGTTTAGGTGAAATGGCAGTGGAGTTTTTAACCAGATTGCTTAATGAAATTTTGGAAAGTGAGAGGATGTCTGAGGAATGGAGAAAAAGTGTTTTTATACCGATTTTTAAGAATAAAGGTGATGTGCAGAGCTGTAGTAACTATAGAGGGATTACACTGATCAGTCACAGCATGAAGTTTTGGGAAAGAGTAGTGGAAGCTAGGTTAAGAAGGGACGTGATGATTAGTGATGAGCAGTATGGTTTCATGCCGGGAAAGAGCACTACAGATGTGATGTTTGCTCTGAGAGTGTTGATGGAGAAGTACAGAGAAGGTCAGAAGGAGTTGCATTGTGTTTTTCTAGACTTAGAGAAAATATATGACAGGGTGCTTAGAGAGGAGTTGTGGTATTGTTTGAGGAAGTCAGGAGTGTCAGAGAAGTATGTAAGAGTGGTACAGGATATGTACGCGGGTAGTGTGACAGCGATGAGGTCTGAGGTGGGAGTGACGGATGCGTTTAAGGTGGAGGTGGGATTAAATCAAGGGTCAGCTCTGAGCCCTTTCTTATTTGCAATGGTGATGAACAGGTTGACAGACGAAATCAGACAGGAGTCCCCATGGGCTATGATGTTTGCAGATGACATTGTGATCTGTAGTGAGTGTAGGGAACAGGTGGGAGGAGACCCTGGAGAGATGGAGATATGCTCTAGAGAGAAGAGGAATGAAGGTCAGTAGGACTAAGATAGAATATATGTGTGTGAATAAGAGGAAGGACAGAGGAATGGTGAGGATGCAAGGAGTAGAGGTGGCGAAGGTGGATGAGTTTAAATACTTGAGATCAATAATTCAGAGCAATGGTGAGTGTAGAAGAGAGGTGAAGAAGAGGGTACAGGCAGGATGAAGTGGATGAAGTGGGTGGAGAAGAGTGTCAGGAGTGATTTGTGACAGATGTGTACCAGTAAGAGTGAAAGAGAAGGTCTACAAGAGGGTAGTGAGACCAGCTATGTTATATATGACAGTGGCATTGACAAAAAGTCAGGAGTTAGAGCTGGATGTGGCAGACATAAAGATGTTAAGATTTGCACTGGGTGTGACTAGGATGGACAGGATTAGGAATAAGTATATTAGAGGGTCAGCCCAGGTTGGAAGGTTTGGAGACAAAGCCAGCGAGGCAAGATTACGTTGGTTTGGGCATGTGCTGAGGAGGGATGCTGAGTGTATTGGGAAAAAGATGCTAAGGATGAAGCTACCAGGTAACAGGAAAAGAGGAAGACCTAAGATAAGGTTTATGGATGTGGTGAGAGAGGACATGCTGGTAGTTGGTGTGACAGAGCAAGATGCAGAGGAAAGAAAGAAATGGAAACAGATGATCCGCTGTGGCAACCCCTAACAGGAACAGCCGAAAGATGATATATATATATATATATATATATATATATATATATATATATATATATATATATATGTATATATATATATATATATATATATATATATATTTAAGAAACTCTCCTTAGCATGGAGAACATCGATATCTGCAGTAACAGAAACCTGGTTCAAGGCTCCCGAGAGCACCCCAGCACTACCAGGTTATACCTCATACCATGATTTTTGGCCCCAAAACTTGGACCGAACCACAAAAGGAAGGGGGAGTATCGATATTCGGTCAAAGATACTCACACCTCCAGGTTGGTGGCACAGCACCTAAGCATCAGAGACTATCCATGTGCAACTAACAGTGGGTAAAACTACCTTCCAGTTTATAGCCTGCTACAGACCACCCTCCCAAACCCAGGAACCCCACTTGGCCTTCCTGAGAACACTGGAAAATATGAAGGTCTCTCCAAACACCATTATATTGAGCAACTTCAACTACCCAAACATAGACTGGGAGCATTACTCTAGCTCCAACACCCTATCCCAAAGGTTCCTAGAATTTATAAACTCAAATGCTATGGAACAACTTGTTACCACTCCCACAAGAGGGAAAAACATACTGGACCTGATCATCACCAATATGGAGGCTCTGTGCTCCAGACCAGAAGTGTATCCCTCACTGGTAAGATCCGACCATAAACTAATCTCACTGGATATTCACATCCTGACCTCACCCCCTGCCCAGAAAACCACAGTGAAAAACTTCTCTAAAGCAAATTTTGCACTCCTCAAAACTGAGGTGGAATCCTTCAAAGCCCCTGGGCCTCTGGAAAATACAGCCCAGACTGCAGAATCCTTTATAAACGCATTCTATGAACACCTTCAGGAATGCATGGGTCATGCAATCCCAAATAAAACCAAGACCCAATCCTCCAAAGGCAGGCTTCCTGTCTGGTGGACCCCAGCCATAAACAAACTATACAATAGAAGGAGGAGCTACTACATGATAGAGCAAAATCCCAAAAAGGGAAGGCATCTCTGATCAGTATTAGCAAAAAACTATGGGCACTCATAAAATCGTCTAAGGCCAGCTTCGAGAGAAAAATTGCACAGGGCACTAAGGATAATCACAAGGCTTTCTTTAGTTATGTTAGGAACCTGGGTGGGAATTCCCAGATATGCTCAGAATTAGTCCAAAATGACAAAGAATACACCGAACCCACAGACATTGCCAACATCCTAGCTGACAGGTTCAGCACAACCCCCCCCACCAAAAGGGCAAATATCTATCCCAGCAGAGTGCTGCCCCCCTGAAATCTCAGATGCTCAGGTAAGAGCCGCCCTCTTCAAAGCAAAAAACACAGCATCAGTGGGACCAGACAGTGTCCCGGGCTGCTTCCTACATGAACTCCAAGAAGAGCTAAACCCAAACATAAAACTACTGTTCAATCTCAGCCTTACTACAGGATATGTACCCAAAGAGTGGCATGTCCAGCAACAGTGGTCCCTCTCCACAAAGGTGGTGCCTCAACGGATCCTGGAAACTATCGCCCCCATAAGCCTGACTAGCTTGGTCTGCAAAGCTATGGAAAGGATCATCATGGACCTCATAAATAAAGATATTGGGGACCTACAGACCCTGGATCCTACCCAGTTCGGCTTTGTTAAAGGCAGATCATGCCTCTTAAACCTGGTTGATTTCTTTGAAACAGTCACCAAGGCCATTGACGAGGGGAAGGTGGTCCACACAGCCTACCTGGACCTCGCAAAAGCCTTCGATACAATACCCCACTTGGGCATTATAGATAAGCTCACCAGCTTAAATATAAACCCCTATGTCACTAGATGGGTTGCAAACTGGCTCAAGGACAGAACCCACATGGTTAGAATTGCTGGAGCCATGTCAGACTCCAAACCAGTTACAAGTGGCATCCCACAAGGCTCAGTCCTGGGACCTCTCTTGTTCGGTATATATTTCTCTGAGGTACAGGCCAACATGGAAGGACTGTGGCTGACCAAGTTCGCAGATGACTGGAAACTAGGCGCCATAATCGACTCTCCAGCCGACACAAGCATCCTGCAAAAGGGCCTCATAGAAACAGACAACTGGTGCCAGAGCCATGGCCTCAAGCTAAACGCCAAAAAGTGTATAGTCATCCCCTTTGGCAAAAACAAAGTGCCCACAAATTACCACATAGGTGGTAATCCATTAAGTACGGAAGAAGTAATTATTGACCTGGGGACCCAAGTTGATAGCAATCTCTCATTTGGAAACCATGTGGTCAAAGTGGTTAGAAAAACATTTTATATAGCCCACCTAATCATGAAGGGATTCACGTCTAGATCAGAGGAGGTCATCGTGCCTCTTTACTCATCCCTCATCAGGCCCATAATTGAGAACAATACCCCTTTTGGGATGTACCTCACCAGACACCTGCAGCAACTGGAAAGACCCCAAAAGTACCTCACCAAGAGGATCAAAGGGCTCAAACACATGCCATATGCTGCCCGGTTAAAAAAACTCCAGCTCTACTCAGTGGCATACCATCTGCTCAGAGGCGATCTGTGCCTGATGTATAAAGCCATGTCCAACCAGGAATTAATGGACATGCTGCACCTCAGAAAATCCAAATCCCATCGAGCTACGCGCTCAAGAGACTTGAACCTCAGCACTGAAATAAATAGGGCATGCTGGAGGGACAGATTCATAGCGCAGAGGCTCCCTTCACTCTGGAATAAAATCCCAGTCCAGGTTAGGCAGAGTCCCTCATTGACTCTCTTCAAGAGGAATCTTGACGAGTGGATGGGAGATCATAGGTTTACCCTGGGTATCACTTCTGTGTCACTGTTAGAGGCACAGTATACTAACCTCGAAAAAGGGCATAGCAAAATTCATTTAAAATGGGTGGCGAAAGCCAAACACACTCTGGCTAGGCTTATAAATGCCCTAGGGCAGATAGCCTAGTATGAACCTATGAATCTATATATATATATATATATATATATATATATATATATATATATATATATATATATATATATATATATGTGTGTGTGTGTGTGTGTGCGTGTGTGTGTGTGTGTGTGTGTGTGTGTGTGTGTGTGTGTGTGTGTGTGTGTGCGTGTTTATACGTATACATACACACACACACACACACACACACACATATATATATATATATATATATATATATATATATATAAATATCTCATTATAATATTTCTTTCTCTACTTGTTTCTACCCATTCCCTTTACACTGATTTTCAGACAGCAGTAATATAACTAAAGTAGGTAAGCTGCTTTCATCCATTTGCCATTAACAAATTAGTTGAGTGAAATTCTACAATGAAATACTTGTAGATTCTAAAGATGTGAGATGACAATCCTCTGACCTTTTGTTACTGTCTACTTTTTGTCATAAAATTATGCACTGCCTAAAAAGTCCCCTTACTGTATCCCCACTACATCATAGATAGAGGGATTGAGCATTATATATCTGAATGGCCACTCAGCACAAACTACTGAACTCTTGACTTTTGTGCTATGGGTCATTGTAAACTATAACAGGATTGGGTACCCCATGTCTTGAGGCTATAGACTTCAACATACTAGTCACACAGGTGTTTATTATTTTGATTATTTCAAAGAGCTTGGAATAATAATCTGCACTCATAAGTTATATAACTTCCTGAGCTGAAGCAAATCTGTGTCTAATAAACTCCATATCCATACATGACCAGACATTGTGCATGTTATCATGCCATCCGTTACATTGTTGATATGGTATTCACTGGATATGCCACAAACCTGCACTACTCAGTCAATATGGATCAACATTATAAGACAACACATTGCTTTTTTGTACTTTATTAATTATTAATTTTAGACATGATTCATTTATAATTTCAAACATTTGCCTTCTCGTTTTCTTGGGAACTACTACTTTGTTAGCTTTGGACATCATCACATAGCACCTAACCTTTCTCTGAAAACTGTAAGTCTGAATTTCTTTCCTTACTAGTTATTTTTGCTTATATTAACCCTTTACTGTAACTTCTTTCAGTAATTGCATTTGTAAATCAATTCATACATCCCTGCAATTCTTTCACTTGTTCTCCTGTCATCATTAACTGCAATGTTATTCACAGAATCTCTATTCTATCTTCTAATAAAAAAATAAGCCATGTCTGGTAAAACACAGTTTAGCATACCTGATATGCTTAGCTCCTTACCTCATGTATATTACATTTTCAGATCATACATCTGCTGATTAAGTAATATCTTATGCAATCTCAGAGATGCCCTGCAGAAAGATGTTATGAATATAATTTGCAAAAGTGGGTAATTTGTTTCTCCCCTGAATTACTTTACCATAAACATATTCATAGAACTTATTCCACCTCTGCAGTAGTACTAATAATTCCATTTCTAATTGAAAGTACTGCTTTTTGCATCTGTAAATACTCCCATTGTATAGCCATCTTGTCTATTCTATTATAGGGTCTCAGATTCTGTATCATTTAGACTAGTATCTATTTACTAAACAACTATTTTTTTCACAATATATCTTTAACTTTGCCTCACTGAGCATTTTGATTTTTTTCATATTTATATATTTCTGTTTCCATGTGACATCTTTCTCTAAGAGCTTTCTTAAAAACATCAGGCATGTTAGACAGAAACATTGTACTAATATCTCAGCTGCTGTGTTTGTTAGTCTTTTGGTTTCAGCATTTGCACAGTTGCTCTATTTCTGTTTAGACTGCAGTCCTTCTGTTATTAGATTATGATGTTTGTTTTAGATTTGTGGCTCTTATTTTGTATTTGTTCTTACACAATTTGAAATGATCTTATCAGAATCTTTTTGGGAGTTCTCCCTTCACATGCCTTTCTTGTGTCTGATATCATACTAATAAGTCATCAGTTCTGTTCACCTTCCAGGCCTTCTTGTACATGTAACAGCTGTCCGAAACATTTCTGCTGATGATAGAATATCAAGCAAACATCTAATAAGTCTGTACTTTCCAGTGACATATTAAATATATACAGTTTGGAGGGTCTTCATCTAGCTTTATTTAATAGAATCCTGGTTTGCAAATAGCGCTGAAAAAATTAGCATTATGGCATTGACAAGACCATTTTTAATCCTTTCAAAGGGTAATGCTCTCTTTTAATCACTTTATTCAGATTTTGTTGCTCAATACTAATTGAAATCTTGACATGCTTTGCAAATGAAACCATTCTGTTAACCCATTTGGTTTTATTTAATTCTTATTTTCATTATAATGAGACCTGAGCTTTTCTCTCACTTCAGTTCTTGCTCATCTACTACTGAGAGCTAGTAATACTTTCTTACAAGCTTGTATCACTAGCATTACATCAGGATTTATAGGGTTTATATGTGTATGATATTTTTGAGCTTCCAGTCCTGATAACAAGCCAACATTGCTGTAAACACTATTTTTGAAGTACCTCTTCAAAGTATCTGAGATGTGTGTATGAATCCCCATATCATGTCAGTATACTCCAGGAGGGTCTTACGCAGACCAACGACTGGTGTCTTAGTCACGGTCTCAAACTGAATGCAAAGAAATGCATCATCATTCCCTTCAGCTCAAACAATGTCCCTTCACATTATCACATCAACAACAAAGTGGTAAGGGACCTGGGATCATAAGTTGACTGTGACCTTAACTTCGATTGCAACCTTAACTTCGACCACCATGTGTCTACTGTAGTAAGGAAGGCTTTCTACATAGCACACTTGATTAGTAAAGGCATCAACTTGAGAGCAAAAGAGATTATAACCCCTCTATACTCAGCACTAATCTGATCCATAATTGAGTATAATGCTCCATTCAGCATGTACCATACAAAGCACCTGCAGCAATTGGAGAGACCTCAGAGGTTTCTAACAAATAAGATCAAGGGACTCCAGCACATGCCTTACACAGACCAACTAAAGTCCCTGTCACTATACTCTGTATCATATAGACTTCTTAGGGGAGACTAATGCATGGCCTACAGAGCAATTTCAAACATAAACCTCATGAACTTGCCGCATATCTATAAATCAAACCAGACTAGAGCTACCCATTCCAGGGACCTAAATATGGCCTGCAACTTAAATAGGACATGCTAGAGGGACAAATTTATCCCCCAGTGACTGCCACATTTTTGGAATAGGCTACCAATTCATGAGAAATGAGTACCTCTATGACACTGTTCAACAGGAACATGGACAAGTCAATGGGGCACAGTAAATTCTTACCAGGGATAGTGCCCACAACCCTCCTGGACATGGGCAGTCATTACTAAATGTAATCCTGGATATTAACCAGTGTATCTATGATATTACATTAGGATGAAACGGCTAAGTTTGAAATGACCTCCGGGTCGATAGCCTAGTAATCTCCTATGATCCTATAAACACGTGACTGTGTGTATAGGAATTTTTACTCTCTGCTTTCATGCTGTAAGTTTGTTTTGCCATTTGTAGCATTTCACAGGTCCAGTAGCCAAACATATCAGGAGAATTTGCTCGTTCATGTGCTAAAATTAGAAACAAGATCTTCTGGTTCTTAATTGTATCTGCATGTCAATTGCTTTTGACCCACTGGCTTTATTACATACCCTTAAAATGTTAGCAATATGTACAGGCAGAAGTACATCCAAATAAAATAATACACTTTGTACCTCTCTCTAATTTCACTTCAACATTTCATGTATTAATTATCAGCATTTATTACCAATGGCTTATCACTTTTGTCTTAGTGTTGCTTATGCATTTTCAGACTTCTCTGTATTAAATATATTTACCTAAATATTACCAGTAAGCAGCATGTTTCAGGTTTTTTTTTTTACATTTTCATTCTTTTGAAGTCATTTGTTTTTTAATGCATCTTTGAAAATGTTTTTTTTTCTCCCACAGTTTCTATAAAATGTTTTAACTGCAATGCAGTTTCTTTTTAACTCCACCATACTTTGTGTGTTCCTCGTTTTATTTATTTTGTTTTATTTTATTTCAGATTTTCTTACCAAGTAAATGGCATAACCTTCTCACCCATGGCCCATATATAAACACTTAACATTTATGAGCAATCAATAATTATTGATAATGACTGATAGCTGTTAACATTGATCAGACAGTACAGTAGTTTGACACAACATTAGTTTGACATAATGTGATCCTCCTAGTTTAAATGCAACTGACTGGATAATTAACCCTGTCATTGCATTACAAGTTCAGGATTTGACTAACATTGCTCAGCAATAACTCCATATAGACTTTCCTTTAAAAACAAGAACAAGGTTATAGAAAGGAATGTTTGCAAGATGGATTCCTTGAGACAGTTGCAAAACAAAAACAAAGAGTTGAAGCAGAAGGCAATTTTGTGGTATGGTAAAGAAGAAAATGAACAAATGTTATGGTGTATACTATTTTCTTTTCTTGTTTACTTTTTTTTTTATTTTAGTCGGCATCCTCTCCACACCTCTTACTTATTTAAGTATATCCCCCTAGAGGAGGCAGTATTAAATTTTAATACTACATTTCTAGCAATACTGATTAATCAGAATTAAAACACATACAGCACCCTGGCTAACAAAAAAACAAAAACCTAATCAAAACAAATGCAAAACAGTCACCCCTTGACGCAGATTAACTATAAATTAGCAAAAAAGAAAGAAAAGCAAACAAACTTCACATCAAAAAACAATTATTTATTATTGCTACAACATAAAACCAAAATAATCCCCAAAAATTTTGGCCGGTTTAAACAATCCTCCCATCCATCCAGGTAAATGCTCAACCCTACCCCAGAAAAAATCTGAAAAAATCCCATAAAGAAGTAGCCAATTCCTTTAATGCTCTCTTTACTACTGACATATACATTCCCTAGCTAACCAACTACCAGCACCAGCACACCCTAAAACAGATATCATCCAAAGTCCACACCCACCTTTATTGGCCAAAATCATGGAAAAGTGCATACACAAAAACTTTTTTACTATCTTATCCAGAACAACCTACACCACTGCCATTCTCTCTTTTACTGACACAATTAACCATAACCGAATAAGAAAAATATCATCAGCTACCTATCAAAGGCCTTTGATATGGTGAACCACCAACTACTTCATAATACCCTAAGAAAATCTCCATTTAGACAACCAAACTCTGGAGTGGTTTCATTCCTATCTCTCTGAGAGGCAACAAGCTGTACTCTGGCAGAATAAGCTCTCTAGCCTCCTACCTAATACCATAGGGGTTCCTCAAGGTTCTATATTGGGACCAGTCTTTATAAATGACCTCTACAAAGCCATCACCTGTATTCAATGTTCTGATCCATCTCCAGTCAACCTATTATCAAAAACACAATCCTGTTTCACGGCAGTAAAGAATTGGCTAACTGATTCTGAATCCAAATAAAACCAAATTGTTACTCTTCCACCCCACACATAAGACCACACCCACACCCTTTTCTATACAATCCAAAAAGACTCCTATACTAAACTATTAGGAGTTACCATTGACAATAAACTTAGATTTGATATCCATATCAATCAGACTATTAAAACCATTAATAAAAACTCGGGTCACTAATGCCTCCCTATTTCTTACTAATCTTAACATATCTGACCTAAATAAACTATCATGTTGTTATAATCATATTGCCAGATTTAGAACCCATCATTGTATCAACTGGATAGAATTCCCAAACCTTCTCCAGCAGGGCCAACTTATAGTGGTATTTAAAATTCTGAATCAACCCGACAAAACTCCTGCACTGAAAAACTTAAACAAACCTTACAACAATCTCAATAGTCCTCAAACAAGCTACTAGCTCAAACAGTCAAATCCAACATCGGGGGGGGTGACGACTTTGCCAATGCCATCGGAAAATATGGAACTCCCTTCCTCCCAACCTCACCATCATTCCCTCCATAAACCTATTCAAAAAGTAATCTTCTTCCTTTTCAGGTCTAACCATATTAACCTATTTGACCTTTCTCTCATCTGCATCCTCTCTTCCATGTGAATCTCTTTATTTTTCTTCTTAAATTAAAATCCTTTTAAAACTATCCTAAATGGTCAGCCTAGAAAGAGAAAAAGCATGTTGTAATCTGTGTCTGTTTTTTTTTTTAATACTTGGCATAGTTTATTTTAAATACTTTATGGTGTCTCCTCTTTTTGTTTAAACTACCAAAGGAGAACAATCTGTATTCTATGAACATGTACTTACCTACTGTCAATGGAAAATGGACATATATCCAGTCGGACCTTCCCAGTCAACAAATGTAAAATAAAAATAAAATAAATAAATAAATTTGCATCTCTGTTCTTTACTAAATAAATATAATTTATATGTTGAAGGCTTTGAGATACTCACACTTGATGAAAATTAAAAAAAAATAACTAGAACAATGCATATAATGTAGCATTTTCCAGTTGCATTTCTTTGAAGTTTTGAGAATTTCTTTGAAAAGGTATTTTAAAACAATAACTTGATAATGAGCATTAATGATGCAATATAATCTGATACATTTCAAGTAATGTAATCAAAAAGTGGGCAGAATAACATCATAGCTCAAAAAGCTCTGCCCATATACATATTCATCAGGATTTCTTTGAACTACACTGATATGTATTGTGCAAACCAACAAATATCAAAATATTAGCATATTTCAAATATCAGATGCAAGCAAATCTATCTATAATTTCACATGTTGTTTATCAGACTATAGTCAATGTACAAAGACATCTCCAATGTGACTCTTGCATTGATCTAGACACTGACAATTTCAGGGGACTGCAGTTTCTTCTTGTCAGGACATTAAGTGATAGTAGTCTATGATGTGAGATGTTGTTATTATCTACAAATAAAATTGTGCACAATGGCTGCACAGCCTTTCACATCATGTTTTGAATACCCCAGTCTATGAACATCCAAGGATAATGAGCTGACCAAAGTGACGTCTACATCATTTATGCTGTCAAAGTCAAAACACTGGATGTTTTCTCTATTTCTAGGTTGTGAATAAGGTAAGAGAACAAAGCAAGTGATTGTGGCTAAAACAAAATAAGATGGATTTACTTTTTATTAATATTTAACCAAACCAGCCTGAGAAACAACTTGTGAAATATTAACTTGAGGCAGTCTCTGTGCAGTAATGCAGATTTAGATTTAAAAATAAGTGCTGTGACATCAGCATACTGATCTGATTACTACTCATTCTTCGATAGTCAATATGGATAAAAACAAAAGAGGTCCAAATAAGCAGCCGAGGAAGGGGAACACTATATTCTCCTCAGCATGTCAAATTCTCTTTCATTTCATTTCATGTTTTCTCTAAACGATAACAAGTGATCCAGGTGATAGTATTGCAATTTATGCTCAATGCTGACCTCCTTTGGAAGAGACAGGTTTGAGCGATGATATCAAAGACACTCGGAAAGCCAAGAAACAGCTAGCACATTTTTGTTGAGGCTATTCTGGATAAAAATCATTACCAGTAATAGTCCTGTGCTTTTACTTAGAACCCCTTCCTGAACCCATTCTGGGACTGTACAGTAATAGAGGCTAAATTTTAAAACTTGTTACAGATGTACCACTATTTCCATATTTTTGTCACGCCTGTTTATGATGGCTATGGGCTTGCAATGTTAAGCATTGAAAAGTGCCATTGTAATCACATTGAAACTTATCTTGAGGCACTGTCAGTATTTTCCTGAACACCAATATCTGCATGATTGCTCTCACGTGTAGACTGGGACATCTAGACAATACCTCAAGCCTGTTAGGCTACCACTCTGTAATCTTAGTGCTGTGGTTTTACAACCCCAAAGCACTGGTAATGGACTGGCATATGGAGGCATGCATACAACATAGTTTATAGTATAACTTTACTCAGCATAATAATTAGCTAGCTTTACTGAGCACAGAGGGTGAGTATAATCTTCCATTTTTATCAGTTGTGGAAAACCTCCGCTATCTTAGTTGAAGATATCCTGGCTGAGCCTCCTCTCTACAACATCTGGAATATATTAAAAAAAGGCAGAGTTATTCAGCAAATAAGTGTGTTGTGCCCCTATTTGAACAACAAGCAGGTTTTTCAATATGATTTTCTACTGATACTGATATGTTAGCTTAATGTGCAAATGTTATTAAAACCATACACTTACTATTAGATTAAGAGTATACATTTCAGCCAAAACTCTTTATAAAAGTTATAGTACTGAATATGTTATAATTACCTCTGTTGGCTCCTTCCTTTCTGAGAAAATTATTTATGAGAATTATGAAGGTAGTGCATATGGTTTAATTATTACAGCACAACATTAATACTCCTATATTCCTTGATTCATTCATACAATGTGCACATGAAATGCATGCTATACACATGCCGACCTTTGTAATTCATCTCTTGTGATGTTTTATGGACATGGGCCTGTTTAATTAATGTTGTGATATACTTTATCCTTATACAAATATTTAGACCCTGCTAAATGAAGTACTATGCCAACACCATTTTTTACATAAACACTGTATACCCAATAATGTACCACAGTATTGTTTCTTTACTACAAGTATACACTTGGTGATTGCTAGAGTATGCTATGAAACCAGTGCATGTGAATCTTGTCAGGGGTACCACTATATTCATTCCATTTATAAACAAACATATCTTTTAGGCAGTGAAAACTGTCACTACATGCATGTACTCATAACGTACGTTACCATTCCAGAAATACACTGAATACACTGAATTATTGTTCTCAGAGCTATCTGAGTGAATTGTTGAACAGCACAAACAGATTTTAGTCTTTAAGATATTTGCTCTCTAGTTAGCATCATTTGATAAATGTAAAGGGTAAAAATGAATTACTGTACACACCACCAGTTCTCAAAACATGGATCATGACAAATACATCTGCTTGATTCTCTCATAATATCATTGTAAAAGACTTATGTTTAAAGAGTTTTTTAAAATATGCATACATCAAGTAATACTCCTGTTTTTTGGCCATATATAACAAAGATGTGAGACTGTTATTATATGAATTAGTCATTAAATGGTGTACAATAACCAGAAGGCAACAGATACAGACACAGATGGCAGCAGGCACTGGTATGCTACAGTGTACATTCCATAATTTGTATCAACAGTTGAAAATAATGAGGTCAAAAGTAGAAGAATATTAATAAACTGACCAAATAATAACTTGCAGCCTAAAACATTTTCTACCATTATACATAATTAGCCCACAATACTGCACAATAATAAATGTAAGAGAGATGTGCTAAGCAAGAACCGAAAATAAAGTTCAAACAAATACCACTCTGAGTGCATTATTGAAGGACTATGGGCAGGATTCAATAAACCCTACATGGCTCATTAAAACCATGTATGCACTAATTTGAATTTGGTAAGCATCTCTACATGATAGGGCGGCCACAGTGGTGCAGCGGTTAGCATTGTTACCTCACAGCAAGAGTTTCTCTGGTTCAATCCTTGGCTGGGGTGCCTTCTGTGCGGAGTCTGCATGTCCTCCCTGTGGTCGTGTGGGTTTCCTCCAGGTGCTCTGGTTTCCTCCCAAAGACATGCTGTAGGTGGGATTGGACACTCTAAATTGGCCCTAGGTGTGAGTGCATGTATGTGTGTGCCTTCTGTGGAAGGTTGGGTGTCGGGCTGGCAACTCAACACTATAAAACTCCACTGCCAATCATGAGCAGACAGGTGATCCACTATGGCAACCCGTAACCGAAAAAGCTGAAAGAAGAAGCATCTCTACATGATGTGTGGAGCCACGCAAATACAGTAAACATTTTGATATGCTAATTACAACACAAGCAGCTGAATTGTAAGCTAATCAACCAATCCAAGATGGCAAAGCTATTCATCAAGCTATAAAACAATCAAGTACACAAAGTGTAGCTTTTTAACTTGTATTCCAAAACCTATTGGAATACAGCTGGAGAAAATACACCAGAAGGAAAGAATTAGGAGTTGCTGCTGCTCTTCTACATGTTTATGTGCAACAGGTTCAAGTCTATACTACTGCTAATGATAGATGTTGGGCAAGAAGGAGAAGGATATTTAGACCCCATTTAACTTTTCATGGTCTGCATGAGTTGAAAATAGTAGAGCATTACAGGGTAGACAGAGACATACTCCAGGAACTCTGCAACCTCTGTTTTCCTCAACTGAGCCCAAGAGCAAACCAAGAGGAACTAATAACCTATGGAAACCAAAGTATGTGTTGCACTTAGAATTTTAGTTACAGGAACCTTCCAGAGACTAACAGGGGATATACTGGGGGTGTCACAGGCATCATCATCCAAGATCTTCCATCAATTCCTGAAAGCTATGCTACAGCATGCCAGTGACTATATATATTTTCCCCATGCCCCTGAGGACAGAGATATGACTACAGGATTTCTACCCCATAGCACAGTTCCCTGAATTCTTGGGTGCCATAGACTGCATGCACATCGAGATCAAAGCACCGCCCGGGGAACAGGGAAGGGTCTATACAAACAGAAAGGGATTCCACTCCATTAACTGCCAGGTCATGTGTAATGTTAAGGGAATCATCCTGAATGTGTGTCCTGCCAGCCCTAGCAGTTACCATGACTCCCATATCTGGCACAACTCAAAGTTCTACCAGAGATTTTCTGGGGATGATATCCCACAAGGCCATTTACTGGGGAATGCAGGGTATGCACTTGAACCATGGTTGATGACGCCCATCAGAAATGCACACACACCCACAGAGGAACACTATAATTTTTATTTATTTTTTATTTATTTTACATTTGTTTACCGAGAAGGTCCAACTGGACACAGGTCCATTTTCAGTGGAAGCCCGGGGAGAAAAGCTCCAAAATGCTAAGCATGGAAATACAATACGAGACCATCTAATAAAAAAAAAAATACAATGTAATACATGGGAGAAAAGTGAGAATATGAGAATGGAATACATATCAGAAAGTAAATAACAATAAATGTTGGCAATTCATAAAGTACATAAATCAGATATGCAAAAATGTATTTTTTGAGCCACATGCTCAAACAAGAAATATCATAGAACATGCATTTTCTGCTGAAGTCACAGGTTCGATACCCAGATACTTCAGGGGTTGCCGCACAGTACAGTCCCAGTACTTGTGCTGAAATTATCACAGTCTATGCTATCCTACTTAATATTATCTTGAGAAAACAGCTGCAACAGGAACACCAAGGGGAAGGATCACACATTTCACCACGACTGGCAAGGTCAACACAGCCACACACAGATGAGGAGTCAGGGAGAAGGCACTAGTCGCTATGGGTGGTGAAAGATGTATGCATGCACAATATGCCCTCGGCCTGGCCAAGGGGCAATGGATAGCATACATGCTGATGAGCTAAGGGATACAACTTTTATCCTATGCACATACATACAGTAAAACTGATAACAGGCAATGCTCACAAGCTGTACTTACCCATGGAAAGGTTGTGTACTGCTAGCGTCAGACAGAGTCAGCTCTGAATTACAACAGTTGTAATTGAAGGACTATCAATGTAACAGTTGAATGTGGAATAGGAAAATAAATGAGTAAGAACATGAATGAATGGCAGATACTTGCATACTGTTATGTGAAAATGTACCTAAGCAGAAAGTGTGTGAGTTGTCCGGCATTGATATTAATATGTGACAGGACTGACTAATGTAGATAGATTTCTGCCATTTAGCATCTAACATGCTTCAATAAGCTCACTGATGTATCAACAGGTTTGGTAGTAGTAAAAATAAAAAAGTGATCCAGGGCAAGATCCCACCATAAGCTCCACACCAAATCCGAGAATTAGAAACGCACTCTTTATTCCAAAAGAACTAAAGAATAATGAAATAAGGTTAAGCTCTTTCATCCCACATATTATACTCTGGGCCTTCCTCAGAACAAATTAGTACTACTAAAATCACTCTTTTATATAAATTACCAATCAATTAAAATGGTAATTAAGATTTAAAGCTATAGACTATTATAAGATAAGGTCAAAAACAAAAGCTATATACATAAAAAATTAAAATAAAAAAACTTGCAATATATTACAAATATATTATTAAAAATACATTAAGAAGACATTGAAAAATGTATTAATTGTAAACTTTTAGCTTGAAGGAACCAAGGATTTAATATTTTCAATTATACAGAGAATGTAGTTGATGAAACTTACTTTTCTGTTTTTAGAAAAGGATTTAAATTTGTACCAGTTTTTAGAGTAGCAAAAGTGGATTTAATAACAAAATTAAAACTTTTCACATGTAAATTAAATTTCAGAATCATGTTTAAGGAACAAGAGAAAGCCCCCCCCCACTATGATGTTGAATAAAAAAAGTCATTTTAACCCCCGTTACATCCGATGTATGTTTTGAAAAAGCTTATGAGAGGGATATTCACAGTGAATTTATTGATGACAAACACAGGAAATATTTCAACCTCAGTAAAGATGAACATCAAGACACCTTGGTGAGAATGATGAAACCTGATAAGGGAGGGGGCATTGTTCTCTTTAACAAACTTGATTATGTTAACCAGCTTTTTTGCATTTTTTCAGACACTGATAAATATCTAATGTCTTCAAAAAATGAAGTATTTCTAGCACATAGCAAAATTCAATGTTTTCTAGAAGATTCACTCTTCTAGAACATTATTTCTGAAGAAGTGTACAATTTTTTGAGAACTGATCACTCATTGACACCTATTACTTTCGGTATTCCAAAAGTTCACAAAAACATAGATCAACCTCATTTTAGAGTGATTATCTCAGCACAAAATAGTTCAACCTATTCCCTTAGTACTTTTGTGGAGATGATTCTGAAGGAATCATTAAAACCAGTAGAGTATTTATTAAAGGACTCTTGGGATTTCCTGTCCAAATTCAGGGAAAGGTGGTACACAGATAGTTGTGCTTTCTCCACAATAGATGTGGTTGACCTGTTTATTTCCATCCCCCACTGTGAGGGTTTAGAATTGTTTTATGAAGCCATCACGGAATTAGCAGCTTTTAGTGACACAATGATACATTTTGTTATGGCAACAATGGACTATATTCTCACCAATACTTTTTTTACATTTGAAGGTGAATATTTTAAACAAATACAGGGTGTGACAATGGGGGCAGCTTGTGCCCCCATATATGCCAACCTTGTTTTATATGCTTGGGAAAAAATATATTTTTAATAGTCCATATAGTCAGCCATGGTTCACATATGTCCGGTTTTTGGATGATATTTTCATCCTTCGGAAGGATGACCACACAAATAACAATTAATTTATAGAATACATCAATCAAGTATGTGACTATTTTACATTTTCATTTAACTGTTCAAAATAATCTATTAGTTATTTAGATGTGACCATCTTCAAAGATAGGGAGAAATGTATCTTTGTATCTAATAGGGACTTTTTCGAACAGTTATCTAGACTTTCGTTGTTGTCACCCTCAATATAATAAGAAAAACATCTTTAAAGGACAGTTGGTAAGGGCAGCCAGAATGTGTTCCAGTAAAGAAGGTTTTGAAAACATGGTTACCCTTATCACTAATATGTTTAAATCAAGAGGTTATCCACAAAAATGTTTAGCCAGTATGGCTAATGAGTTATTAGTCAGTTGGGGTAAAAAGTATAAACCACTTCTATGAGGTGATAATTTGGTTCCCCCACCCCCTAACTCTCAGGATAAAGATGTTCCAAATTTCAACATGAGTATGGCAATACCCTTTGGAGAGGGAGAAAAAAGAGTTAGAGAAATATTAAAAAAGAATTGGAACATTCTTAAAGGTAATATGGACATTTACAATCTATTGGGACAAGCCCCTAGGTTTGTTTACAAAACAGGAAGAAACATTAATGACTTGATGGAACATACAACATTAAAACACTCTCTTAATGTGAAGGGCACAACTAAATGTGGTTCATGTAACCAGTGTCCTTATATTTTGGAATGTGATGTAATTCAGCTGGCAGGGGTGAGACAAGGCTTAAAGCTAGAAAAAAAGCAAATTGTAATATGAAAGGATTGATTTACATTTGTGTTTGTTAAATGTATAATAACTTCTATGTTGGGAAAGCTGAAAGAAAATTGAGATCTAGAATATACGAACATCATTATACCTTCAGACACACCCTATTATGCCATACCCAGATGAAACAGTTCAAATTTGGCATTTTAGAAGTTGTACCATAAAGCATAAGGGGTGGATGGTGGGAACTACAGATAGATTTGAAAGAGCTTTATCGGATAATTAGATTAAATGTGATTAATGGACCAGGGCTCAATGATCATGTCACACTACTTCCTGTGTTAAAAAAGAGAGCACTAAAACTTTAATTTTTTTTCCATTGGTTCTATGGAATTCACATCTGTTTGTTTGTTAACAAATTATGAAGGTTCCTTCAAGCTAAAAGTTTCCAAACAATACATTTTCAATGGGCAGGATTCACGAAGCCTCCGTGTAAGAGATACATAGCTTACATGGAGGCTGCAGTTAAACGGTGTGACGTCAGCATGTCATGCATATGCATGAGGGCATGCTGAATCACACCGAAGGCTAACACGGTCCGTTGAAGACAGTAGGGGGTGTGTCCGTAGGCCGAGCCCTGCAAGCGGACACACCCCCAGAAGAGTAAAATTGCCCAAAGTAAACACCCACGACAGAGGCCATGGAAATGTGAATAAACACAACACAACACATGCCCCCACAGACTATGAACATAAAATATATAAATGAACATGTTATATATTTTTTTTAAATCGTAAAGATGTTTACCCGTGAGTGCACTCATTTGCGCGGGCATGCCCATAGCTTAGCCACAGTTAGCAGTCAGTGGAAAAGCATATAAGAACTAAATAAGCAAAGTAAACCAAGAAGCAATAGCGTAGCAGTAGAGACGTCGGCTGAAGAGCAGGCGTTGATGGTTCAAGCCCCCACAACACCAATTTTTATTTCTAGTAAAATAAGCAGGAAACAAGTCCCTGACTTACATGTACACATATAAAATCATAGTTTATGTAAAATGTAATGAAATAGTCCATTTATTTTGAAGAAATGTGAGATAACAAAATAATAAAAGATGCCAGATGTGCCTATAGCTGAGCTACAGTTTAACAAGGTGAGTGCATCTGCCCGTAGGTGAGCAGTGGTTTAACAGGTGCAAAATGAGTGCCCATAGGTGAGCAGTGGTTTAACAGGTGCAAAATGAGTGCCCGTAGGTGAGCAGTGGTTTAACAGGTGCAAAATGAGTGCCCGTAGGTGAGCAGTGGTTTAACACGCTGAAACTGTGTGCCCCTAGCTGAGCTGAGCGTAATATGCGTGCTGATAGCCAAATGAGGTGTAAACCAGCGTACCCCATTTGCGCGGAGCTGCGCACCACGCCAACAAGCTAACCGACGGGCAACGTTGAGCAAGCCGTATCAAAACTGCCTTTACACAGACACACCCCTCAGCCTGTCTAGACAGTCATAAAAAATAAAAAGCAGTGGCCAGGTTCGAACCCAGGATACTATGCACCATAGTCAAGGTACTGAACCACTAATCCATGACAGCAGTACCCATAAATGCAGTAATAGCAAATATATAGGAATGAATACAAAGTGGAGCATGACAAAGCAGGTTTTGTGAAGTTGATACAATTCCAAAATGGCCAATCACAGATATGTGTGGGAAAAACGGCATATATAAGCCCCAAAGGTTGGAATACACAGCATAAACGATTGTAGAACTGACTTGCAGCCAGAATGACAGGAGTAGGTGAGGGTAGTTGCTTTCGAGCACAGAGGTGGGGTGTTGAGGAGTCCAGATACATGGTCTGGCTCCTAGTCCACAATCATGAGGCGCAACTCATGCAGGGCCAGGTCCTGTGGGGAGCATATAGGGCTGAGGCGTGGGACCGGTTGGCTCATGATCTCACCAGTGCCACAGGGATTCCAAGGACTGGTGAGCAGGTTCGTCACCACCATGCGGACCTGAAGAGACGCAAGCAGGACCAATTGAACCTTTGGATCCAGGAGGCCCGGCAAATGCCCAACGCCCCACTACTGAGTAAGTTACATGTAATTATGTATGTAATAAATTAAACTAGCTGATATTATGGAGATGTGTATTCCAATATTACTTCATTTATATTACAGCTGCAGGTGTCCGTTCTGTGAACCGCAGAGCCTATGGCGATAGGCTGGTGCGGTTGCGCCACCAGGCAGGTCAGTAATCCTCTCCCAGTAACTGTAAAGAAATATAAAAGTATGACAGTTAGCAAAAGAGTGCAGTGTAGTCACTAAGTAATAGAATGTGCAAATAACAGTGTAAGAGTGTTTGCAAGTATTGCTTGATTACAAAAGTGTGTTGCAGTCTGTAATCCAAACAGAAAAATGAAAATGTCTGAAATAAAGTCTGAAATAAAGATGCCCCACCTGTAATATATTAGTACACAACCTGCAGCAGGCTAAAAAGTACAGCTGCAGAAGATGAGCCAATCACATGTGTGAAATATACCCCTGTTGAAATACTGAAACAGGACAGAAGTGAGACTGCTGGAAAGGATTGTAATAACTACAGGTAAAACATGTCAATAAAGCCTAGAAGTAAGTACCATCCTGAATAGTAAAATGAAAACAAGTGAGAGAGTGTGAGAAAGTGTTATGAATCCACCAATAAAGTAGTAATAACCCCTGAATAAAGTATACTGCAGTCAGTACAGAATGAAATGCATGTGAGAAGCAAAACCAAACAGCGAAATCTGTTCAAAGTGTTGCTGCAGCTGGAATGTGTATCCCAAAATCTGGATATGTTGCTCTCAGTCTGCAATATGCAGATAGTATGATTGTCTGACATACCAAACATCCACAGTTGTCTATAGCTATATAAAGCAAATGTAGCAGGATGATGTAGCTGAACAAAGCCAGATATGAATGTGTATGAAGAACAATAAAATGTATATTGATGTAGCAGCAACAGTCCTATCACCAAATTGAAGTAGTTTTCATATAGGAAACTGTAGTTAGAACAGTAGTGTGTATATATGTGCAGCTATTAGAAATGTACAGCATATGTATTGGTATTCGAAGGTGTTAATATTATTTTCTTCACCCCACCCTATAACCACATATAACCCATTCCACGTGAAAATGGTATGTGCAATCACATTTAACACCCCTGGACATTTGTCCTGTTGGGTCATAAATATTTGCATGTCAGTTGATGCATCTGCCCTGTTCATACATCCAAACCTGATGGCCTGTTGCCATCAATCAACCCTGCATGTTGTTGGACTGTGTATTGCTGTTCAAATTATGCATGTGTTATGCTCGCTGTTCAATGGTGTGAATATCTGGGTGTTTGGTTAATGGGAATACTAATGCATGCTATTACAACTAATTGTGAATGGTATTATATGTCACTAACCCAAACTGTCATGACATAATGCAAAACATAGGACGACAGGAAAGGCGGGTTCCAGCGGACCCACCTCTCCCACCTCAGCTGGCTAGTGCACCTGGCACTAGTGCCCAGTCTGGACCTTCCTCCGGTGGCCCTGTGCCACCTGCGGGTGGAAGCACTGCAGGGGATGGGGCTCGTCCCCCCTCTGCAAGTGTGGCCGGAGGAGAACCACCACTCACCCTCCATAGCGTCCAGACTGTGGTGCGTAGGGAGATCCAGGACTCTGTTCTTGGGCCCCTACGCCAGCTTGAGGCACAGGTGGCACAACTTACAGGCATGCCTGTTGCCCAGCCTACACAGCCTCCAGCACAGCCCCGTCCTGGGCAGTGAAGGAACAGTGGCAACTGCCCATGGGTGGGGATATCAGTTCCACTGTTGCCATCTGTGGGCTCATGGGCTCTGGATATCCAAACATCCATCCCGTCAATTGTGTAACCCCCCCACACGTGTCATACACCGCCCCTGTATGCATCTTGTTTGTCTTGTCTGTTGACCTACCCAACCTACCTCCCCAGCTATATCGACGTCCTTCACCTGACATACCACTCTCACCTGAAAAAAAAAAAAAAGGGCACTCTGTACCCACAAAAAAATTACGCCCCATACATAGCTGCCCATTCCGCACACATGTCTGCTGGACATGGAAACTATCAATTACAATTGGCTGTACAACAAGTATTATTGTTGTCCTGACACCTCTCTCAGGGATGGAAGGTTTCAAATGTCACACCAAATTAGATACATATGCACAGCTGCTGCTGATGAAGAAATGGGCAGCTATGGGCCTTACCTACATCCCTCCTGCAAATCCCAAGCTTGTTTCCCTACTGTCTTACCCTCTTTGTGACCCCTTTTTCACCACTTTCCTGTCTCCCCATTTTCATTTCTTTCAAAGAAAATAGTGCGGGTGTGCACCAGAGTAAGCACTGTTAAGCGGTTGTAAGCGGGTGTGCGCATGTGTGCGCGGAGCTAAACGCCAGTGCACATGCGTGAGCTCCGTGCAAACCAGCGCTAACCCGGTTACAACTGCTTAAAAGTGCCTTAGTCACTGATTGACAGGTCCTGTAGTCAGTTCAAAAGCAAAATAAAATCCCATTGTCAGTCCCGAACCCAGGACCTTGGAAACAGTTGTTTGCATGACCTACCACTAAGCCATGACTCTTATACAAGAACATTGTGCTAAAATAAATATATCATGTAATAGTAGGAATGAATGTAAAGGGAATATAGAATGTGTAGTACACAAAGCATGTCATTTAGAATTACTGTCAAAACTAGTGGATTTCCATAATAGTAGTGTGTAAACAGAAACAGCCATGCTAGTTGGTAGCTAGTAGGTAATAATGTCAGTTAATGTACATATATAAATGTATGTATATTTACATATATATATATATATATATATATATATATATATATATATATATATATATATATATATATATATACATATATATATAGTTGTAGGTGTCATTGTGCATACACACTTACTACAGGGAACAGGAGAGAGGAATGGAGAAATGTGAATCTACAACACAGCCTGAATCATGAGAGAGATACTAACCTTTACACTCACAGAACAGTGTCCACAGCATACCAGCATGGTCCCCGCCCTTACAATCTGTAAGGGCAACGCCTATCTCACATACCCTTTTATAGCACTGTCCTGAAATCACAGTGAGAACTGCAATCAGTACACAACTGGCTGCATGCAATTAGCAAATGCTGGCTTACAATTGGTGCAGAGGCCATCACATGGACCTATGCAGATACCTACAAAAGCATCCTGTACTAACACTCCACACATGCAATACGTTCATTGCACTGTCTGGAGGCAGACAGAGGGAGAGAGACAGACAGAGACAGAGAGTGAGAGAAAAAAAAAAAAAAAACACACGCTACACACTGAGTCTAAGCTGTCAGCAGTGACAGTAGCAAGCCGTGCCAGCAGCAGCAGGAAGCAGAAGTAGTGGTAACGCAACCAGCTGCGACAAACACAGGTAATGTAAAGTAGCAGGTTAATAGTCTGCATACTGTGAACCCTCCAAATGTGTCATAGGTCTGTATCTATAGGTATGTCCATGTGATATGTTGTGTGCACGTAGTTCCACCAAAAGGGGATGACTATACATTACATGTCAGTCAGTGTTAGGCCATGATCCTGGCAGCAGTTTTCTGTGCGTTGCCCTCATCAATGGCTGTAGTGACTGTTTTGAAAGGTCAACCAGGTTCAAAAGGCAGGATCAGCCCATCACAAAGGCAAACTGGCCGGGAACAAGTGTCTGCAGGTACCCAATATCGCGGTATATGCGTCCCATACTGAATAATTCCATAGCTTAGCAGACCAGGCTGGTTATGCTTATGGTGCGGTAGTTCCCAGGGTCAGTAGAGGTGCCTCCTTAGTGGTGTGGGACCACTGTTGCTGTATGCCAGTGTTCAGGTACATATCCTGTAGTACGGCCAAGGTTAAATATCAGTCTTATATGCGGTTGTATGTCCTCTTGGAGTGCACGTAGCACACATCCAGGGATACCATCAAGTCACAGTGATGCTGTGTGTTCTGCTTTGCTGAGGGCGGCCCTCACCTAGACATGTGAGATGATAGGGAGGTTACAGTCAGCTGTGATAAGTATTTCTACTTGTGGGGGAGAAGGAGGGGGGATACGTGCACCGAACCTGTCTGCAAGAATGTTGCCAATATTTGTGTGTTTGGTGAATGTTAAGTAGGTGTGTATTAACTCAGACCACATCTGAGGCATTTGGTCCATATGTGTAACATAACTGAAGAAGGCCTTGTGGTTATCTATAGTGTTTGTGGCCATTTCCCTCCCAGAGTAGGC
This sequence comes from Protopterus annectens, assembly GCF_019279795.1. Classification (NCBI taxonomy): domain Eukaryota; kingdom Metazoa; phylum Chordata; order Ceratodontiformes; family Protopteridae; genus Protopterus; species Protopterus annectens. The sequence goes on along the minus strand of NC_056731.1, from coordinate 1,407,377,206 downwards.
CGTGGCTGTTGTTATGAAAGACCATAGCGTATTACCAGTGCTGACCACAGATGCCTTCCCTTAATGTGAATCTCCTCTGTCCTGCAGTCGCCTCCTGCTATTGTTATACAATCTGCCTCTGGCTGGGGTCTACCGGACAGGATGCCTAACCTTTGTGCATAGGGTCTGGGTTAGAAATGTGTGTGCAAGTTCCATGCAATCTGTGGGATGTCCGTGGTAAGCATTCGCAAAGGGGTCAGCAGTGTGGGTTGTGGCTTCCACTGGCCCAGTGGGCTGCATGGATACCATCTCAGTCCTAACAAGTGAATAACTGTCTAATCACATACATATCAAAGTAGTCTACTGTGCTGGTGGTGGTGGGGGGATATGTATATCCAGGCCGAGTAACTTGTGTTCAGATCACACTAGTGGATGGCGTTCCACATACAGTACCTTGATATGAACCCCCAGAGTGAGGTTGTGCATTGGACCTGTCGCAGTGTGCTGACCGATGGGGCATGCTACTATGTTGTATGGAATGTGGCAGGTATTGTTGCCCAGGTGTTGGCTGAGCACTGATATCTGGCCATGTACTTGTGTATCCACCACGAGACACACACATGCAACATATGGGAGTAGTAGTATATCATTACACTTGAGTATCATGTATAGTATGTGTGCCATATATTGCTGACATAGTCTGCTGATATCCTGTTTGTGTTCTCTTCCAGGGAGATGGTGCATCAGCGTAATCCAGCCTACTCTGCAGCGGAAGATGAGGAGATACACCAGAGCCTGGTGCGGGATTATGACATACTGTTTTCCCGCACCAGCCAGAATCAGCAGGAGAGGGCTGCACTGTGGCAATACCTTGTCTGTAGGGTAAATGACATTGGCACGCATAATAGGACATATGAGCAGGTATGACATCACTGCAGTGATTTAATCAGAAATGTCCGTCAGCGTGCGTCGGATATCCACAGGCAACAGGTTGCCACAGGAGGTGGGGTGGCCATACATCCCCCCTCACCAGACTGGAGGGGCTACTCCTAAGTGTTGTGGCTCCAGCCCCAGAACAGCAACAGCAATGCACCTGCATCATGATGGAGGCTGGATCCACACAGCAGCATGACATGGAGCGTGCAGGTAATATGCCATATGTACACTTGACTGTTCTGTACACTGTTAGTTTATGCATGTGTAAGGTGTATCCGTGGTATGTAGCTGTCAACATAGTATGTAATTGTGCAGGTGTGATATTGGCAATATCAGCAGCTGACGTGTGAAAGGCAACTGGTGTACTACTGCACTGTATCATATGCAGTATCAATGGCACAGTTGTGCCCACTGACATTAATCTCCTCATTTCTGCAGGTCCCTCCGGTGTTGCAGCAAGGCAGGCCATCCATGCTGGTGAGTGTGTTTAACAATACCTATAATAGTCCTGATAGTGCTAGTAATACTAGTGTAACTCAGTAGTGCTCTGTGTGTATACTGTGGGGTGTGCATGTGTGCATGTGTGCAGGGGTGCCTGTGTCCACGTGTGCATGTGTGCATGTGTGCATGTGTGCATGTGTGTCTGTGTCCACGTGTGCATGTGTGCATGTGTGCATGTGTCCACGTGTGCATGTGTGCATGTGTGCATGTGTGCCTGTGTGCCTGTGTGCATGTGTGCATGTGTCCACGTGTGCATGTGTGCATGTGTGCATGTGTGCATAAGTGCATCACTGGTAACATTGTGTGGACACTGTAAACTGTGTTTCCTGTCTTCCTCCCCACAGGTTCTGGTGCTGCTCTGGTGTCCTGCAGCAGGGAACCTGAATCTGGTGCCACAGGTACTGGTAATGATGATATCTGTGTAATGGCACAGGAAGGTGTGTCAGGGTCCGCCATTGGTCAGCCAATTGACAGTACACAGCTGTCAACCCCATCATTGCGCACAGTCATCCTGCCAGTACATCCTTTGTCACCAGTGTCCCTAGGTGATGGACAGGATACAGTGGGCATTGACCAGGGTAATGTGGTATCTGTGGCACATGCTTCTCCACACAGCAGCCATGGGCAGGGTCCTGCGATGGTACCACACAGACAGTTGCCCATGGGTTCTCGTGGGAGCATCCGTGGGCGTACTGCCTCTGGCAGACGTGCCCAAAGAGGTCTGTCAACCTCAGCTATGTTTCGGGCTGTCATGCAGGCACAGCCGCGTATGGAAAGGTACACCAGACAGGGTCTGAGGGAGCTGAGAGCATGTCGCACAGCCATGACTGACAGTATGCGTGACATCACGGATGCTATCCGTAATTTTACCGATGTCATAGACAGACGTTGTGGGGACATATTACAGCAGTTCCACAACCAAATGTCCATGAGCCAGGGCAATGGTGGGCGGTTGCGGCGTCAACGTGGCCGTATGTCAGCAACAGCAGCAGCTGGCAGTCGGGGCGGACGACAACAGGCCTGTGCACGCCCCCATAGTGCCAGCAGCAGCCCCAGCAATGCTGGGTCTGTGCTGTCATCGGAACGCCCCAGGAGACCACATGCACGTGGCTCTGGACATTCCCAACAGGGACCTGTGTCCAGTCAACACACTCCCGCTTCTGATGACAGTACCCAGTCTGGCTTAGTACCGGATACGGTCCGTTGCACCCCTACCAGGCACAGGTACCGTGTCCGTGCCCACAGACACTGATCTGTATGACCTGCCAGGTGCAGTCTGTGGCTGTCCACAAGCCCCTGTATATGGCAGCCATGAGGTGGAACTGTGTGCGTGCATACACACATGCAAAATGTTAACACCTAGGGCTACCACATACACGCACACACTGTACCAACAGTGCCCCACCCTGTACTGCTGTCCCTCACCAACACACATACACACACATGTCAATTGGTGGTATCAGTGGCAGACTCAGGCATACCTAATTCACACCCTGTGCATATGATGAAACTGTGCCACCCCCTGCAATCTCCAACATCAGTGCAGGTACAGGTAAACACATTGCTGATGCACAGGGTGACTACATAGAAGTGTATTAGTAGTATCATGTTGGCAACAGTACAGTGTGCTGATATGACTGTGTGTATATCCCAGCATGCCTGATGCAGTAACCGTATGACTGTCCTGAATTGTTATCTGCACCCATAGTACATACCAAAGTGTAACAGCTGCACACTATTGCATACCGGTGGTAAGGATGTCAACAGATAGCCACATACATGGGTAGCACAGGGGGGAAGCTAATGCAAGTAGTGATACGCAATGATGGACATGTACAGTAATGGTGGCAAGTTGCCCACAACGACTATGCAATGTGGATGTTTGCACATGTTGATATGTGTGCAGTACCAATGTAATCCAAATCACAATTAACTATGACATAATATCAGTTCTACCATGGGCATCTGCGCTGTGCATTCCTGGGTACATGTTGATAGTGCCCACATATTTGCACTGTAACCTACTGTTAGTGTTACCCCTTCTTTGTTGTACAATGGACTACTTCCAGCCCTGCTTACTGTAGCTTTGTTTGCATACATGTTCGCTTGGGGTTCCCTGCAACAATGCTTCCACCTGCAATGCAGAGTTACAGTGCTTCTGTGGACTCCTAGTGGTATCTGCATAGCATACGATACGTATGTCAAGTTTACACATGACAGAACGTCACTGTCTGTCCTGTTCGCATGTACGTTGCCTGTGACACATTGCACATGTCTTACCTGGCATTTACCCACGTGTGCAGTCATATATGCCAGTGCTATGAAACAGTAGCAGTACACCCACACATACACACCTTCGGTATGTTGTTCCCCATTGGCCCTATGTGTTGGTACTCACCATGGCAATCACACTACTAGGGTAGCATGTGCAAAGGTAACCTGTGAATCACCTCTATGGTCCAGTTGTGGTTTATGTGAGTCATGTGGCAATGTCACAGCTGCCACATGTATGCAGTCAACCATCACCCTTGGCCAGGAATGTACAACACATGTGTGGGATGCCACCACATAGACAATCTGGGGACTGAGCACTCTGAACCCAGTAATGCCATACCTTGTCAGGTGGCATGTCATACTACAGTGACTACAATACCAGTCAGACATAGACATGCACTAACAGCAAGCTGAACACACTGGGGCATACTTGGAGACTCAGAATAGCATCCTGCCTGAGCATCACACACCTCCGCAGCTGGCACACAGGTATACGTTACGTCGGAACAGAGCACATGCCACACATGGCACACACATCCCGTGTGCCACACACTCACAGCCTGTAGGGCTACACAACACACCTGCTACAGATGTGTCAGGTACCTCTCTTCGCTGCTGTAGTGGGGTCCCGCTCAACAGGCTGTACATGGTGAAGGTCACAGTGATATGCCTCTGGGGCACTATGGTCCACCACAAAACACATGCATACAGGTCAGTCAGAGGCATGGACACATATGACTCAGTCATTGACCATGCCACTATGGATGACCTGAGACATACCTCTCTGGACTACATGATAGGGAACATAGAAGGGATCTCTCAGCATGTGGCATGGGCCAGTATGAGCCTGATCTTGGTTGCCATCATACCCTCACCAGGTATGCTACCACTATATGCAGGAAGGGTGTTCTATGTCTACATTCTGCTCAATCTCCAATGTCATTCATAGGGTATCCACTGGCTGTCAACTTGTGCTTACATGCTAGGGAAGCCACAATGATTTGTGAGGGGCAGCTTGCACGTGACACCCATGGCCCAATGTATATTGGTGAAGCCCCTTGATACACACATACTGCCTTATGCTGCAGGACACGGATTACATAGCCACCTCCACGGGTATCACACAGGTTAGGACACTAATAGTGATGCTACACAACACCAGCAGTGTACACTGCAAGATGCATGCACTGGACACTGTCCTCAGCACGGTGAACTGCAATGTCTGTGCAGTACCAGAGTCCTGATTCATGGCTCACAGGTGCAAACCATCACTGCCAGGTTATACCTCATACCATGCCTGTCGTCCCCTACACATGTAACACACATGGACAGGGGGGTGGTATCCCAAGGCACCACAGATGCACACACCTCCAGGTTGTTGACACAGCACAAAGCATCAGGGCCTATTCATGTGCAGCTAACAGTGTGTCGGACTGCCGTCTGGTCCATAGCCTGGCACATACAACCCTCCCATACACAGGAAACCCACCTATCCTCCATAACAACACTGGCAATATGACAGTCTTAAGAACTGTCTTTATATGGCTGGACTGCATCCAGCCAAACATTGTGCGTGAGCATTACTGTAGCTACAACACACTAGTTGAAGGGTTCCCAGCATGTGGTCACTGAATTGCAGTGGAATGACATGTTACCACTCCCACAACAGGTGGGAACATGCAGCACCTGTACATCGACTACATGTAGACTATATGGCCCAGACCAGATGTGTATCCTCTGCTGTAGGTATTTTACCATATACACCCACACTGTATAGACACATACCGCGTGCGTCCCCTGCACAGTAAGACACACTCATATTGTTATGCATTGCAAATACCATTTATCCACTCGAGGCACGTGTCAGACATGGTAACTACTGCAGGTCACAGGTATTTATGTGTATGTGTCACACACATACATCATGTGTGCATTGCCATTGCTGGTTTAGGCAATAGCATGCATTGTTATGCACAAAGACCCACACAAGGTTATAATGTGTGACACAACCACACGTGGCACTTGTGGGTTACCAAAACATACCTATCTGTACTCTGACAATGGTAATAGACCCAGTAGCAGAGCGCACTATTGGCATTACTGGCCAACTAGCCCTGTTTGGCTGTGCTGATAGTGTGGTGACATCCCCTGTGTTTACTGGGGGAATATGCAGCATCTGGTGTATTGTAGTATTTGCCAAAAGGATCTGTTCTCTCACACTTGCATTTACACACACCCTACTACCCCCCCCACACACTTGCAGGATTCATACCCCTACCTAACTAAGTCACAACACGTGAGAGAGACACATTAGTGAAGCGCACTATTTGGATTACTATGAGGTTCCTCTTCTCTGGCTGTACTTATAGGGTGCTGACAACATCAGTGTTTTGAAAGGGTAATGTGCATCAGGTAGTGTGATCTCCTGATTGCAAAAAAGCACATGTTTTTCATACAGAATTGCACACACACAAACTCCCTACATCCAAACACACACAGTTGCCATTTGCAGGTTTCAAACTTCTACTTAACTATATTATGACATTTGAGAGAGACGCATTAGCAGAGTGTGTTATTCGAATTACTGGGCGGTTTTTCTTCTCCTGCTGTACTTATAGGGTGCTGACATCATCCGTGCTTAGATAGGGGAATGTGCATCCTGTAGAGTGCTTTCACAGTTGCCAAAAGGGACATCTCCCTCACACAGATTTGCACACACACTAACGCCCCTCCACACACACTGGGCAGTTGCAGGATTCAAACCCCTACCTAACTATGTTATGACACTCGTGACAGACGCATTAGCAGAGCGTGCTATTCAAATTATTGGGAGGTTTCCCTTCTCCTGCTGTACTTATAGGGTGCTGACATCATCCGTGCTTAGATAGGGGAATGTGCATCCTGTAGAGTGCTTTCACAGTTGCCAAAAGGGACATCTCCCTCATACAGATTTGCACACACACTAACCCCCCTCCACACACACTGGGCAGTTGCAGGATTCAAACCCCTACCTAACTATGTTATGACACTCGTGACAGACGCATTAGCAGAGCACGCTATACGAATTGCTGGGAGGTTTCTCTTCTCCTGCTGTACTTATAGGGTGCTGACATCATCCGTGCTTACATAGGGGAATGTGCATCCTGTAGAGTGCTTTCACAGTTGCCAAAAGGGACATCTCCCTCACACAGGCTTGCACACACACTAACCCCCCTCCACACACACTGGGCAGTTATAGGATTCAAACCCCTACCTAACTATGTTATGACACTTGTGACAGACGCATTAGCGGAGCACACTATACGAATTACTGAGAAGTTTCCCTTCTCCTGCTGTACTTATAGGGTGCTGACATCATCCGTGCTTACATAGGGGAATGTGCATCCTGTAGAGTGCTTTCACAGTTGCCAAAAGGGACATCTCCCTCACACAGACTTGCTCACACACTAACCCCCCTCCACACACACTGGGCAGTTGCAGGATTCAAACCCCTACCTAATTATGTTATGACAGACACTTTAGCAGAGCGCGCTATTCATATTATTGGGAGGTTTCCCTTCTCCTGCTGTACTAATAGGGTGCTGACATCATCTGTGCTTAGATGGGGGAATGTGCATCCTGTAGAGTGCTTTCACAGTTGCCAAAAGGGACATCTTCATCACACAGACTTGCACACACATCAACCCCGCTCACCCACACACACACACACACACACACACACACACACACACACACACACTGAGCAATTGCATGTTTCGAACTCCTACCTACCTATATTATGACACTTGAGGGAGACGCATTAGCAGAGCACGCTAACTGAATTACTGGGCATCTGGACTGCACCTGCAGTATTTATAGGGTGCTGACATCTTTATTTCTACAGAGGTATGTACATCTAGTACTACCTGTCAGGTGGGGGATAGCATATATATGCATTTGCAGCCACCTACGTCAGGGTCAGATATGCACATTGCACTGGCAGGTTATGTTCTATACCATGCTTCATGACCACAGGACCTGTACCACACAACACAACCAGTCCAGAACACCACACCCACATCCAGGACACACACTTAGCTTCACAAACAACAAAAAGAAAACGGCATTAGCCAAAAAACAATGCCAGTTCCACAAAAGATTTAATCCAGCTTAGCGCCTCGGCATAATAGCCTTCAATGAGTACAAGTTACAAAAACACACCCACTCCAATATATACTCTAATTAATTAAGCAATTACATAAATTAGTAAATAAAAAAACAGAATATTATTAAAGAGAGAACTTCTAATATTCAAAAAAACTAACAATAATAATAATAAAAACTTATAATAAACTTCTCCAGTTTATTTCTAAATTTAAACCATTAGGTGACATAGTATTATATTTCAAAATGTAAATAGTCTCTTTAAACAACAAAATATTTTTAATTAATCTATCATCACCTATCTTAATATTTTTTTTTTCTAAAATACAACATTCAAATACTTCAACATTACTATTATGACACTCCATAAAATGAGAAGCAATTGGACTAGTTAATATTCCTCTTTTTATATCTCTAATATGCTCTTGCATTCTAGTTTTAAATTTTCTCTTTGTCTCACCTATATAATACAATTTACATGGACATCTAATACAATAAATTACACCTACAGAATTGCAAGAAAAATTACTATTAGGTTTAAACAGAATTCCATTAATATTATCAAAATATAATTTTACATATTTGCATATACTACAATGGCCACAAATACTTGTACCATATGTGTCTAAATTATGATAAACCTTGTCAGAAGGAGAAATATAATAAGTTTTTATCAATTTATCAGATAGATTTTGACCTCTTTTAAAGGATATTTTAGGAATAGTTGGAAAAAGTTTATAAAGATTTTTATCAAAAATCAAGAATTTCCAAAAATATTTAATAATATCCCAAATTTTATTACTGCATACATTATAAATAGTAACAAAATAAATATCTTGTATTTCTTGGTTAGAAGCTTTTGAACATTTATTATTCCCTCCAATAACATTAACTTTATTAACATAGGGGGAAAAATTACAATCTTCTCTATTACTATTAATCATAAATTTATTAACATTACTACAATTATTTTTATCCAATAGCTTATTAATACATGCATTTAATATTTCCATACTATATCCTCTTTTTAAAAACATAATAATACAATCATAAATATTTTTTTCTAAATCTAATTCGTTATTACATAATCTAGATAATCTAATAATTTCTCCATAAGGTAAAGCAGACAAGGTATGTGGAGGGTGACAACTGGTTCCAAACAGGAACTGGTTACCATCAATAAATTTACGGTAAACTGTAGTATAAATCTGATTACCTACCTCTCCTAATAATGAAATATCTAAATAATGAACTTTACTACCAAACTGTAAACCATCAAAATGTAAATTTAACACACACTTAGCTTCCCTGGGAACAGTGCCGGGATATGCAGGTGTTCACATACACCATTCCAGTTGTTAACATCAGGTACAGGCATATTGTGTGTGAGAACTACTCAGGCCTATACCACTTTACCCTACAGCCAATACAATTTGTGGGTCCATGTGCTATGGTAGAACCACACACCACAGCCACATGGGGGAATACATATTGCACCTGTCCATCTGCAACATGGGTACTCACTGTTCCACACCAGAGGTAGACCACCATTGTTGATATCTGACCATACCCACCTTTCCCTGGACATCCATATCCCATCCCCACCCCCAGGCAAGGTTGTCACTGCACACAAACTGTATTTAGCACAAGCAGACTCTACACTTGTGAAGACTGGGGTGGACGACTTCAAAGGACCCATGCTGGGGGACTATACTGGCCACTCAGCATAATCCTTGACAATTGCATTCTATGAGCATGTGTACGGTTGCATTGATCATGCTATCCCACATATACCCATGACTGCTCCACAACAAGAGACCTGTCAGGTGTACACCAGCCATATATGAGCCATCCAGCAGACAGAGTGAGCTAATACATTGCAGAGCTGTAGCCCACAGAGGGAGGACATCTGTGAACAGTTTCGGCACGACACTTCATTCCCACATAATCATCACAACACAGTGTTGACAGTGGAATTGTCCAGACAATGCAGATAGGGCTCCCCTCAGTCTGTTATTGATGGCCACTTACTGTTAGAGATCCTCAGCAACCCTCTTCCAGCACACACCAACAACATGGCTGTGGCTTAGCACATTCAAACCCTGGGATCTCCACTGTGCCCCTGCTTGACAGAGGCACAGCTCACTAGCCTCACACATTGCCTTATGTGACCTACTTTACAGTGGCACAGTAGCCTACTGTACTGGAGATGCAGATGCCAAGCACACTCTGGCTGAGCTGTCATTCCCTAGGGCAACAAGCCTAGTATTGACCTCTACACCCATATGTTCAATTGTCAGATGCACAATATTTGTTGTGCTGTTCTACTGTTTGCAGGTCTTTAATGCCATAGCATTCCCTGTTCCTATGACCAACTTGTGTATCTGTGGAAGATGTTTGCATATGACGGTGATCCACTATATCACTTATGTCTCTGTAGTCATTTACTGTGTGCACTGGGCAGATTGCTGTGTTGTGGTTGGTTCCTGGAATGACACGTACAAATACCAGATATGTGTGGCCAACTGCTAAACGGAGATATGGCCTAAGTGTGTGAGCATGCCCAGTTCAGCCTTTCCATGGCATGTTGTCTGACATATGCCTCATTTATCAAAGTGTGCGTGCATGCCCAGTGTGAGCTTTCCATATGTTGCACTCTGAAGTCCACCATATATTTGTGTGTGTGTGTGAACTTCAACAATATCTCACGTTTATGGTTGTGTGTTGGGTGTCATGTTGTGTACTAACTGGCCAACTGCTTCGTGTCTGCCACAACAGGGATTATGCTGTGCCTGCAGGGATTGCATGGGATACTTTGCAGACAGTTGTCAACATACTTTCATAATGACCTAACACTGTAGTACCGTATAGTGTACTGGTTCAGTACTTTCACTGTGGTGGACAGTATCCTGGGCTTTAGTCCTATCACTGCTTGACATCTTCATAGTGAGCACAACAGACTGTGTAGGGGCCAGTTGTGCACATATGACCATGTTGCATTATGTTCAGATATGGGCTACCTACACCAGGCTCGTCCAACATTGGTAGTGTATTCCACAACATAGGTGGACATTGGCAAACACTAGTGATGTTCCCTAGGCCATTTCTGATGCTAGTCACAGGGTGTGTTTGTCCTTTGACACACATTGTAACTGGAGTTTGCCATGACATATGTCATGGTTAGTATACTGTGCCTCCGTCTACCTCTGACATAACAGTGATACCCAGGGTTAACCTACCATCTCCCATCCACTCATCGGGGTTCCTCTTGAGGGGTGTCGATAGGTGACTCTCTGGCTAACCTGTACCGGGAGTTTACTCAAGAGTGGGGGTGCCTTCTGTGTTATGGATCATTCTGTACAGCTTGTCCTATGTATGTCAGTGCTTGGGTTCAGGTCTCTCATGTGCATAGCTCACTGCCATTCAGATTGTACAAGGTGCAGCATGCTCATTGATTCCAGCTTGGACATGGCTTCATACAGCAGGCACAGCTTGCCTGTAGATGGGCAGTATGGCAGTGTGTGGGGCTGCAGTTTGTTTACTCAGGCAACACATGGCATCTGTTCATGCTCTTTGATACTCCTGGTGGGGTACTGTTGTGGACTTTACAGTTGATGGAGGTGTCTGCTGAGGTATATCCCACAGGGGTATTGTAGTCAGTTGTGACGCTGATGAAGGATGACTGCAGAGCCACAGTGACCTCCCCTTATCTACATCTGACAACCTTCATGATTGGGTGGGTATATGGTATGTTTCTGCGAACACTACAGCCACATGTTTGTCCAGTGCAGGATATCTATCACCTTGTGTCCCCAGGTCTCTCATTACATGTTAGGTACATAATGGGTTAACACCTGTGTGGTAATTTGTGGGCACTTACTGTATATCCACGGTGGTTGTCTATACACAGTTCTGCAATTAGCTTGCTGACATGGCTATGGCTCCAGTTGTCTGTTTGTAGGTGGCCCTTTTGTGGGTTGCTTGTGTCAGCTGGGGGTCGGATATGGTGGGCTGTTTGTACTCCTCTGCATACATGTTCAGTCACAGTCCTTCCATGTTGGCCTATACCTATGGGACATATATACAGAATGGGTGGGGGGGGTCCCAGGACCAAGCCTTGTGGGATGCCACTCATATCTGCTTTGTAGTCTGACATGGATGCAGCATGTCTGACCATGTCAGTTCTGTCCTTGGTCTGGTTTGCAACCCCTCTACTGATATAGGGGTATATATTTAAGCTGGTGAACATATCCATACTGAACTCGTAGGGTATTGTCTAGAAGCATATGCACGGTCCAGCTACGCTGTGTGGACCACATTGCCCTAATCAATGACCTTAATGACTGTTTCAAATGGGTCAAACATGTTTAGGGGCAGGATCTGCAGTTACGAAAGCCACACTATGTAGGGTCCGGTATCAGTAGGTCCACAATAGCTTTATGTCTGCGGTACATACTGATCTTTTCCATAGCTGTGCAGACCAAGCTTGTCAGGATCCTGGGGTGGTAGTTTGCAGTATCCATTCAGGCAACACCTTTGTTGTGAAGGACCACTGTTGTTGTACACTGCTCTTTGGGTACATATCCTGTGGTAAGGCTGACATTGGGCAGTAGTGTGATTTGACATTCCATTATTCTTGGAGTCCATGTTGGCCTCAGCCCAGGACACCATCACATACCTTTGCTGCTGTGTGTTTTGCTTTGCAGATGATGGCTGTTACCTCAGCATCTGCAATGTCAGGGGACCAGCAGTCTGCTGGGATAAATATTTTGCATTCTGGGGGTTGCACTGCACCTGTCAGGTTGTATGTTAGCAATATGTGTGTGTGTTTGGTATGTTGTTTGTAATATCTGTGTGATTCGGAGCATATCTGTGGATTCCCAATATGGTTCCTACCATCAGTTAAGTAAGCCTTGTGATTATCCTTAGTGTCCTGTACAATTTGTATCTTCATAGGTTCATGGGTTCATACTAGGCTATCCACCCTAGGGCATTAGTAAGCCAAGCCAGAGTGTGTGTGTCTTTCGCGCCCCTTGCTATGTGACTATTATGGCCATTTATGATTTTCTTTACTGTGCCTCTGTCTGGTCGTGACACAGTGAAGACCCCCAGTATACATGTACGATCATCCATCCACTTGGCAATATTCCTGTTGAGGGTGTCAGTGAGGGCTCTGCCTAACATGGATTGGGATCCTGTTTCTGGGTGTGGGGAGCCTCTGGGTTATGTATCTGTCCCTCCAGCACATCCTATTTCATTATGTGTTGAGGCTGACATCTGTCACTCTCACAGCTCCAATGGCTTTGATTTCCTGTGGTGGAGCATGTCCATTACACCTGTGTTGGACATGGCCTTGTACAACACACATACAATGCCTCTGTGTAGGCAGTCTGTGACTGCATTCAGCTGGGGTGTCTACAGCCAGGCAGCATATGACATATATTTGACACCCTTTATCCTCTTGGTGGGGTACCTTTGAGGTCTTCGAACCGCTGCAGGTGTCAGCACGGTACATCCCATATGAGTCATTGTACTAGATTATGGGTCTGATAAGGGAACAGTACAGGGGCACAGTGACCTCTGTTGATGTAGATGTGAATCTTTTCATGATACGGTGTCCAATATCGACAATCTTCCTAGCCACATTGGCATTGTGAGTGTCACATGACAGATTACTGTCGACTTGTGTCCCTAGGTCCCTGATTACTCCTTGCATACATAATGGTTTACCACCTATGTGGTAATTTGTGAGTACCTTGTCTGGTATTTGGTGGGACAGTCATGCTGTCCAGTGTCTTCAGGATGTCTGGGTGGAGTTCTTGTGTGTGAGAGTGTGGTCTGTCGCATGCTACAGACTGTACAGCAGTTTTTACTACACTTAGGTGCACATGGGTGGTCTCCGCTGCTTTGTGCATTGTCAGTTACCTGGCTGTATGGGTGTCTGTGCTGCATATGGATACTCCCCCTCCTTTGATGTTTTGGTCCAGGTGTTGGGGCCATAACGCATGATATGTGGTATAACCTGGTAGTGCTGGTGTGCTATCACTAGGCTTGCAGCAGGCTTCTGTCACTGCACAGACATCGATGTTCTCCATACTGGGAAGTGCCTCAGGGGCATGCATATTGCAGTTTACACATCTGGCATTGGTCAGCATTACCCTTATGTTTCTTACCACTTATGTTTTCTTGGATGGTGGGTAGTCTTTTTGGCCTTGCCTACATACGGTTCTATGGAGGTGGCAAAGGCCTTATCCAGTATCCAGACACCCAGGGGTAACAGGTGCAAGCCATCCCTGGAACAGCAGCATGGCTTGTCATGCATGACATCTCAAGCAGACAGACATTAGACCCTCTTCGACTGACAGCTGTAACTGTGCCACCTGTTAAAGATGATCATTCTGTGTTTGTACTGTGGCATCATTCTTGGTGAGGGTTGGATACTGCACACGGCCAGTGTCATACCGGCCTGGGGTACATACTCAGAGAGCTCATTCATGTCTCTTTTCATGTAGTCCAGGGAGGTACATCTCAGGTCATTCACACCAGCATGGACATTGAGTGCATCATATTTCTGCTTGCTTTGGGGTGACCTGCGTACTTGTGTTATGTGGCATATTGTGGCAGCCTACAGGCAGCTTACTTTACCCTTTCCCTTGTTCAGTCTGGCAAGTGGGACAGCAGTGTGTCTGCCTATACAGACACCTATTACAACTGTATCAGGCATGTTGTTTCTCCTTCTGGCCTGTGACTGTTTGGCACACCAGCTTTGTGTACTATGTGTTGCATGTGCTATGTTTGGAGGTTGTGGTTGCTTGGGATCTGCTTTGGAGGCGTCTGTTGATGTGGTGTGTTTGTAATTAGGGCTTCCGGGAATGTTTTTCTGTGTTTATGTGTTTGGTTTACAGTTGTGGTAGGTCTATGTGGGATTGGGTTTGTGGTGTATGTGGTTACCTTCTCCTCCTGACTAGTTTTGACAGTACTGAGTTGGGGGAGCTCAGCCTCTGGTTTGGATACATGGTTGCATCTATCACATATATTTGTATTTATTGGGGGGAGTTGTGGGTTGTCTGTGTACTTGGGCCAGGTGTCACATTGCCTCTGGATTCACAGATTCTACTTGTTGTGGCTGGCCTTAGTGGATTGTATGTGTGGACATATTGTATTGCCATACTACTGATCAGTGATTACTTCCCTTTTTATGTTTGCTCTATGATGTGGTAGCTTCCTCATTCTCTTGCATGGTTTGGTAATGGCTGGAGTCCAGCATGCCAGATGCCTGCGTGTATGGCATTGTGTCTTGTTGTTATTTGTGATTGCATACTCCAAGCATTCCTGGCTGTGTTCATGGAATGCCTGTATAACATGTTCTGCGGTGTGTCCCATATTCTGCACTTGCACAGGGCATTTTGTGGATTCCACATCAGTTTGCAGGGGTGCAACCTATGCTTTACACATGTTTTTCACTGTGGTATTCTGGCCAGGGACTGGGGTCGGGATGTGTATATCCACTGTGATTACTCTATGGTCTGGTCTTACCAGTGAGAGATACACTTCTCATCTTGCCATCCAGTACACATGTTGCTGATAATCACATCCAGTATGCTTACACCTCTTGTGGGAGTTGTACGTTGTTTCTGGGCATTTTGGTTTATGGATTCTGGGAACACTTCTCCGACTGTGTTGGTGCTGGTATAATGCTCCCGGTGTATGTCTGGGTATTTTCAGTCAAGCAATATAATGTGGTTTGGGGGGCTTGATATATTCATGTATTCCAACATAGGCCAGGTGCAGTTCCTGGTATTAGGACAGTAGTCTGCAGCAGGCTATATACTGGGAGGCAGTTTTAGCCATTGGTATTTGACCATGGCTAATCCATGCTGCTTCTTGCTGTGGTACCAACATGGGGGTGTGGTTATCCTTGACATTTATTGCTAGTCACCCTCCTTTTGTAGCTTGTTCCATGTTTTGCGGCTGTACAGCACAGTATGAGGTGTGACCTGGTAGTGTTAGGGTGCTGATGTGAGCCTTGACCCAGTTTTCTATTACAGGACTGATATCTACATTCTCCATACTGTGTGCGTTTACACTGCACACATCTTGCTGTTTAGACTTCTGGCATTGGGTAGCATTACATCTAGGTTCCTATCCCTTGTGGTACCTATGAAGGTGGGTTTGTGTTTTGAGACTTACCTATTCAGGGCATGCTGTGGGTACTGACAGCCTTTGCCAGTATCCATGGGGCATGGACTTATAGGTGCACGCCACCCCTAGCAGGTGGTGCATCATGTCATGCTCCGCATGTCTTCCCAGGCTGAAACACATTGGCTCCCCTTTGACTACCTGCATTACTTCAGCCAGTTATTGCACTTGATCATCCCATCGTCATTTTGTGGCTTCATGCTTGGTGAGGGTGGAAGTTAGTCAGGGTCCTCAGGTGTGCATATAGTACATGGTGTTACATTACTTAACACATGGCATTCATGCCTCAGGTGGTGCTGCAGGGCTGCCTCTGTTGGATGCGCATATTATACTCCCTGTACATGTTTGTGAGCAGGTCATGTCATTTTAGGCATCCCTGTTATTATTTGAGTGAGTCAGAGGGGGTATCATTCCCAGGGTTCCTACTGAGCCAGTGTATGTGCTATGCGTTGCCTCTTTGCCAAGGCCAGGGCATACTGGGCACGCCTCCTTCTGCCTACTGCGGCAGGCTCAGGTTGTTCCTCCTCTGAGTCACACTCTGCCTGTGATGGCCTTGGCAATGGTGGGGGGCTGTTTGGCCCAGCCCTATGCTGGTCCTGCTGCAGCTGTTTTCACAAGATCATATTATGTAGCATAGCACATACCATGACAATTTGGGTACATGTAGTTGGTGAGTACTGCAAGGCTCCACCAGATGTGTCCAGACACCGGAAACATGACTTGAGCAGCCCAAACACATGCTCTATTACATTACGTGTTTGTGCATGTGCCTCATTATGGTGTTCCTGTTCAGGTGTGTGTGCGTTTCTGATGGGTGTCATCAGCCACGGCTCCAGTACATAACCTGCATCCCACACTAGGTGTCCGTGTGGGATGTCCCCATTGGCAAATGTGTGGTACAGCTGCATCAAATGCCAGATGTGGGAATCATGGTAGCTCCCAGGGCAGCCAGCACACACATTCATTATTATGCTCTGGGCATCACACACAACCTGGCAGTTGATGGAGGGGAAGCCCTTGCGGTTAATGTAGGCCCTACCCTACTCACCGGCTGGTGCTTTGATGCATATGTGCGTGCAGTCTATTGCACCCACTACCTCAAGGTATTCCGCTATTTGATGGAAGAGATGCATATTGCTGGCCAATACCTCACGGGCATTGGGGAAATATACATGATCACCGACATGTGCTGACATGGCATCCAGGAACTGGTGCAGTACCCTGGAGGCTGATGCCTGTGATATCCCCATCATATCACCAGTTGGTCTTTGGAAGGTACCTGTTGCTAGTATTCTTAGGCCAACACATACCTTGGTTTCCACTGGGATGGGTTCCCCTCTGTTGGTTCTGTGTGTGAGGCTTGGCCTGCACAGCTCTACTATTTGCTGCAGGAGCTCTCTGTCCACTCTATAGTGCTCTACTATCTCCAGCTCATGTAACCCATGGTAGGTGACCCTGGGCCTGTACACTCTTCTCCGTCTCCTCACTGTGGGTTGTCTGGCACCATCTGCATTGACACCACCCTCGACAAGTCGCCTATGTCTCATTATGACAGCTATGGCAGCCCCTAACATTTCTGCTCTGTGTTCAGCTTTTTCAGTTTTCACTTCTAATAGCTTACTCCTGTCTTGCAGTGTCTCTTGAGAGAAACATCCGCAGTGCTGTTTGCAGAGTTTTAAGTGCTGGGCTGGGCTACTATTCTGCCTGTGTAATTGCCTGCATCTAATTGTTTTCACCTGCTAGCTCCAGCAGTATTCCCTGCTAGCTTCCTACTAATTCTGTTGCTTCCTTTTTCCTTTCTGTTTCCTCAGGGGGGAGCAGTGTGCATACCAGCAGAAACACGCTCACAGTGGCTTACACGCGCGCACACATGTTTACACGGTTTGCATTAGTCTTATCCGGGTTAAAACGCGTGCACACCAGCGCAAACAGTGTTAATCATCTACCAACACGCTCCCACATGCTCTGTCTGCCTTACACGCGCGCACACTGCCCTACTTGCGCTTCATGGCGCGCACACGTGCGCATGCACGCCCAGCAAGAAACTTTAGTGTAAGTAACAGTGTACACCTTCCATTTCTTGACTTTGCCATGCTTATCTTGTGGCACTCCTCTTTCCCTGATCTGTGTCTGTCATCTGTCATGTTACACTGACCTCCAATGTACTGCATTTCTTTCTACCATTCCCCCCTGTGATGTCACCTATCTCCTACTCTATTCTTCCCCCTTATGTATCTCTTACACTACTCAGACTGTGCTCATTTGCTATGTGACTGTGGGATTCAGTATCCTAACCATCATTTACATGAGATTGCCTACTAATGCTTAGTTACATGTCTTAGACTCAGCTTCCCCCCTTAGCAACCACTACACGGTGGCCATGTTGTTTTTGGTCTGCTAGTCCCTGCATTGTCATTCCATGTATTGCATAAAACCCACATTTGTGGGTTTATAGCCTTCATTTTTATGTTTTATACAGCGCAGCCCGTTTGCGCGGGGCTGCGCTACGTTTAAACATCGGCGATCGGCGAAAAAAATATTATATTTTTATTATTTTTACATCGGGTTACCTTGCCAATGGCCACATATTTGGCCATTGGCATGCTGCCTGACACATATGCACCCTTTATTTGGAGCTGACATGGCTCCGTTGTGATTTTTGCAGAAACGTACTCAGTTGTCAACTGAGTACATTTCTGCAGCTAAAACGTCTCTTACATGGGCTGGTTTCTGCTTTGTGGATCGCTAATATACCTCATTTGCATACCTTTCAGCTGCAAGTGAGGCATTTAGCATGTCCACGCCCAGTCCATGTAAGAGACATTTTAGCTGGTCTCTTACACGGAGTTTAGGGCTGTTCCTGGATCGCGAGGCTTGCATGGAGTGTTACACGTCTCTTACACTCCGTGCAAGCCTTCGTGAATCCTGCCCAATGTCTTCTTAATGTATTTTTAATAATATATTTTTAATATATTGCAAGTTTTTTTTATTTTAATTTTTTATGTATATAGCTTTTGTATTTGGTCTTCTTATCTTATAATAGTCTACAGCTTTAAATCTTAATTGCCATTTTAATTAATTGGTAATTTATATAAAAGAGTGATTTTAGTAGTACTAAATTGTTCTGAGGAAGTCCCAGAGTCTGATATGTGGGATGAAAGCGCTTAACCTTATTTTATTATTCTGCTGTTCATTTGGAATAAACAGTGTTTTTCTAATTCTCGGATTTGGTGCGGAGCTTATGGTGGGATCTTGCCCTGGAGCACTTTTTTATTTTTATTGGTTTATTTATGCAGTGCTTTTTCAAATGGTTTTCTTTTTATTAGGTTTGGTAGTAGTCACAACAATAAAAGACTGTAAGAAATCAGTAAAAATTACAAAATAAATTTCAAAATAACATTGCCTGTACATATACTAAGCACTCAGTTAGATATGTACCATGTGTATTAGACAAAATGCATATGTATCCCTGAATCCAAATGATAGAAACAAGGTGGTGGCACAGTTATCATCATTTGCACAAGGTGGGGTTGGGGGTAGGAGGCCAAGGCTGACACAAAAGTACAGAGTGTGTATGTGAGTAAGAAAGATAGGTGGACAAAAATGTAACTAATTATCAAAGGGCCACTGAGAAAGATTGACCTGCAAGCCTTGTGAATGCCTCATGTATTTGTTATGTGTGTGTGTGTGTGTGTGTGTGTGTGTGTGTGTGTGTGTGTGTGTGTGTGTGTGTGTGTGTGTGTGTGTGTGTGTGTGTGTGTGTGTGTGTGTGTGTGTGTGTGTGTGTGTCTGTATGTGCATTTGATGTGAAATGTGTGTGTGTGTGTGTGCGTGCGTGCGTGCGTGTGTGTGTGTGTGTGTGTGTGTGTGTGTGTGTGTGTGTGTGTGTGTGTGTGTGTGTGTGTGTGTGTGTCTGCATGAACACAGAAAGCTCTCTGCTAGCTCTAAGTCCTGGCATGTCAGACAGGTATGAGCATGCATGGTAGAGTTATCAGTTCATTGTTATCATCCCCAACTGCAAGAACTGGCTCTGCCAGGAGTTGCACTGGCATGTCTGTCCTCAAAGTCAGATGTGCTGGTGCTACCCAAAAATAAGCAATGTTTGTTGGATGACCTCTTCTCACAGCTATGCCCAGGTCCACAACACAATGGCATACCACATATGGGTGCGGACACCTCAGCCTCTGATGGAGCAGTTGAAGTAGTGCCACTACTAGAGCGGAATCAGGCACAACCATATTGGCTAACACCAGATGATGCTGTGGACTTACGCCGCATGGATGCTGTCCCCCTGCCAGTAGATGTTCCATCACAGACACTGCCTGTTCCACTGTATCATTCATCAAATCCATTGAAACGGCCACACAGTTGAGTCAGTCATGCACTTCAGTTTATGCCATATCTAGAACCTTAAGCATGTCCTTGGAGGACCTAGTGGAATGTGCCTGTGCCTCCATGACAGCCCTAAACATATGTTGAGTGGCACATAATGACACACTAGGATCAGGTGAAGTGTGAACAACAGGCCTCCTCTCAGCACCCGTACCAACCCTTCTGCTTAGCACTTCGCCCATACTGTGGCTAAGGCCAGAGTCAGCCAACACTGAAACCACAGTAACCACACTACCCTGATCAACTGTGTCACCCTCAACCTATCCACTGTCTGAGGGCTTAGTGGAATGGGTATGCGTAGGCATACTGACTGCATCTGAAGGAAATCCAGGGGATGTGTGAGTCACAATCTTCGTGTAAGATTCAACCTCTATACCCCTAACTTGTGCCTCCGTTTGGCCACCATCATCATCAAAGCCTACCGATAATCCAACATCAAGTGTTACGAATCCTACACTTCCACTGTCAGGATCACCTGTGATAATAAACAACAAACACAGCAATGAAATTACTACTCCACTAAATATTAACCCAAATATCTGAAAAATGTAACATTAGTCACACAATAGCAGATGATACAACAACACAGACACTCATTACACACTCCCCACACATATCAATAATTATATATGTAAATAATGCTTAGTAATAAGCAAAGAAACATTTGCTTATCCTGTGCAGATGTCTACACACTTTGCAGGGAGGATGGTCCTGGAAGAAATGAAGCAAGGAAAGGAAGGCAATTAAGCATCCCAATTGGAATAACATGGGGGACAGTAAAATTACAATTGCCTATATGTCCTATAAGAAATAGCTGTAACTGAAAGTTGGCTGAGATATCCACCCATACCCATGTGTATTAAATAACTCTGTTCTATGACTGTATAACTTATCAATAGGTACAGATAGAAAAAAATGTATCACAGGAAGTAATAATCAAATTATTTATTTTATTCTACAAGCAAATCTTAAAGTTACCATATGTAAGCTTACCTCAAAGCTACTCCTGTGAAACAAACGTCCAGCCACATCACACCAATATCATGCACAGGGCATGCATTCTCCACTGATCTTTTAGGATCTCTGGCAGTGGGCAGGAACTCCTCATTCGGTGTCAGTGATGGACCACCCTCCATAACCAGCTGTTCTTGGGCAACTGCAGCTGCCCTCCTCTTGGTTGATGAAATCATATTAGTGGCAATAAAAGCCAAATGCAAACATGCTCAAAACTGTTTATTAAAACATAAAATGTATATAAGTGCAAAGCTTTCAGGTTATCCCCTTCTTTAGTGCTAACAATTAATTAAAACCTATCCAATTTATATTAAAATAAGTTGAGTCACATGACACAGCCATCCGATAAAAAATAAATACAAAAAAATATAGATAAACATGCATATGAGTATATAATGCTCATGAATGTTTTCTTTACCGATACTGAGTCTCAGTTAATGCAGGAGTTTAAGAAAACTGAAAATGAGCTTGAGTCTATGCCTGTGTTTGAGAGTTTTGTACATATCTACCAACAGATGGTAGGTAGATTAGCAGCTTTCAATAATAAGTTTGAATCTACAAAAAAAATGAAAGCTGATGAGGGATATCAATAATTTCAAATTGGGTCAAATTTTCTGAAAGACAAGGAATGAAAGAACTGATAAACCTAATTGTGCTTCAAGAGGGGCCATGGACGAGCTAGATACCTCTTCTAATAATGTACCATCTGGGGCCAATCACCTTTCACCTACTAAACCAACAACCAATAGGGATAGATCAGCTGCAGCTTCACCAGAACTCTTGCAAGGTATTCCTGTAGCTATTGGCTCTGATGATTTAACCAATCAGCAGCGGACTTTGATTAATTCACCCAGTGATAATAGTGAATCAGCCTCTGCTTAAGGATTGTCAAGTACATCGAGTTCTCAATTAAATGCGGGTATCCATAACTGCAAGTTTTGTTTCAAAATCATGAAAACTATAATACTGAAATTGCTGGAAAAGATAGATGTAAAACTGTGGACTCAGTTGAGAGGAAGATATCAGCAATGACCAGGAGCAAGTGCAATGAAGAGAAAGTGTGACAGTCCGCAAGTTCAAAACAAGATGCTTCAGCAGGAATAATTAATGCAGGTACCAATAATATTATTAATCTTTCACATTACACTTTGACAATGGCAGCTATTGAATTACTAAGCAAGAGACTGCAATTTATACCTAGCGGGACAGATACTATTAATGAAGCTTTGACTGATTTAAAAATATTTACTAGAAATCTGAACTTAAACTTATTTTAAGGACTCTTTTACTTATAATTGAAATGTTTGTAGGAAATCTAGTATTTTATCCTTAATAGCTGTCCTGTTATTACTGCATTTTAAGATTTATGTGAGCCAAAACTTAGAACTTTATATGATTCAAAAGAGAGGCGAAAGACTTATAATTTAACATATGACCAATATGAAGCATTGCAATGTCTACAATCTAATCTATCTAATTCTGATATAATTATTAAATAAGCAGATAAGGGTGATGCTATAGTCATCTTGAATAAAGAGGACTATGTTGAATATATGTATGAATTTCTGTGAGAAACAAATACTTTTACAAAAATTGATTTTATTGATATTAAGAAACGTGGCAGATGTAATGGTGATGATTTATTAGATGCAACTGCAAAGTTGGAATTGATCAATTTTTTTGCTGTTCTGTACCCAGTAACCCCTCTAATTTATGGTCTACTGAAAATACATAAATGTATGATCCCATCCCCATATGAGACCTATTGTCTCAGGTAGGGGTTGGGTCACAGAGCCTTTGTCAATATATTTACAGAATATTTTGAGTAAATATCTGGTTCTTTGTCATAGTAATATTAAAAACTCGGGTGGCTTTTTGACTAAGCTTTTTGATTGCTATATTAAAAATGTGACCACTGATTTTCTATTAGTTACACTCAACATGAACTCTCTTTTTATAGTGATTTTGAACCAAAATGAGATGAATGCCATACATGATTTTCTATGTACTAATACTGTTATATCAGGAAGAAACATTGAGAATATTTATCAATTGACTGAAATGGTCCTCACTGAGAATCTATTTATTTTTGAAGGACAACCATATTTACAAGTTGCTGGTGTAGCCATGGGTACACCCATGGCAAACATGTATGTAAACTTGGATCAATGGGAGAATGACTATATATTTAGTGAAAGGAAACCTTTGAATGCAAATGTTTTACTGTATAAGTGCTTTGTGGATGATTGTTTCTTAATATGGGAAGGAAGTGAAGAAACTCTTAGAAGTTATATATATTAGTTGGATAATACTACTGATTTTTTGAGATTTAAGATGAATTGTTCTGCAGAACAGATTACTTAGATATACAAATAAATAAAAGTATGGAGTTTATGAATACTAGTGCATGCAAATAGATATACTCATATGAGAAGCATGCATTCTCCACGCATTTTCAAGGGAATAGTCAACTGTCAGTTTAACTAGGATTAGTAGACTGAATACTGATGAGATTAAATGCAAGGAGCAATTTCAAGGGAATAGTCAAGGGTCAGTTTACTAGGATTAGTAGACTGAATACTGATAAGATTAAATGCAAGGAGCAACTGGAGGAAATGGCTCATGAATTCGAGGAAAGGGGATATAATGAAGTGATAGTGCAAGAAATCATGAGTGGAAATATTAATGACAAAAGGGGGGGGAGACAAGACCTTTTTTTAGTGCCATTATGCCATAAGAAGTAATGATCCAGGTATATATAGAGATTTAATACCAAACAAGAATAAAATTAGATATGTGACCACCTTCAATAGAAGGCCTAAAGATGTCCAGAAGGTAATACAAAAGAACTGAAAAATCTTGATGACCATACGTGAGCTGAAGCATTTGATAGACAATGAACCTAGTTTTCCATATATAAATTGTAATAACTTAAAGACAAGGTTGTGTTATAAAGATTTGTAAACAGAGAAAGATGGTAAGGCTAGTAATAGACAGGGAACATTTCCCTGTCATAACTGCAGTTGCTGCAAAGATATTATTACTTGTACCACTTTTATACACCCAATAACAGCAAAAACATAATTTTTATTGTTATGCTACCTGCAATACCCCTTATGTTGTTTATCTGGTGATGTGCTCAAAATGTTTAAGTTCCTATATTATTAAATGTAGTCATAAACTTAAAGACCGCATTACTGAGCACAAGTCTGATATACGAAGGGGTGTTCTGACAAATGCATTGCCAAAGCACATTCTGGACAATGATCTTTCTCATGAATTTAAGTTCAGGGCTATTAATGTAGTTCATAAGAACATTAGACAGGATGATATGAATAATATTTTGGAAAATAATGAATATGGTTGGATTTTAAGGCTTAAAGCTGATACACCTCCAGGGTTGAATAATTCAGTTAGTTTAAAACCTGTTTTACCTAAGAAACAGATGCATTTTTGTTGAATTTATTTGCTTGATATTTTAAATATGTACATGTTTGTCTATGTTTTTCGTATTTATTTTTTATTGGATAGAAGTGCCACATAACTCAACTTATTTTAATATAAACTGGATAGGTTTTAATTAATTGTTAGCACTGAAGAAGGGGATAACCCGAAAGCTTTGTACTTATATATATTTTGTGGTTCAATAAACATTTTGAGTGTGTCTACATTTAGCTTTTATTGCTATTGGTTTCTTTTTTCCAAATATAGTTCACCACAGTATTGCCGTTTTTATTTGTCGAAATCATATCAGTGGCCAGAAGCCACACCTGATAATAATTGTGGCTGAGACCACCAACTGCATTTATATCATTGACTAACTCATTCTAAATCCCTTTTCTGGCAACCATACCCCCATAGCTTCTCTCAAGCAGAAAGGTCGCATGTCGCCTCAGAGCCTGTATTATGACATAATTCCCAGTGTTACTGAAAAGGGGGGTCATGGATTTGGAGGATTGGGTGCCATAATCTTATGTGACATAAAACGGAGAAGGATAAGACAAAGAAATATTACATAAGTAATATATTTGTTGCAAAAAATAATCAGCCTGTGTACCCTTTGCCAACATTAAGGACTTGAAACACACTTTTCATTCAGCATAACTTACTGTTACATGGTAGTCTCACCTCCCCCTACCACACAAATGAAGGTTTGTACAAACAAAGGAATACCACATAGGTGATGTATATATGTTTTCCATAGAAATATCAGGCTGTCTACACATTTTGAACAGAAAATCACTTGAAACACTCTTCTCTTTTTGGACAACAGAATGGTTGGTGCCCTCCCCCACAAACACACACACAAACGAAGGTTTGTACAAGCCAAGGAATGCCATATAAGTAATGCACATATATATGTTTTACACAAAGTCATCAGGATGTCTACACTTTTTTCAACAAAAAAGTTAGTTTATGAATGCCAGTCACTTTTATCTATGCCCACCACTCCTGTGGAGGCTGCCCTGGGCCATCTCAAAGCATAACACCAGTGTCAACGATATGTATATTACATTTCTGTCCAATACCATAAGACATTGAAAAAGCAAATGTTATGAACATAGTTGTACAGAAAATAAAATCTGTCTATCTCACAAATGTAAATGTCTGCCAAAACCACCTATGCCAATAGTGAAGTATAAGAAGTGCATACAGATAAAATTTCCATTTTCTCTTGGATATATAAATACATTTGTAACATTTTACAAATTCTAAAAAAGTTCTTGAATAATGCAAGCATACTTTAGCAAAATTATGCCTTCTCTCCAGAGAAATTACCTTCAAAGGAATACCAATCTTCTATTTGTCCAAGTATACAAGTCTCCTCACCTTCAAGTCCCCTAGCTACATTGTTACTGTTTTTATAGTGTAGATACAGCCCTCTGAGCACTGTAAAGATGCAAATAAGGTGAGAACTCATTAGAATTGCTGAATATCAAACTTTTTGACTTCCTGTCGCAGATGTAAACATTGTGTAGGCTCTACACCATTGTTAGGGGCTAATGGCTTGCAACTGTGAATGATTAGTGTGAGTGAAAAGAAACACAACAGTAATTCAGATACCCTTCACTGCAGTGAGTGTGTCAGTGAGGATACATTTACAAAGTGTGGAACTAACTGCAGTGAGCTTTTAAATAAATCAAAACACTACACATTTATATTTTTTTGTCCATAATGGCAAAAATCTATTGCCTTTGCTAAAATCTATTGCTCACGGTCATGTATTTTTCACACACATTTAAAGCAAAATGATAGAAAATGCACCACAGACTGCACGTCTGATATTACAGCAGAGATAAGGGAAGAACAACCAGAATACAAAGAGAAGACAGAGCTGTGCTACTGCAAACATATTCATAAATGATTGCGTGATCATTCATTGCACTAAATATGTTATCCACATAAGTATAACCGATTGAGAATGTCCAAGTGTATGAACTGTAAATACTGGATATGAAATGCAAAAAGTATGTATGTGCATGATTTGACTGGTGTTTCAAAGCTGTGTCTGAGGCAAAGAGAGATAACACAGTCCAACTGTGTTTTGTAATTTCATTAGTTTGATGGATCATATCCAGAACTGTGTAGTTGTTTAACCTTTGTTTAACATTTTTTAATTTTTTTTTATTTTTGCCATTTGCGCAGCATGTGGCTTACAGCAAACATGGTTAAATGCATAAAAAATTCAAATGTACTGTCAGTTGCCTTAAGAAGTGCAAACATACTTAGAGGAATTGTGCGGGTCAGCAGGATGATGGTAATGACTGCAGAAATGACACCTGTGACCCAACTGTGTGTGCAGCACAATCTGTAAATACTTTGAGATACACAATAGATAAGCTAAGTAAAGTGTGGTTCAACTTTAACAGTTGTTATTTTTACCATAAAAGGATCATAATGAGTATTAACAGAAGGAGTACATGTTTACTATTGCCTGTTACATTTGCGCACTGCCCACTACTACAGAAACACGTTTCACTGCTTAAGGAAAAAACTAAACATTTTATTTGGTTTATCTTCTTTCACTCAAACAGGCAAAGCAGCAATACACAGCCATCAGCACTCTGGATGGCATTGAGTGTAAAAAATACATCTATTACTTTGCTTTCTCCTGTGTCACTAGGTATAAATTCATTACCAGAAGACAGGTAATACAGGGATCTAATCCTTCACACTCCATTTTTTTATTAAGGGTGTCCCACTGTAATTTTTCACAAAAATTAGAAATATAAAGATAATTCTATATAACAATACACCTGTATATCAGGTTGATTGAGCATATACTTGGTATCATATCTATTATATGTGTAACTGGTGTAGCATGACAGTGATGATTATTTAATTGTAAATGTATTTTCAGACCTGGGATGGACTTCATAGTTTACTGAAAATCATCTACACTGATCTCATAACACATGTATAACTGTAAAACAGAATGTATAGTGTGTTCTGAACCAGAACTCAAACATCTACTTTGAAAGTAATGCAAGTATATCCATTTCCATATATTGCCACACATTACTCCTGCATCACACCTGAGGATGCATAAGCCAGGACCTTGTCATGTCACACATATACAGGCTTAACTGAAGTATAGGACCACTCACTCTTTAAAGTATATATTTGTAATGTCCATGGTTGGCAAACACTTCTTCTGTGCCAATGAGGAAAAATCACCTATATGGAAATGTATATGTTCTCTTTTTTATATAGGTTTGAATTCCAGATTGTACAAATAACTTTTAACAGTATGTAAGGCCTGTCAAAATATTTGTCAAGTCCCTCCAAAGTCATGTCTTAAAAGCCAAGTCATTCAGCATATCATTGCTGACCATTGGACAGAGTGTTGTCAGGTATAGCAGTACACATGCCATAAATCACAGCCAAATGTTACTTTATCCTTCCTGCTTCATAAACTCCCTTTGTCTTTGTTTGGTAATGGTTCTCTCCTTGTAACATTGCAAAAACACAGTTGGCATGGTTAAGCAGGTTTGCACACTGGCTGTAAAATATATCATGAATTGGTGGGAATATGTTTTTTTGGGGTTTTTTTTTATTTTTTTTTTAAATATTGTTATTCATTTCCAAAAACAAGAAAACATGAATGCAGGTTATTTATGACAATGAAGTATTTACAAATTATTTAAAAAGGTAGGCTAAAACCTCTAAACAGATATCAAACATTAAAACCAAAATAAAGTATTTACAAGGGTGTCTATTGTTGACATATAATTGACTTTCTATACAATTGTTTCCTGATTATAATCTGCTGCAGTCATTATTCTCCAGTATTTCAGTTACTTTTTGCCATGCTACGTATAATGATGTAGTTCTTTCAGTTCTTCCTTTAATAGTGTTAATTTCCAATTGCGATACTGCTGACACCATATTCATGAATTGCTTAAAAGTTGGAGAAGCTTTGGATTTCCAGTTTGATGTAATGTTCTTCCTTGCAATAGCTAGGAGAGTCCATAAGATTACATACTTTGTTCTTGGCACACATTCGGGTACAGGTGCATTAAACAAAATAATAGATTTGGAAATCTGGAATTTATCATTGAATACCATTTGCGGAAAATAATTTATTTTATCCCAATATGGTTTAATCAAATGGCATTTGTAGAACATATGTTGCCAGTCTGCTTTTATTGATAAATCACATCTCCAGCAGCCAATATTTTTCTTAAACATAAGTTCCATTTTATGAGGGGTTACATAAGATCTGTGTATGAATTGCCATGTAAAAAGTCTCCAATGTAATGAAAGTGATGCCTGCTTTGGAGAGAGAAGAATTAGTTTTTTAGCTCTGTCATTGGGCACGTCCATTAGGTGGTCTGTAATAAGACCAGATTTTGTCATTATTATGCATTTTTATTTTTTGTTTGTTTTATAAATAGATGATAAGTATCCCTTTCCAGTAATGGGTTGATTCGTTAGTAATATTATATGTTCTATAAGGTTAGGAACATTTTGTCTTATTGATGGTTGCATTGTTTCTTGTTTGCTTAATATATACTGTCTTAATTCTTGTACATGTAACCACAAACTATCTTCCATATTTAATTTCTGTTTAATCTGGTCTATTGTCAGAGGTTTTCCAGAGTTTAGCAATTGATGCCAATATATTAATCCCTTT
This sequence comes from Protopterus annectens, assembly GCF_019279795.1. Taxonomy (NCBI): domain Eukaryota; kingdom Metazoa; phylum Chordata; order Ceratodontiformes; family Protopteridae; genus Protopterus; species Protopterus annectens. The sequence goes on along the minus strand of NC_056731.1, from coordinate 1,407,347,631 downwards.
TCTTTAAGCATGTTGACTAATTCCATATTAAATGTTATTATATTACCTTGTGTGTACTCTACTGGATATAAAAGAAATGACCATGCTTTAATATCAGGATTGCTATTAATAAGATTTTGGAAAATTTTTAATGTATAAGTAATGTATTTGGAACTTATATTTTTATTCTTATGTATCATCATATATTCCTTCATCAGCCATAGAAAATTGTTTAGTATGAAATCTGTATACTTATTTGCTACTACAAATCCTGATTTTAACCAGATTCTCTCATGAACTAGCTTCCATTTTGATGTATATTTTGTATTTAGCCATAATGATATTGTTTTAATAATGGATGAATGCAAATATATTTCTATGTCTGGTAATCCTATGCCACCTATATCCCAATCATCTAGATGATACTTCATAGCTATCCTTGTTTTTTTTGGATACCATAGGAATCTTACCATTAAATCATGTAATTGTTTTAGGTGCGATTTAGCTGGTGGCAAAGAACAAGCTTGTATGACATAAAGAATTTTTGGAAATATGATAAGTTTAATTATATAAAGCCTTTCTTCCATTGAAAAGAAGAATTTATTCCATCTTTGAATTAGATTTTTAATACTATTTAAGGTCTCTTTATAATTTGTTTCAATTGTAGTATCTAGGTTGTTAGTTATTATAATTCCCAAGTATTTAATTATATTATCGGTAGAGATATATTTATGGTATTTTTATTTAGATCTTTTTTATTAATATTTATAAGCAATACATTTGTTTTTTTCTCATTAAATTTAAGACTTGAAAAGTTTTGAAAATTTTGAATTGAGTCCCATAATGCTTTTAAACTGCTATTATTATTTTTTAAGGTAATTAAAATATCATCAGCAAAAAGTTGAATTTTAAGCTCTAGGCTGTTGTCTAGTTGTATTCCTTCAATATTTTTATCCATACGTATATTATTTCCTAAGGGTTCAATGACTAGCGCAAACAATAATGGAGAAAGAGGGCAGCCTTGTTTTGTGCCCTTAGTTATTTTAATAGATTTAGACAGACAAGATCCCAGTTTTATATAAGCCAATGATTTTTCATATAATGATTTTATTAACAAAGTGAAGTTGTTTGAGAAGCCATATTCTTCTAAAACTAACCACAGATAATCTCAGTTCACTGAATCAAATGCGCTATTTATGTCTAAGCTAATAACATTCATTTTGTTTTTGTGACATTTATATAATCAATTAAGGAAAGAATTATTTTAATGTTGTCATAAGTGTTCCTATCTTTTATAAAACCTGTTTGATCCTCCTCTATCAAAAGTGGTAGTAATTGTTTTATTCGAGCAGCATGTATTGCCATAAAAAATTTATAATCTATATTAAGAAGTGAAATGGGTCTGTATGATGGACATTCACTGGGATCTTTATTTTGTTTCAGAATTGGTGATATTAATGTGTATTTCCAAGAAGGAGGAATGTCTTTACCATTTTTAACTGATGTAAAGACATTCAATAACAACAGCAAAGCCTCATTTGATAGTAATTTAAACATTTCTGGGGTGATATTATCTATACCTGGAGCTTTGTTTAATTTTAGCTTATTTACTTCAGCTTTAAGTTCTGTCATTGTTATTTGTTTATCTATTAGTTGTACCTGCTCCTCTAATAACCTAACTTTAACATTGTTTTTGAGAAAAGCTTTCAATGCTGAATGTGTTTCTGTTTTCTCATTTTGATTATTAAGTTTATGAAAAATAGCCTAAAAGCTTCTAGTATTCCTTCTAAATCAGATACTTTCTTTTTGGTTTCTATATTATGTATTTCCTTGATTTGATTTGTTTTAATAATTTTTTTAGTCCTATTTGCTATTCTTCGTTTGTTTTTAGGGTTCATTGAATAGTAACATAGTTTAATTTTTTCTAAGTTGATCATTGTTTTGTGGTGTAGCGTCTCTGAGTATTTTTATTAGTATCTTCTAGTTCTTTTATTAAGTTGGTGTTTCCATTTTGAATATCAAGCTTTAAATTATCTACTTTTGACTGTAATTCCATTAATTCCTTATTCCACTGTTTTTGTTTATTTTTATACCATCCCACCACTCTTCCATATAGGTATGCTTTCAATGCATCCCATATATATATTTCAGATACATCTTTTGTAAGATTGATATCTAGGAATGTTTGTGTCTCTTTAATATAAAATTCCTTAAAATCTTTGAGATTTGTTATGTAAGATGGTATTCTTGTTACTGATATCCTTCTCTTGAAACATAAGTCTATCTCAAACGTTATGGTGTTATGGTCCGAAAATGGACATGAAATTGTCTTGACTTTATTTAATTTAGAGGTTAAATCCTTTGTTATGTACACTCTATCTATTCTAGAGTATGTATTATGTCTATGGGGAAAATGTGTAAAGAATAGTGAATCTGGGATAGCATACTCATTTATGTCAACTATATTAAAAGTTTCAACAAACTCAGATAACAACTTTGTTAATGGTAATCTATTACGTGTAGTTTTAGTATTTGTGTCAGTTTCTTTTATAATGCAATTGAAATCTCCAGCTATGAATAAATTGCCTTTGGTATATTGTACGATGTCTTCTAAGTGTTGTTTGGCCACTCTAACACCTAGTCCTGGTATCCAATAAATATTCACTAATGTATATATCATTTCACTGATAGATATTGTCACTAGACAAAACATTCCTGAGTTGTCATGGAACGTGTTTATGATTTTAGGCATTAAAGTAGTGTTTTTCCACAAAATTGCTACTCCCCTTCGCTTCTGATTATAGGTGGAACTTGCTAGTATTGTATAATTTGTATTGTTTATTTTATTTATGTCTTCCTGTGTAAGGTGTGTTTCCTGTAAAACTACTAGTTGTGCTTCACATAGCTTTAAATATCTATAAAGACTTGCCCTTTTGCAGCTATTATTTAAACCATTTACATTAAGAGATATACATTTTGCAATTGGATTTATATTAGCTTTGCTTTTATCCATATTCATATACTCGCAACAATGCATAGATGTGTGTACATGAAGAGAATGACTTGTTCTTTCTTCTTCCAACAGTATTACAATAGATTATAGACACCCAATAAAAGTAAATTACAAGATCATAACTGAGAACAATATAAGATAAACAACCACCAAATCCCTCCATGAGAAAAAACATCTTGTCCTTGAATGATCTAATCATTCAAGCGATCTCTCTAAGTCTGCATTTCAGCATCCTCCCCTGGCCCCGCCATATGGTAGTTTTATAATGAAAAGTATCTTATATATCTTTTAAGTATACATGTATCTGTCTTTACAGATTACTTAAATACAGTCTTTATCTATTTTTAATATTTTATAAAACACTAAGGCAACACAACTATACATAGATTTAATACTTAACTATTTGGTTTTGTTTAAACTGTAAAGGAAAATCTTTTATTTTAATATATCTTTTGTGTAGCAATAATGGTTATGCATCTTAAAAATAATATGCTTGCTGTCTATCTCCCTTATAGTGTGAATGGCATTCATAGGTATCAAATTTATTGCAATGGTCTACATATATATATATATATATATATATATATATATATACATATATATACATATATATACATATAAATACATATACATACATACACATACACACATATATATATATATATATATATATATATATATATATATATATATATATATACACACATACATACATACACACATATATGCATACATACATAAAAAAAAAATGTTAAGCATTATATGCATCAGTTAACCATGCCACAAGTTGATTAAATCAGAAAGTATCCGTAACAATGAATATAATGTTACATTTGTATTGTCATTTATCAGTAATCTTATAGTTTTCTTTTAATTCAAAAAGTCATATTTTAGTGGTATGAATGCTACTAATTTGTTTTTGGCATTGGTATTATATAGTTTAAGACTATATTTCTTAGCAATTCCTATATATTTATTAGTGCCACTGGCATATTTCATCGCTAGTGTACCACATATGTCATATGTCAAATAGCAACTCATACTCCTTATATTACAGGATTTATCTGCAGCATTATAACTGTAAGGTTGGAAAATATGAGAAGCAAAGTAGGCTTTAAATATGCTATAACACAATTGTTTGCTACTTATTACTGTCAACTCTTCTACATACACAGGAAAAGATAACCTTATATGACCATCAACCATTTTCCTTAATTTTTCTCTTCATCCTTCTATTCTCCATTTTTAATAAATAGTTGTTTCTATTGTGGCTTCTTTGAATTTAGTGAGTGTACTCCATATCATATTATAGATAATATACAACGTTCAAACAGAGAACATGCCCAATATAGAGACATAATCTCAACTCAAGTGGTCCACACCATATATTTATAACACTGCAGTCAGAAATATACTAATGAATATGCAATAACTAGCAGCTTTGCAGCATGTGTGTGTCTCTAACAAGTACATACCTATAGGATATTAAAAAGAATAGATAGCACGCTCTTGTTTCATAATTAACAAATGCACACAGCCTGGTATTTACTTTCATAGACAGAAATTAGACCTGTTACTTATATGCATATCAGGTACCAACAGCAATATGTTAGTAAATGCCTATGCTATTCAAATCATATTTTAATGCTGATTGATATGAGATGTAGCTGACAATGGCTTTAGCGTTTGTGATGTTATATAATATATATTCAGTATTATAAGTAAAAGTATGTTGCATGTCTATTTGCAATCTAAGGTTCAAGGCTGATCAATTTAGACATACAAGACAATCTCTTTAGCCTTGGTTATATAATGGGAGTTACTGTGTCTCTAAACAACCATTCATTTTCAGTGAGGATGTTCAATATTAATATAACTTGCCTTTAATAAAAGCATACTTATAATTCAGCAGTTCTTTCCTATAGATATATATATATAAAACAATATCATAAGCAAGACTGAGATTTTTTCTTGCTCATTACTGATTAATGATTGTGCTACTTGAACAATTTAATATTTACAGAGTATCTTGATAATTAAACAGCAACTCCTTTTTACCCTTAAAATGCCTAATAACCCATAGCTACATTCATGAACCTTAATTGACTTACTATCCTTAAGGTTGAGTACACTAGCTGCAGTGTGTTTACAAATATGTTATATAGTTCCAGTCAAGGACTTAAATATATTAAATTTTTATAAAATTAAGTTAAATTACAGTAATTTATGTGGGTGATCTTATCAGAAAAGATTATAGTAAAGTCTGTATGTGTTAACTATTCATACAGTTTCTTCCAAGTGATATACTTCTTTTTAAGCTTTGTGTGCTGTTTATGTGTACAATTCAAAATGAATAACAAATATTACAATATAATAAAACGTCATGTATGTGTTGATACCTTCTAAATTCATTAGGTACTTCAGTGTACTTTTAATATTTGTTAAAACTGTAAAAGCACTTTGCCATCTCATAAATAGTGTGCTGGTTACTTTAAGTAGCTTAGGAGCTGACACCACACCCATACTGTCTTGTTTTAGTGCTGACATCACTCATGACTGTTTACTTTCATTTTGTGCTGTTATGTTTGTGCTGTTTGTAATGGATTCTAACTGAAGAAACTTCATTCAGGGGTGGTAAAATAAGAGTTCCCAGCTCGTGACCATGGCGGGAAGACAAAAACAAAGTAAGTGAAGTTTTTAGGGCTTTTTTTAAACTGAACACCAGCTCAAAACTTCTATTAGTTTTCTTAACATTAAGGACAGATATACAAGCCAAACAGTTGTTTGTTAGTCAAAAAGGCACTTTTAGCATCAAAGAATAGATAATTACTTTTCAAGGCACTTTTTGACAGTTATTACTATCAGTTTTTATATATTATTATGTGTATTAAATACATCAGTTTAGATATTTCATGCAGCTTAGTGAAAATAATATAAAAAGGAATCATGCTCATTTAAACACACCACATTAATATGTCAGTGTAAATACATCATATTCTATACTAGCAGTAAAAGGCAGGTAATTTATAAATGAACTATCTAAACATCATTTAGAGTTAGAAAAATCATGACTGTAAGTATTTACACTGTAATAGAGAAATATATGTTACCTTGCTTTCTTTAGGGTTGTTCCCTTTAGTTATAAAATGTCCTGCTTATCTTGTATTTATATTGTTTCAAAGACTGACACATGTGTAAAGCATGAATGCTTTCAAATAACTTTTTTGCCTTACAGAGCAAATAGAAGACAATAATGTTTGTGTTTTTCATATGTCTTTTATCGTTTCTTCTTCTTCTTGTCAGCAGTGCTCCATTCATTTTTTCTAAGTGACGCTTAACCCCAAATTGGGAGAAATCCATTTCTTCCACATTATCCAAGGTTTTATTAGCTGAAAGATAAGAAACTGTTGCTTGCAGAGTGTCAAAAGTTTTAGGACCTTCAGTAAAAAATATTTTTATTCTTGCAGGGAACAGCAAGTGGACTTTAAGTTGTCTTTTTTTCAATTCCTTTATCAGAGGGAGACATTCTTTTCTTGCAGTTATAACTCCAGCAGAATAATCATTATCAAATCTGATTATGTTGTCTTTGTATTTAACTGGAGAAGTTGACCATGCTGTTTTTAAAATAAGTTCCTTATCCTGTGATGAAAAAAACGTTACTATTATTGATCTCGGGTGATTTTTTGATTTCATGGTTGATGAAGCAGCTCTTAAGGATCTGTGGGCTCTTTCAATTCAATAAGAAAGAGCTTCAGGCAATTTTAAAACTTCTGGTAACCAGGTAGTAAGGAAAGTCACCATGTTATCTCCCTCTGTTTTCTCTGGTAGCCCATAGATGCGAAGGTTATTTCATCTGGACCTGTTCTCTAGATCCTCTATTTTATTTTGTAATGAAGCATTTTGTTGTGATAAAAAATGTAGCTGAAGATCTTGTTCTGAGAGTCTGCCCTCAGTATCATTTAAGGATCTCTCTATGTCAGCTATTTGAGACTTCTGTTGCGTCATTATTTCTTGTAGTTGGTGTATTTGTTTTGTAGATCTCTCCTCAAAAGTGTCCAGTTTGGTATTCATTTTGTTAAATTTCACTGACAAGTCTTGTATAGCATTTAATAAAGACTGTATCTCCTTTTTCATCGTCTGGTCCTGTGTGGTATGCTTAGAAAAGTTCATTTTCAGTAGATTCAGATACCTTCCTTCTTGTTTTTGACAGGAAAAATAATGTTTAAAGCCAAATTTTTTGCACTGTAGACTTCTAGTGATATTAGTAGAAGTAATTCAACAAAATAGGTTTGTCTACAATATCTAGTTTTTAAAAATTCCTGTCAGAAATATCTTTTGAGTGCAGAGCTGAGAAAAGATGCTGTGAACCAGTCTACATCCTAGCCACGCCCCCCGTGTGAATATGTTTTTGAAGAACATGTGTATACATGATAGGAGAAGGGAATGATGGTGCCAAATTCAGGGCACAAAGATGTGGTGTGGAGGAGTCCAAAATATTTGCTGCACTTCTTATAAACTGCTACAGCTCTAGGCTGCTGCAGGGTGGGGTATACCGGCTCTCAGTATAAGGCTGAGGCTTGGAACAGCCTAGCCAAGGCTGTCTCCCATGTGACTGGCATACCACACACTGGGGAGCAATGCAGTCACCATTATAATGACATGAAATTTCACAAGCAGGCACAACTCAACCATCATCTGGATGAGTTTAGAATGGCTGACAGCCCACTGTTGTGTAAGTATACAGATAAAGCAACCTTAAATGTTATGGAAAGCTGTAGATTGGCAAGACTGGTATGCATAATGCTTTTGTTGTCTCTTTTTCTCTCCTTCTTTATTTTACAACTGCTCAGGAAATTTCAGCAAACAGGATGGAATATGCTGGAAGATTGGAAAGACCCAGAGAGGCAAGGGGTATGTATGCAGCAAAAATGAATATGAATGTATTAAAAGTATTGCTCCTCTATACAATACTGGCAAATTAAGCATGCAAATCTTAACTGTAAAAGCACACATGCATGCTTTCTTCTCAAGCTCTTGGTAATTGTATTAGGCAAGTGCAATAGCGTATTCAGTTCAAGTCCCATGAGTAACAAATACATTAAAATTCCAAAAATATCATTTTTTATTTTTAATTCCAGCAATATTGGCTTTAATGCCATATTGCTAACTTAATCTGTAGTATCTTTAAAAGTGTATATGCAATGTCTGCCTATTGCAAGGATTACTTGTGATGATTCTTTTGGACTGCGGAAGCTGTATAGCTAATAAACTAAAAAAGTATATTTACTGTAATAAAGCATTTGAATGTGACAAATAATGATTCTAATCATCTTTTTTTTTTGTCTCACCCCACCCCTAAACTCTTTCTCTCTTTTTTTTAATAAATGGTAACCCATCATTCTGATGTCATACTCTTCTGCCAACAAACAAAATGCTTTTTAACACAGAGAGGTAGGCCAACCACTGTGGCTCAGCCTTGCAACCCTCCACTGGCTGCCGCATCAACACTCAGCACCTCTGGGATGCAAACTGGCAATACTACCTCCTAATTCCCTGCACTACCAGGACCATACACATCAGCTAGCCTTGCCCAGCTGCTGGTGCATTGGTACCCTCCAGGAGTAGTGGTGGAGGCAGGGATTACACCTCCTACCAGGGGCTGCCAGGGATGGTGCATAATGTGACAAAAACTGTCATTGGTGCCTGCCTCAAACTGTCTGGAGAGGTTGCTCCTTAGAATACAAAAAAAGACTCCCATGTCAAGCAATCCCACTGGGAGTCGAGGATGGGGACAGTGATGACAGTTCTGAGGATGAGGACTAGATTCCCACTGTTTCCATTCTTGATGGACATGTGACTCTGATGTCCTCTACCTATCCCCAATTATGGTGTCCTCCAAACTTTTGTGTCCATCACCATCCCTGTGTCTGTCTTGTTTGTCCTGTCTATCTGCACCTGCTTCCTCACCTACCCTACCTACCCGATCCTGACATTCCTATGTCTCTTCCACAACATTCCTTTCTTTTTGAAATGCAAAAAATAAATAAATAAAATTGGCAGCTGTCCTACAAAAAAAATTGTCCCAGTCATAGCTATCCACTTCAAATATGTGTCTTTTTGACACACTTGGTTTGGTCCTATTGGCTATACAACATTATTGCATTGTTGTCACCCGTCTATGTTGTGTTGACAGTCCAAATTCATCCAATTTCTATACATGTTCACATTACAGTGTTAAAGAAGTGGATGGTTATGGTTCTTTCCTAATACCCCCCCCCTGCAAATCACTTTATTGCTTCCCCTTTGTTCTTCCCCTGCTTACCCCCCATTTCACCACTTTCCTATCTATCCCCATTTTCACACGTTTAGTCTGGTCCAAAAATACAATCACACACCATATGGCCAGACATGGCCCAGAATAAAGCCTCCATCTTTTGTCCTCTGCATTTGCATAGAGTTTGGCATTGTGCACCAATGCCAAGTCGCAGTGAATGGCCCCTCATGTCCTATGGCAAAACTTGGTAAGTTTTTGCCATTGGCCGCACTAGCCCAGTTATCTCCATGCAATGTTGCTTAAACCCCCTGCGCTAATGGTGGACAGAGTTAAACTTGAGGAAAGGCTCTACTTTTAAATAGGTACTCTGACAGTTCATAGACTGCTGAATGAAATGAAATGCAAATTCCTATGTGGAACTTTGACATAAACCTCTTGACTGAAGTTTTTTTGACAATAGCTTCAAGTGTTCGATTCCAGGTGCATCTTTCATCATTTCTTAGTGTGATGTTATATGTGCAGTATATATTTAATCACCCACATATTAATATTTGGCAGTTATGAGTTGCCATGGAGATATATTGATTACTGCCCAAAAATGAGTATCTGAAGTGCCATCCATCCCCACTGCTATCACATATCTACCTAACATCGTTCTGCTTGTCATAAGTCTGTTTTCCATCTCCTAAGCCTTCTTTACCCTTATGTCAATCATTTCATGCTACTCAGCATGTAAGGTTAATAATGATGACAGACAAAAAAATATATAATTACTGTTTCATGAAACAAAACATTGTTAGGTGTATGTTCATCTCTCCTTGTATTCATCCCAGTACTCCAAACCCTCTTTACGTGTGTGCATCTATTAGGTTGATGGATGTTGCCTGCAGACTGACTTGACTGTGCTGATGAATAATACAAACATGTTATCTCAGTTCAATAGTTTATCAGTGCTCCTGTACTGTGCAATGTTTTAAAATCTTCTGTAGGATTCTGTTTGTGTTGTGTTCTGGTGAGGATGGATGAAATCTTCATCTACTGTGATGTGCAAACTGTCCTTATTGTGACAAAGCATACTGCACACACATTTCAGGATGTCTGGCCATACACAAATAGTTAACATATCTGCTGAGTCATAATAAACATTTAAAAAGATGTATCACCCCTTATAACTTCTAGAAAGCTGTACACAAAATTAAATTGTGATTTGCAGTTAGGCCTGCAAAACAGCTAATAGTTGTACAACTGTTTGAAGGAAGGTCTTACTGATAACAATTTGGTGAAGTACAGTGGTACTTTACTGTAGTCATTGATCATTAAATTATAGAGCTAGTCACATTTAGTAACCCTATACCATCATGACGCCATTTAAAAAAAAAAGAGAGAATGATCTGGATTTGAACCTTGTCAAATCTATACTCGACCCAGAAGCTTACTGCTGTTACACCTCGTGCCACAGGGAAAGCTAGGCAGCTGCTGTATTTTCTGCACTCAGTACTGTCCAGAGTGCTGACGGCTGCACATTAATACTTAGCCTGTTTTCACAGCATTAGATGAACCAATTGACACATTACTGTTTTTACATTAAGTAGAGAACTGCATTTGCTCATCACTTAACTCCACAGAGAAGGTAATGGTAACAGTTATTTAAGTAAGAAAACATATGACACAACATTTCTAATATAAAGTACAGTATGAACAACATAGTAGCTGTCAGCTGTTTCTCCCATAACATATCGTCCTAACTACTTCACAAGTTCAAGTTGAATTCATGAAATGGGAGTCACTCGAGTGCTGACACTTTGCCATCGTCCACGCAAATAAGTTTCTCACTGATGCTCCATATAAAGATGTGTTTAACATGTCTTAACTATGGTTATTGGCCAGTTATCTTCCTTCACATAGAAAGGCTTACATAAACACAAGAGAAGGGCAAGAACATGTGCGTCACTGAAGACATACAGAGAGTCATGTGTGCCCTGCACCAATGCACTTGCAAATTATATATCGGTAATTGGTCCACTGTCAAGGACACTACAGAAATAAAAAGCACAACTGCCTTGTTACATTTGGTATGTGTGTTTACTACATTGGTCATCCATGATCATATCACACTGATATTGTCAGGATGTCTTTAAATGAAGTTTTGCACATTGCATTTACAAAATCAGATCTGAAGTCCAGCTTTTGCACAAAAGTCTCTTAACATTATATGTTACCTGCAACATTATACTGATGTCATACTCTATAAAGACCACTATGACAATGACCATATCAGACTTCTGTGATGGCGCGAATGCTAGGTACTATGCTCCCAGCTGGATTAAGTAGCTAGGTATGGGTTCAAAGGGCACAGCAATCAACTCGTATGTGTGCATAGCCAGATGAGCATGAGTCATTGTTCTCACTTAAGTATCATTGTAAACAAAATTTTACAGTGGTACATGATTACTTACCAGTTTCATATAGCCCTCCCAACAACCTCTTCTCACCATGCTCTGATGATGTCATCCTCTATGACATTCAGTTTGACACTATCAAAGTCAGAGCTGTGCCATTGTGCTAGTATTAAGTACTGTGTTCTTCAGATTATGGAAGTAGGTAGGTGTTCTAATCTCACAGTTGTCAACTTATGTGTGTGTGCAAGTTTAGTCAACTATCAATGAGGAAACAATTTTAGAGCAGCATGTGAGTACACAGCTGTGTTAGACACTCCCACCAACATCGTCTTCTCATCATGCATTGATGCTGTCATCTGCTGTAAAGTGTACTCCCCCACTACAAGTCAGACTTGTGGCATGGCACTAGAATTAAATGCAGTGTTTTCTAGCTTGGGTAACTAAGTAGGTATGGGTTCTAATCACACAGCAGTCAACTTGTGCTTGTATGCTCAGTCAAGATGCAATTTTAGAGCATCATGTGAGTGCACAGCTATGTGAGACACTACTACCAACATTTTCTAATCACTATATAGTGATGATGTAATCCTCTATAAAGTGCACTATGACAGTGTGAAAGTCAGAGTTGCGCCATTGCGCTTGTGTTAATTACAGTGATTTCTAGCTTGTGTGATTAGATAAGTAGTACTGTGGTGCTAACATTAATTACAGTGTTTTCTAGATTGTGTGACTAGATAAACAGGGATTCTAATTTCACAGCAGTCAACATGAGTGCATTTGTTATGTTTATTCAGCTATCAGTATGGAGACAATTTGAAACTGGTGTGGGAGTCCATAGCTATGTCAGTCACCTCTCCAAACCTCTTCTCAACATACAGTGATGATCTGATCCTCTATAATGTGCACTCTGACAATATTACACTTAAATGTCTCTGTTGGCATGATAATTAACTACTGTGCATTCTAGATTGTACAGCTATATAGGAAGGGGTTTAAATCTCACAGCAGATAACGTGTGTGTGTGTGTGTGTGTGTGTGTGTGTGTGTGTGTGTGTGTGTGTGTGTGTGTGTGTGTGTGTGTGTGTGTGTGTGTGTGTTCATTTAAATATTAGTGTGGAGACAATTTTACACAGAGACATGACTCCACATCTGTGTCAGACACTCCTCCCAAAGATCTTCTTCTTCTCAGCAAACAATGATACTGTCACCAGCTATAAAGTGCATTGTGACACTGTTAAAGTCTGTTATCTGTGTGGGTGCCAGTTGTATGGACTCCAGATTGTATACATGCATAGGTTTAATGTATAAATTTGAACTCAGTCAACTGCTGTGTGTGTGGTTGGTGGTATATTACAGTCATTTTATGATCTTTTGAATCTCTCTTCATGTGTTTCCCACTCAGGAGAACCGTTAATATAGCCTCATGAAGCCAACATCCCCTTTTTCCCTCTGTCCACATAAAATACTTTCTGCAGAACACTGGAGAGTGTCATCATCTCAAAGATGCATGCACATATCATGCAGCAAAGCCCTTCCATGACCCACTGCAAGATATCTCCAGACCACTGGATGTGTGATTGCTAATTCTATCATGGGTGTTGCACATGCCATGTATGAAGAGAGGCAGTATGTAATTAAATTAAACACATATGCACATATCCCTGCTATCTTTCATCATTATATATATTAGTTGATTTTGGCTTAAATTGTATAATAATGACTAAGATTTTATGTGATTTTGGCTGTTAACCTAGTAATGTCCAATGACACTATGTACATTGCAAATGTCAATGTTGCTGTCATCCACATGTGCTATGCTGAGGTGTGGATGTAATGTGGCACTACAACAGTATATTCTAGTCTGTGGTTTGAGCTACTGTACTGATGGCTGCTCCTACAATTTGGTTACATCTCCTTCCATAACAGTTGTAGTGTTATGTCTGCTGAGGACTGTTGACATGGAATGATGCTATGTATATTGTTGTTTGAGATGCATTTGAACTTGGTAGAGTTTTTTTTTGCATTCTGCTCACTATTGCTACATTATCCTACTCATTAATTGCTAACCTGTGTTATAACTAGTTACATTCTATGTAGTTATACCTGGAATCTTATAGAGTTTATCATATTTGATACAATCTAACATTCTTTCATCTCTGCTTTCTACTTAGAAAATATCTAGTACTGTTATTACTGTATGCTTGTGCACACTTGACTGTTGTCTGCCTGCTACATAACATTTCACTCAATCACATAATTTGTTTTTATCTCTCTGTGCATTTTCCAGCTTGTGATCCAGCCCATGCTGCTTTACCCTACTGAATTGCTCCCTACTGGAAGGCCACACTAAAGAAACCTCAACCAAGGACATTCTTAAAACAATTTTGACTCCTTCTTCTCCCAGCAAGGAACTTGTCTTGAAGTATGTGTTATTCCCAACCTTGTAAAACTTTCAAGTAGTAGATACCTACTAGTAGGTCACAGTGTGCCTCCCTGCCAGGTTAGCCTGCAGCCAAACCTCTTATCCACCCCTTTTGGTGTCTTTTGACCAACCCTCCCTATCTATTTCTACACTTTTACTGTCTCACTATAACCTGCCTACAGCCTTCTGAATATTAAGACTGTGTTGCTTCTAACTAACTGCCCACTAGGTGGTGCTCCTCTACCTCCCTACTGTCCCTGCTTCTCCTGCCACTCTCCTCCTCATCTCACCTACCTAGTTCCACTGCTCCCCTTCTGCTGCCCTCTCCCTACTATCTCTCACTGGACTACCTTTCCACAGTTTGTCTTCCACTCAGCAAACACCCATCTCAATCCCTTCTCACAACCTACTATCTTCTCCTACTGTCATTCTTCCATCTCCATACCCACAACTCTACTTCTCTGACACTCTCTTAACCTACCACATCTCAGCAAACTTACCTTCTGCTCTTTCTCTCTCTACTGATTGATTTCCACCACTTCTTCTCCTTCTCTCTCTGCTTCTCCTGTCCCCTCTACGGGGCTACTCCGCCTCCCCCTACCCTACCCCCAATTCCCACCCACCCCCAGTGACCCTAGACTTATACCAATATTCTCACCTCCAATCACATTTCCAGCTTCATTCCTACCTACTAACTCTCTATTACTTATTACAGCCACACCCATCCCCTACCATCCCACTTTCAACTAAGTTCCAACCCAGTTAACAAACTTAATATGCCTTTCACTCTTAAACTACCTTTCTCACTGCTACTACTTAACATCCTTCTTTTCTACTACACCCTCACTTCGTATCTCACTCTCAACAAATCTCCTAAGTTATCTAAACACACTACCACTGTCCTACCTAAATCTGAACAAACCTTTACTAGCCTCCTGTCTACCTGTCCTTTCCTTACCCTCACTATCACAGAATACTTCATAACAGGTATCTCACAACAAAAGTACTACCTAATTATACCCCTTAAAACTCTAAAGCATGTCACTAACACTCCTACTGTTACACGGGGACATTCATCCCAACCCTGGGCCTGATAATCCCATCAACCACTCCCTCACTAACCAAACTACCAACCACTTTAGTACTCCTTTCTCTCCTAACTCACTTACAATAGCACACCTAAACATTCGAAGCATTAACAACAAAATCACACAACTGCATGCTTTAATTGACCTTTTGATATCCTCTGTCTTACTGAAACAAACCAGGGACCAAAGACAATGAAATTACCCCACCTGGATATAACATTTTAAGGCAGGATCGCCTAAACAAAAAGGGTGGAGGAGTTGCCTTACTCTATAAATCTGAACTACAGGTGTCCTCAATCGACTCCCTGCCTCCCTTACCTGCAAATGCTGAAATACTCTTCAGCAAATTCCAAATAAATAAAAGCAAAGCCATCTATATAATATGTTCCTATATCCCCCCTGGCAACAACTTAAATACACTTGAAAACATTCTTAGCTGCTTTCCTCAGGAAACCATAATACTAGGAGACTTTAATATTGATTGGAACTCCTGCATAACACCAAAACCCATCTCTCACCTTAACCTCTTCAATTTTCAACAAACCATAAACTCCCCAACTAGAATTAACAAAACGACCAATAAACAAGCCATCCTGGACTGGATATTAGTCAACAATAATCACCTCTTATATAAAACAGGAACACCCAGACAAAATCAGCGACCATCTCCTCACCTACATCACTAAACAAAAAATAACAATTTCAAACAGGCTAGCTAAATGAACTCAAAGAATACAACTGGTCAGCTCTAAATATTCAACAACACATTTCTCAATATCCTTGACCATCAATCAGAATAGGATCCAGCAGCCTTGGCTTTCTAAAGAAACCAAGCAAACCATGCTATTAAGGAACAAACTATGGTCAAAATGGAGAACAACAAAACCAAACTGACCATCAAAACTTCAAACAACTTAGAAACAGCACAAAAACTCACCTATCTTGATAAAAAAATATTACCTTCAATATCAGCAAAACCAAAATCTTAGTCCTAAGAAATTCTGGTCAGGAATCAACAAATTGCTCCATCCAGGGAATACCAAAACACCTACTCCAACTAACCGAGCTCAAACCCTCCCAACATAATTGCCAATACATTCAACAACTTTTCTCTGAAACAGTCACCTCACTAACAAACACCATGGCTCCCCCACTTCCCTCAAAAGACTTCTCCTCAAATAGATACCCCACACTAAAATTTAAGACAGTCTCCACTACCTACATATGTAAATTACTCTCAAAGCTGAAACCATATCTACAACTAGCAGCAGCAGAACTAGCATACCCAGTCTCCATCTTAATTAATAGAACAATAACCGAATCAACTATTCCTTCCCTCTGGAAGGTCTCTCATTCCTCTGCATAAAGGAGGAAACACTAATGAGCTTTTCTATCACCTCTATCTAAAATTATGGAACGTTGTATACACCAACAACTTTTAAATCATCTCTAATAGCCTACTAGCAGACTCCCAACACAATATCAACAAAAATCTAATAACAACCTTTTCTCCTCTGCTTTATTCTCGACCTGTCTAAAGCCTTTGATATGGTGAATCATCAACTTCTGCTACACACTTTGAAATCTCTCTCACTTGACTCTATGGCATTGCACTGGTTTGACTGGATCCATCCTAGGTCCCCTTCTTTTCTCCATATTTATCAATAACCTATCTATTTCACTCCCAACATCCACATGTATTCAGTATGCAGACGATTCAACTCTCATCTGCTCTGCTGGATCTCCATCTGAACTCCATTCTTCTTCCCAAAAGTCTTTACAGCAGCAGAAAAATGGTTCCAACATATCTGTCTCCTCCTCAATCCCAAAACCAAATTATTACTTTTCTCACCTACCCTAAGTCTACCCCTTCTCCTTCTCTATTGTTTCTGATAATGGCACTATCATTACACCTGACCTTTCAACTAAACTGCTAGGTTTTACAATAGATAATCAACTGAACTTTGATTCCCACATTAACCTAACCATCAAAGCTGTAAATAAAAGATAGGTGCCCTATAGACTTAAGCCCTTTCTACACCCGACTAGCAGGGTGTCTCTAGCCCAAACACATCTCATCTCTACATTACTGTATGCCTCCCCATCCTTTATCAACCTTTCAAAATCAAACCTTCAGAGCACCACAAACTACCCATACATTGCCAGAGATTTGCACAGTTCCCCCATTTCGTACCCATCATTGTGATAATCTCAAAAACTCAGCTGGCTTGAACTTCAAAATCTAATTCTCCTCCACCAGTTAGTTATCACCTATAAAAACCTTGTCACCCTAAGAAATCTACTTTTCTCCGCTCAGCAAACAAACTGCTAGTCACTACTCTCAAATCACACAATAAAGCTGGCGACTCCTTGTTTACAAATGTTGTTGGCTCTTACTGGAATAAACTTCCCATAGAACTGACCTCCCTAGGCTCATCAAAACTTTTCAAGAAACAACTAAGGCACCATTTCAAATCCAACTGGCTATGCCCTTGTTCTAATCCTGACTGACTTTAGTGCCCAACTCTCTTTACAACTCCTCCTCTACTTTCTCTGCTTGTCTCTACTACTTGTATCACTCCTCCTCTGTAGCTCACCTTATATCCACTTAGATATTACCTTTCCTATAACATCTTTTCTCTTTACTCAATACACCTCTGGATCCTGTCATCTACCCTCTCACTTACACTCACACTTTGCTCCCTGCCATGCAATTCTATTTCTTAGAACTGGTGCCCTGGCACAAATGTATTATCTTAGCTGTCAATACTATATAGTATAGACCTTTGTATGTGCTACCTCTTTCTTCCTTTCTTTTCAAAACTTACTACTCCTGCTTCTCCTAATAACATGGGATTAGGAATTTCTACTCAGTATTTAGTATTTTAAGTATTATACATATTCTGTAAAAATGATGTAATTCAAGAACTGTACAATTCTGTAAATATGTTTCTGTATTGTTAATATCCTACATTCAATTAGTTCATCAATCCTTATAAGTTGTATCGTATAGTAATGTTTTTTATGTAATGTACCAGTTATAGTGCCTCTGCAGAAAATGGACATGTATCCAGCCAGACTAGCCCGGTCAACAAATGTAAAATAAATAATAAATAAAATTGTCTTAGTAAGGCATGTGTTCTTGCAGTGGAGCTGCATTTTCTGACAAAGATGCACATATAAATGCATTTATTCTGCTTAATTTAGCTAGTTCAGAAGCCATAGATAGAGAGTGTTCATTTGTGTATATACCTGCTGTGTTTGCAGGGGTGGGGGGAAAACACCATGTAGTGGTACCAGCTGAATCAAAGGAAGACCCTGAGTGCTTAAAATGTAAATTTAGACAAACGTGTAACCCCCCCAAATGAATATTACAATGGAAAGACACTTATTTTACACAAGGGATCAAAAGCCTGGGGAAACTTTTGCAGCATATATAACTGACTTGAGAAACAAGGCTAAACTGTGCAGATTTGGTGATTTAAGGGATGAGTTAACAAAAGACAGACTTGTGTGTGGTATTAAAGATGATGCTGTCAGAAAGATTTTGCTTTGTGACAGTGATTTAACTCTGAATATGACCATTGAAATTTGTCAGATATATGAGATCACAGAAAAGCACACAAATATGCTTACAAATGAGAAATGCATGGTTTCAGTATCTTCGACTACTCATGTTGATAGTATGCAGCACATGGTTAAAAGAAACTGTCCCAAGTACATGGCAGCAACTGTGGATCCTGCAACACTCACTGGTAAACCTTGTAGTTTTCGAGTAAATGCCAGAGTGTGCACAGTCTCAGTGAAGCACAAGAGTGAGTCAACAACTCAATGCATGTTCCCTCACCTAGACTCATAGTCAACTGTCATAATTGTGTTGGCAATCATGTGTCTAAAACAGAAAAGTGCTTAGCTTTTGGTCAGCAATGCCACAGATGTAAAAAGTGGAATAATTTCCAAAGATTTTGTAAATCAAAAGAGGCTCATTCTTTTATTAAAAGAGAACATTCAAGGAGACAAGTTGATCAATTAGAAAGCTGTGACCCTACTTTTTATATTGATGGTGTGTCTGTGCTTAATGAAACAGTCAATGCAGTAGATTTATGGGCAAAGAGTGAAGTATTTTGTACTGTTCAGATAAATGAAAGACCCATAGATTCCAAAGTTGATACAGGTTCAAATTGCAATGTTATATCAGCAGAAACATTTGCTAGAGTATGTGCTGGTGAGAAGCTTGAGTTGGCAAAGTGTGTGAAGCTTGTTGCTTATGGTTGTGAAGAAATCCAAACTGAAGATTCAGTAATGCTTTCATGTTAATCTAATGGGAACAACTATGACTTGCAATTTTATGTAGTCAAAAGGCACATACAGTCATCATTAGGCCTCTGAGACAGTTTGAAAATGGGACTACTTTCATTTAATAAGGAAATTCACCATGTAAGCTTAAAAGACCACTGTTCTAATTTTGCCCAGTCTATTTTCTCTACCTATGCTGATCTTTTTGAAGACAAACTAGGCAAACTCTCAGCTGTTTACTCCATGAAGTTAGACCCTGAAGTCAGCCCAGTTGTCAAATCAGCCTGGAAAGTTCCAGTAGCTATGCAGAACAGAGTCAAGACCAAGCTAGATAAAATTGTGCAGCAAGGTGTGATTTGTCCAGTTGACAAACCAACTGAATGGGTATCTTCCATGGTGGTCACTCATAAGAAAAGTTCAGATGATATCAGAATATGTATTGATTCAAGAGATTTGAACAATGCACTGAAAAGACCTCATCATCCAATGCGTACAGTTGAAGAAGTCTATGCTCTTATGCCAAATGCCACTGTTTGTTTCTGTTTTGGATGCAAGGAGTTCATTTTGGTAAATTTTGCTTGGCCAAACATTCTCATTACTAACCACTTTCAGTACTCCTTTTGGCAGGTAAAGATTTTTAAGAATGCCATTTGGAAATAATTCTGCCTGTGAAGTATTTTTTCTGGATATCTATGTGCCATTACAGTAGATGATATTCTAATAGGAGGTAATGGTGAAGTAGTGCATAACAGAAACCTCAAGAAAGTTCTGGAAAGAGCTTGTGAAGTGAATCTTAAGCTGAATCCTCAGAAGTGCAGATTCAGGCTATAAGAAGTTACTTATGTTGGTCATTTGTTTAGCATTTCAGGCTTCCGACCAGATCCTTGCAAGCAAACAGCGATTCTTGAGATGCCAGCTCCAGACAATGTTCAAGCCTTACACTGTTTTCTTGGCATGGTTAACTATCTAGGCAAATTCTAGAATTGAGCCAACTTTCAGCACCAGTCATAGAGCTGACATGCAAAAATGTATCCTGGTCCTTGTCAGAGCAATACCAGAGAGTATTTGATGTCCTGAAACAGAAAATTGCCAGTCTGCCAACTCTCAGATACTATAATGTTCATAAACCAGTAAGTCTTTCTTGTGATGCCTCGAAGTTTGGTCTTGGTGTAGTCATTCTTCAAGAGGGTAGACCAGTAGCCTGTGCATCCAAAAGTCTAAACCAAACCAAGATGCAGTATGCACAGACAGAGAAAGAGCTCTTGGCAACTGTGTTTGTATGTTTGAAGTTCCATGATTATATTTATGGCCACCCAATTTAAATCAAAACTGACCTCGAACCTCTAGTCACTATTTTGAGAAAGCCTATGCATACAGCTCTTGCCAGATTGCAGCACATGATGTTGAAATTTCAGAAGTATCATTTCAATCTTGTCTACACAAAAGGCAAACTTCTTTATCTTGCTGATATTTTATCCATATTGCCCAAATTACCACTGAACAGCATAAATATGAGAAACTTGATTTTGAAGTCATGGAAGTGAGAAATTTTTCTTCCACATGTCTTGATGAGCTTAGAAGACACACAGCCTCAGATCCAATTCTTCAGAAGCTCAACCACTTTATCAGTCGAGGATGGCCTTCAAAGCAATTTTGCTTTACTCATGACCTACAACCATAGTTTCCTTACAGAGATGAGATTTTGTTTGACAATGGTATCATCGTGAAAGGTCCAAAAGTGATTGTTCCAAAATCCTTGCAACAAGAGTATATTACCATCTTGCATTGTGGCTACCCAGGAACCGACTCTATCAAAAGATGGGCAAAAGGGCTAGTATTTTGGCTTTCTATGTCAAAGGACATTGAGAAAGTCTTTCACCATGTTCTATATGTAATAATACTAAGCCACATTAACAGAAAGAACTACTTCAGCTAAACCAGACTACCTTGATTGACAATAGCTACAGACATTTTCAAACGGAGTGGTCAACTGTACTTGGTGTTAGTAGACTCTTATTCAACTTGGTTAGAGATTGACCTACTTCCTAACCTAGCATTCAGTACTTTCATTACTAAGTTGAAGCATCATTTTGCAGTCCATGGTAGTCCATACAAAGTTATTTCTGGCAATGGTACACAGTTTACAAGCCAGCAGTTCAAGAGATTTGCTGAAGAGTGGGACTTTATTCATGTTATGAGTAGCCCTGGGTATGTACAGTGAAATGGTTTGTCAGAATGTGCAGTTCAAAGTGTGAAAGAGTTATTAGAGAAGTCAAAATGAGACAATAGTGATGTTTTTCTGAATCTCCTGAATCTCAGAAATATTCCTCGTGATAAACATCTTAATTCACCTGCACAAAGGCTTTTGTTGAGACAAACCAGAACCACACTACCAATCAGTAGCAATCTGTTGGTTCCCTGTGCTAAGAGCAACAAAGCAGTGAGAGCTCAACTTATGAAAATGTATTTGTCACAGAAGTCCTATTATGATAATTCCAGCAAAATCCATTACGAGAAGGGGAGATAGTGAGGATGCAGACATCTAAAGGTTTTGATCGGATTGGAGTCATGAAAAGTGTATGTGCACAGCCATAATCATACATTGTGGAATCACAAGAAGTAGAATTTAGGCAGAATTGGAAACATTTGGTACTAGTGTCTGAGCCTGTATTTCAGCATCTTGCCTGTGAAAAAGACTGTAGATCTCAGAGTGAGTCATCCATTCTTCCATTTCCAGAGGACATTCCAGCAAATATCCCTGTTCCTAAGAAGATTCCCAAAACTTCTGAAACAGATTGTTCACCGATGACTGTCCCTGTTGCTAAACCCAGTATAATTGCTCTATCACTAGAACAGGTCGCATTTCCAGATCATGTTCCAGATACACAGCAACTTGGACATGAATGTTGTATTTATTTCTTAGTGTCTGTATAATTGCATGTCTCTTTTTCAGATGTCATTTTATCATGGACAATTCACTAAAGATGGAGGATGTACATCAATATGTATGTATACCTTTAAGAAGCTTTCCATGGGCTTGCACATGTGTATAAACACTGAGCACGTGCGAGCCTGACTACCATTTTGTAGAGAGCTGTTGAGATGTAAGCATGCATGTATGCAATGGTCTGTAAGTTAATCAGTTCATTTATATTTTATATTGCTGCTATCCATTCTGATGTGTTCTTATATAATAAAGCATATAAATGAACTACCCTGCAACATAGGATGAGTGACACCTACCATTATGAAATGCCATGTGACATACAGCAATATTACATCATACTGATTACATGGGCACATACACCTTCTTTCATCCACATGTTGTAATGCTGTTATATACACAAACATATAACCAGTTCAGGTTTACTTGTAACCTTGGGGACTTCATTGTGTGCACAATTGTGCTGCTTGTCACAAAGATTGTTCAGGTGTTCCCCAGCAGCATTGTGTTACTGTCAGCATTTGTGTCATTAACTGTTCTGCATGAAACACACCCACCTCATTTGTAATGTCTCCATATATGGTATCAGGGCCTACACACACACACACACACACACACACACACACACACACACACACACACACACACACACACACCTTTCTAATCATAAACTTGTAGGCATATGATGTGCATACTTCTCAACCTGGAAACATCAGAAATCTGGACAAAGGCCCATGAAAAGTAGGTAGAACTGGTCAAAAATTGGGACACTGATTAATGCAAAATGTGCATATATAATCATGTAACACCACCCACTTCAATGGAATTGTGAGATACCATCATGAAGCTTGAAGTCACTAAATGATAATAATACATAATGCAGACATTTGAATTTCAGACTTCATATCCCTCAGGGAATACATAACAATGCAAAACCGTTTACTCTAGCACTATCTGAGTTTACAGGAACAATATTTAAACTCTGTCCTTATTTTTGGTCCTTTGTCCCACCTTTATTTTTGTCTTTGTCCAGATTTCTTGCTCTGAGAGATTGAGAGGTATGGTATGCACACAAGCCATAAAATATGGATCATAAGGCATCGAGGTACATAATATCCATTATACACAAATAGGCTTACAATAAAACTACACATAACTATAAACATTCATTATGGAATATTTTTCACCTATCAATGGAATGGGTTAGCCCTTAACGATTCATACAAAAAATCATATATTTACATATTATGACTAAATACAAAACTATTACAGTAATACAATATAATATAGTATAGCATACATTATCATTTAGATACTTTAATATTTTCTAATTCATACCCCTCAAGCCACTTAAGACTTTTCTGTACTCCCCATACAGCTGGAAAGGCAGGAATTGTTTCCTGAGGTTTTGTCTGAGACCCATGATTGCAGGAGGGGGCTTTCAGTTCTGGAGCATCCACCAACATCTAATAGTTCCAGCTTGTCATCTGGAAAAAGAAAAATCACTGTGGCAACTTCAAGAGGTTTGTAACTACATAGCAGCAGCTCCTAGATACTGGTTTGAGAGTCTCAACATTGAGGTGAGTGACGTAGCACTGCAATTCTGCAAATGGACTCCCAATCTCAGGTCTGTTCTGCTCCTTAGTTAATATATGGATGCAGGAGAGGGTGTTGATGCTGTTATTATTGCCTTGGTTGTTTTTGGAATGCAATTGTGCTTAAACTACATCACTTGTGCTTCCTGCAATGGTGACACTGGCTAGGAGTGAGGTGTTGTGCTGTTAAGGATGAGGGCTCTTGCTTGTATGTATATCCTGGAGTGGGACTAATGTTAAATGATAACAGGTATGCATAGGCTAGTACGTCGCCTGACCAAACAGCATGCAGGGTTATAAGTAAAAATAACATATTTAAGCAGGGTATTACGATCACACAGCACTTGAACAATGCATTGATATAGTCTTTTTTTCTTGGGAGGGGACCATGGGGAAAGAGGTGTCAGCTACATGTGTTGTAGAACTTAACTGACTTAAACTGAACAGGAATGGTGCATTATGACAAATGTGAGGGTGAGGGCTGATGATAAGACATATATGTATATATATATATATATATATATATATATATATATATATATATATATATATATATATATATATATATATGTGTGTGTGTGTGTGTGTGTGTGTGTGTGAGTTTCAATGTATCACTAGAGAGAGAGACCCACACACATGCAGACACGCATGCATGCACCCATGCACGCCACACACACACACACACACACACACACACAAATAATATATATATATATATATATATATATATATATATATATATATATATATATATTCATTTTATATGCTCAAAACCCTGAAATATCGAATTTCAGAATCTCAAGCCCATAAAGTGGAAAACCTAAACACTCAGTTTATCTATTTGATATATATATATATATATATATATATATATATATATATATAAATATATATATATATACAGCACACCCCATGTGTATACCCACTAGTACATGATTTGGGTACTCAGATAGGTAGTAATCAGAAGTTTGACCACCTTGTGTCCACAGTGCTGACAAATCCCTTCTATGTGGCACAGCTCTTAAATATGGGCATGGCATCCAGATCAAAGGATGTTATAATTCCATTGTACTCAGCCCTAATAACACCAGTAAATGAGTACAATGCACCCTTTTGCGTGTACATCACCACACATTGCAACAGCTAGAACAACCTCAGCATTTTTGCATAAGGAGATACAAGGTGTAAAAAACAATTCTTATGCAGAAAGATTAAAAAAAAAACTGTCACTGTCTACTGTCCTCTACAGACTACCAAGGGCTGATCTGTGTCTGGCCTACAGGGCAGTCTCCAATCTGGCCCTGATGGAAATATTGCACATTGGTAAAGCAAACCGCGTGAGGTTCACTTATTCCAAGGATGCTAACCTAGCCTCTGACATAATAAATTATATTGGAGAGATAGATGTGTCTGTCATCCACTACCATTTCTCTGAAACAAGCTTCCAGTTCACATAAAGCAAATGCCTTTCCTGACCCTCTTCAAGTGCAACCTAGATTAATGGATGGTTAATTGTTATTGTACTCCAGGTGTTGCACCCATGTCCCACACGGATAAAGGCAGTTGGTCTTTAATAACATAGCATATGTTCACACCTGTGTGAACATCGTTCAACTTGATACTGAAAATTGTGAAACACGTGTTAATATGGCTAGGCTTTTAGGGCACCTTAGAACATTTTTCTAGTGCTCTCCTTGGAACCTATGAAGTCCAGTTGTGTCCTAGGTACAGCTATAGTCTTACTGTACAGCATTATGGATGTACCAGTACATCACATCAGTATTACCATATGAAGGTTTATGTGAACAGATATGCATGTATGTCAGGCTTTTATGGCAGTGTAACAATTTCACTGACAATGTCAGAGAGACAGTGATCATATGGCACATGTCTTGAGGTTTGACATGTGCTTATCGAGTATACTGTATGTATTGTTTAGTATGTGAACAATATCACAGTGACAGTTTCCTCGCTCATTGATGCTAGACTTTTCACTGCTGTAGTTTCTGTGCATATGGGCATAGTTGAAGCATTGGCATCAGTCTCACATACTGCTGTACCATTCATTATAACAGATTACTTCTTAATTCACACATCAATTGCAGATGCTTCAGACAATATCCATTGCTATTACACTTGTCAGATGCATGCAATACCCAGCTGTGTGTGTGTGTAGGGAATCCACTCATAATAGTGTGTAATTTGTAAGGCTGTTATTTATATGGCTGATACCTGTGTCAGCCAGGGATGCTTTAGTCAAGTGTATCACATCTGGCACAGTGAGACTGCGCACATCTTGTTGACCATACAGAACTATTCTTTAGGATACATACCCATTAAGATTAGACAGTGCAGACTTCCCTTCAATGTGTTCAACAAGACACATGTGTGATATGTCTTTCTGTGTTGCATCCAATAAATACACAGCTCATTTACAACATTGATGGCATGGGTTTGATTCTTGCAGGTGTGGCCTGTGGCTTATATGTCATGCATACCTCTCAACTGGCCAAAATTGTCCTGATTTCAACTACAGGTTTAACACTGTCCCTATTAACAACTCCAAAAAAGGGTATTTTTTGGGGAAGGGGTGGTGAATTCCCCTTACAGAATACTAACAATCATTACAGTCGTACAGAACATGTATAATAACTTTAACTCACATATTCTGTCAATGTCACAGATTAATGGTTTTAATATTTTAAAATTGTCCCTGACTGTCCCTGGTTGTGTCTGTTTCGATCTACACTTTTCCATGAGACTTCTTCTATGTATCCATGATTGGCTGAGAGGTGAGCTGACATTTCATATTCAAGCAAGTCATTTTGCAGATTTTCAGAGTATGTACATGCCCTTTACTGTATATACCATCCTTGCTAAATGTCCTCTTCAGTGAGCATGTCAGTGATGTTTATATCACAACCAGTCATCTTCATTGACATGTACCTTATGTGACCATCACACACACACACACACACACACACACACACACACACACACACACACACACACACACACACACACACACGCACACTATCCTCTGTGATGATATAAAAATACTCACACAGGAGGTATAAACAGCAGTATGCACTGTACAGTCTAAATATGTGTTTAATGTCATGCTACTGACTTGCCTTGGAAGTGTACATACATTGACAGATCCTGTCTTTGGTACTTTATCATATTTAACATGCCCTCTTTCTCTTTCCTCATTCCTATCATTCATATCTGGGCCCATTTTCATCAGCACACTTTCCCTGCCTAGTGTATGCTTCATTGTATTTGCCATTGGCATTCAACCCCCATCTAGTATTTCATTCTGCATATAATTGTTGTAGTTTTCATTACACTGAGTGCACTTTTCTTTAATGTGTTAATGCTGTTGCGATTGCAGTATTTCTCACCCCTGGTAGTCATTGTGGCTGTCCGTGCAATCTCATCACTGAGCAGGTTTGCCATAGGCAAATTTGTATGCATCGTCTTTCTGCAATTGTGCTGTTCTACACAGCTGCAGCTCATTGTACTAACATGTAACCTCCATGTAGGCTTCACACAATGCCTACACACAGTTTATTGAATCCCCAGATATGAGAAAAACCTGTCTAATGATTCAGTATAAGGAATTTGGTGTTAAAGGAATGTAGTATCAGATACATTATCTACTCAGTTTCAGAAGATTAAAGCATTACTTTGTAGTTCTTTATTCTCCATATATTCTTGCCTTCTTAATGGTATAATTAAATGAAAGCAGGATACCAAGGGCAAATGTTTGTATATGTTGACATATGTTTAATTAGCTTTTCAAGGTTATATGAGCCATAGAATGACTATGTTTCTTCAGTGAATGCAAATTTAGAAAAAGAAAGCATTTGAATAAGATATACAATTACATGCACCAACATAATTGTGCATTAGAAAATTAAAATGTACTTCTTCTCTAAACAGTCACATTTAATCATTTAATCGGACTAGTTCATTAAAAATATAACAACATGCTTGGAAGAGTTATGATCCCGTTTTAAAATTCATTAGACATGCATGTTATTTAGTCACACATTGCTCCTGCAATTTCAAGTCAAAAGAAGCATAATTCTATAATACAAAGTGGATTAAAAAGTCCATAATATTTGTCTATGACCCTTTAAAATAGATATGAATTGTGTGATTCAATGTAATCCAAAGAGCAGTGCTTTGGAAGAGCTCAACTAATCTATCTGTCTTTCTATCTATCTATCTATCTATCTATCTATCTATCTATCTATCTATCTATCTATCTATCTATCTATCTATCCATCTATCTATCTGTGTACCTCTGAATATGTGTTACAATATTTAATGTATCCTTACAAAGACAGTAAGGAAATATAATATTAGTGTTAACCTATGAGCCAACTCTGTAAGCAAAGTTGCCTAAGGCCCTGATTTGACTCAGTCAATCCAAGTTCGAATAACATCTTTGATGCCAATTAGAAATGGGGTTAGACAGGAATGAAATGGGGGTCTATATTAGATCACCGAATGCTTAGGTAAGCAAACGGTGATTAATCTACCCCATATAAGTGAAAGCTTACAAAACCGAATTGTCAGAACAGTCATTTTATTTCCAAGGGAAAAAAATTGCTGTTCCAACACAAAAAAAAAAAAAAGAAAGAAAGCACATTAAAACATGAGATTAAGTGGGGGGCTTTGCCCCCGACACCCACCGACGTGGGGGGCTGTGCTCCATACACACACCCTAGTTATATATACCAACTCCGAGACCACACTACAGTGCTGAAAACGGCAAAGTACCGAAGCAGCCAAGCAAGTTCTTTTCCAGGGAAAGAATTCGCTTACATGCCGCTTCAATATTTTGCAGTTTCGGTTTTGTCAGTTCGACCAAGGTGCATTTGAAAACATGCGTCTTCAGTCTGCTGATAGGAATCCATGAAATGGTAAGGTTTAACCTGCTAAATTCTCTTAAAGGGGAGATGTGGAAAGCAAGTGTCTGAGCATTCACTCTGTGGTTGACTCCCTAGTTAAGATCATAGATCACAAAGGGGATGCTCTCTGTAAGGGTGCAAAGCCACTGATTATATTCATATGGATGCATGAATGTGTATAGCATTTGCCCAGTCTTTACCTCTGATGGTATAGGCATGCTCAGTGTGAGTGGCCGGGTTTAATATAAAAATCTAATGTATGTTGCATATTAACAGCTCCCTCCTGGTTTGACTGACTCTTGCCCCAGGGAACAAATAGGTCATAGGGTATTCTCCCCATGGAATGAATGAGATCATTGGATGATGAGGAAGGTGTAATGCTCAGTGAGTGGTTCACGTCAAAAGCAATGTATATATGTATGTATGTATATATATATATATATATATATATATATATATATATATACATATATATCCATTTCTGAATCTCGAAATACTGAAATATCGAATTTCAGTATCTCGAGACCAGAATGCCCAAACTACACTACACCAAAAAAATCAAAAAAAGAATGTCACTATACTGAAACTTCATAATACCGAATATTCAGTAAGTGACGCTCTATTTTTTAAAACACCCTTTACCACACAAACAAAAACACATACAAATCCTTCCTCCCTACACCATAACAAACCAACACAACACACACAAAAAAAAAACAACTGTTCTAAGTATAAGCAGGGGGAGGAAGCCCCCCTGCACCCCCCAACCCAGCTACTTATATATACCAACTCTTAGGTCACACTAACACGAAAAATACAACACACCTACTTCTACGCGCCCTACTCTCCAACTACACACACACTTATACCCATAGGAAACACACACACACTACACATGTAAAACAGTTACCACTGTCACCATCTACACACATACACACACACACACACACACACACACACACACACACACACACACACACACACACACACACACACACACACACACACACACACTCTCACCTACATACCTAACCTACTCCTACAACTTCCCTAAACACTAAATAAACAATATTCCTACCCAAAACCCTGACATACTATAAACTTACCTGAATCTCCAAACATAATCACACATCGACCGCCATCTTTAAAACCAAGAAACCACTAAAACTTAAAGGGACAGCACAGTACAAAAACAGAATGCGCAATAACTACCTCACATTCAACAACCTAAGATTAGACAAAATGCCGTTTCGAACAACTTCACTTTTGACATTCTGGCTCGAGATACTGAAATTCGATATTTCAGTATTTTGAGATTCAGAAGTGGACCCATATATATATATATATATATATATATATATATATATATATATATATATGTAATCACGAAAAGACACAGCACACACTACACAACACATATAAATACAAACACACACACCTCCTGACACTGTACAAAAAAGCAACACAACACACATGCACACAACTAAGCAAACACACACACCTACTCTTACTATATGCAGGAGGGCAAGCTCCCCTGCACCCCACACTCCCCTACTAATATATACTAACTATGAGGTCACACTACACTCCATAACACAGATAACCCAGCACCACACATTCTACCCCCCCCCGCACAAACACACATCACAGACATGCAAACACCATCACTCCTAACACTAATAGACTCTCACTCTGACCTCCCTACCCAAACCCACACATAAAACATCCCAACATGCTCACAAACACACAGTCCCTCCCCAAAACCCTAAAATAAACAACACTCACCCAATGTGCTATCCGTACCCCAGGTTCAACATTGTCGGATTCGACATTTCCGGGTTTGCGATTTCCGTCCGTTCGACGTTATAGGCTCGAGATTCTGAAATTTGATATTTCAGGATTTTGAGTTTATATATATATATATATATATATATATATATATATATATATATATATATATATATATAGACCATATGATCGAACTTTTGAAAGTTCGAACGTTTATAACGGAGATCTCCATACAACGTGTAACAGGAAGATTTCCCTTTTCTGCACTGTAATTCAATCTTGGAGTTGGTATATATAAGGTATCGGCCATATGAAAGTCAATCTTTTGAAAGTTTGATCATCTGAAGTAGACCCATATACACACACACACACACACACACACACGCACACATATAAATATATATATATATATATATATATATATATATATATATATATATATATATATATTGTTTGTTTGTGTCTTTCTGCTTTTTCCCGGTTAGGGGTCGCCACAGCGGAACTCTGGTCCGCTAATGATTGGTAAAAGATTTTTACATGCCAAGTTACCATCTGTGACGCACAACCTTCAATGACAGTACGCCCCTTCACGCATGTCTCCACACAGAAGATGGTTTAGCTCAGAATCGAACGGACAATGTCTTGCTGTGAGTCGACAATGCTACCACAGTACCACCACCACAGATATATATATATAGTAGATATAGATATATAGATATAGCTATATAGATATAGCTAGATTAGATGTAGATATAAATTAGATATAGATACAGATATGTATAGATATATACATATATATAGATATAGATATATAGATTTTATATATATATATATATATATATATATATATATATATATATATATATATATATATATATATACATATATACACACATATATATATATATATATATATATATATATATATATATATATATATATATATAGTGAGAGAGAGGAGAAAGAGAGATGATTAACCATCAGATGATAGACTAACACAAATGTTGACATTCTGTAGGAAATGTTTACTTTTTAGTACACATGTGCTGAGGTTGCTTGTTGGCACTTGCAAATATTACTTAAAAAAACATGAACAACATCTTACTGTGTGACAGGCTATGCCCCCACACCACTGTTAATTAAATATTCTAACTCCAAGAATTTACAGTCCATGGGGAAACAGAATATTCTCCTACCCATTGATGGTCAGTCTTGCACTCCTGTCGACTATCTATATAACTGACCAAATGTGGTTGATTAAACAGATGTCAGCCAATCAGCCTGTTGATCAAACCAATGGAACCCATATGTATATATATATATATATATATATATATATATATATATATATATATATATATATATATATATATATATATATATATATATATATGTATACATACACATATATACATATACAACCCAAGTAAGGTCATCTGATCTTTGCCATTGCAGGTCATTATAAAGAGGTCTCATCTGAATGATCCATGTCCAAAATCAAAGGTCAGTGCCTGGTTTCTCTCACATACTGACAATATAAAAAAGCTCATCCACTGGCTATAAAAGTCGGTCTTTGTACCTCTGCAAGAGGTGTAACATTGTCGGGATCTCCTGTTGGTGTAAGTCACAACAGCTTGCTGCTCTGAAAGAAAAGTCATTTCATCAATTAGGAAGTACTTATTGTGTGCTTACCTGATTGGCCTGTGGGCATACCTAGTTTAAAACTTTTTTTCTGGTTTTATATAAGGTTCACATTTGCTCTGCATGAAGGTGGTTAGTGGTGACCTGTATATATACAGTCACTAGGAGCTATTCTTTCCCTGTAGAAACTACCTCTGAAATTGTCAGCAGTGCTGCACTACTAGTTTGCAAACTGAGTAGCATTGCTGTATTTAGTTAGATCTAGATTATATTATTATAGCACTCAGACTTCTTGCAGTTCAAAGGGCAACTGGTTTGCACGTTGGGGAGCATTGCTGAACTGGTTAACTATAGATTACACTAAGTAACAACCTTCCCTCACGGGTTGCAAACACCCCCCACTCCTTTCCCTTGTAAAGCACATATTAAGGATCTGAAACCATTTATAGGCAATTTCCTGCTATCTGTGCATGTTGCTTGGTGGATATGAGCATCCAGAGGCAATGTAGCAATTGTTTTATGTACTCTGGCAACTACTTAACTTTGAAACAGACAAAACAGATAAATTCAGTATGTGAGAGTTGTAGTTACACAATGTCAGTGGAGGCAAGACTTTGACATACAGACACAAAAAAATGCCAGTTTGTGAGGAACACACACACACACACACAACACTCACCACACTTATAAAGGACCAAACACATAGACCCACAGATTCAGAGTTGCTCACATATAAACCTCAAAAGCCTCCAGATGCAATCTTCAGAAACTCTGCATGCAGGCAAACAAGACAACTCCCATCACAACACATAAAACTACATCTCATTGTGTCTCAACTACCAAGCCCATAAGGCTAACACCACAAAACCCAATATTTACTTCATAGGAGACTCCATTGTGAGACACACTGATGACCCTCTCACCAGGTTGAATAAGGAGAAGGTTACAGTTAGTTGCCTGTCAGGGGCTAGGATTTGTCAGATCATGCAAGCACTCAGGTCACTAAACCCAAAGTACTAGTATGACTCAGTCATAGTTGATGTGGACATAAATGACATGAGATGTACCTCCCTGGACTATATGAAGAGAGACATGACTGAGCTCTCAGTATATGTGTCACAGCCAGGTATGATCCTAGCATCGAGCATTCTACTCTCTCCAAGGATGATGCCACAATATCAGCAGAAAATTATTGACTGTAATAATTGTCTTATCTACTGGTGTCATTCCAAACGGGTTCCTTATTTGTCATCTTGGGAGAACTTGATTGTCATGCCATGCTGCTTTGTCAGGGAGGGTTTTCACTTCTTACCACTAAGCTTTCAGGTATTGGTCAAAACATTATCCATCTCTGTAGTGCCATTTTTAGGCATTGCTAAACAGGCAAACCATCCAACATAGCAAAATCTACTCAGGATAGGCTTGCTCAATGCTAGGAGTCTCAACAAGAAACAGCACTTCCTGGAAGCAGTCCTCACCCTGGAGAATGCTGACTTCTGTGCAGCTATTGAAACATGGGTCAAAGCCATGGAAAACACCTCTGCAGTGCACAGCTATAATATCTTTTACACTTTCTGATTACCCACTGGACATAAAAAGACAAATGATGGAGGTGTATCCATCTACATAAAGGATAAGCACAACTCAAGATGTTCAATGATATGACATGCTTGAGCTACTGCATGTCCAACTAACCACAGGAAAAATGTATTACCATATTCTTGCTAGCTATAGACCCCCCACCATGAACTGGGAAACCCATACATTATACCTGAATTTACTAGAATCACTTACCATTCAGCCCAGTACTATACTCATGGGTGATATCAACTACCTCTCCATTAACTGGGAGGAAAATACAACCACTAACATGGAGGCTCAAAGATTTCTAGATTAAGTCAATATGAATGCCCAGGAGCAGCTAGTCTGTGCTCTCACTATGGCTACAAATATCATAGACCTGGTACTAACAAATATGGGAGAGCATTTTCACCCCCACTACTGCACCCCATGTCACTAGTTAGATCACATCACAAGTCTCCCTTGAAATAAATCTAAAACTACAACCCCCATGTAACCCCAAAACTTTAAAAGCTTTTCTAAGGCAAACTGCCTCCTATTAAGTAACAGTATAGCTAGTTCCCAAGCTCTTCCAAACCCAGAAAACACAGATGCTTATGTGGAAGTGTACACATAAGCCCTGTACAACCATATAATTAACTGCATAGAAACAGCAGTACCAGGCTGAAATAAACCTAGGACAAACCACAAAAACAAGTCACCATGGTGGACCCTGGTATAAATAAGTTGGGCAACAAAAGAAAGAAAATCCTGTCTAGATGCAAAAGAGAATGTGCAGAATGGAGCAAAAACTCCCTGATTAGTCTAAACAAGCAAATCAGGGGATTAGTCAAGTCTTCATATCTGTTGGCTGATAATTTCAACTCAAATTTTACCTCCCTATCACCTCTGGTTACTCCCCAGGAAATACCATCCACCGTTCCTCTACCAGTTATCACCAAATAACAACTCACCACTGTGCTCTCTAAAGCTAAAAACATGGCTTTGATGGGTCCCAGTAATATCCCAAGATGCCTCAAATAGCTTGAAATAATGAATATTAGGCACACCAGGATCTCTGTTTCACCACAGGCTCCAGATCAGCTTTGTCCCTGTGGCGTGAAGGACAGTAACAGTCATCTCTCTGCATAAAGGGGGAATATCAACAGACCTAGGATATTACAGATTCATTAACTAGTCTTATATGCAAGGCCATGGAAAGAATAATCATGTCTCTGATAAATAACGACAAAAGAAACCTACAAACACTGGAACCAACCCAGTTTGGCTTTGTCAAGGGCAGGTCATGTCTTTTCAATCTAGTGGACTTCTTTGAGGAAAGTCACTAGGGCCATGGAGGAGAGTAAAACAGTATTGCCTACCTTGGCCTGGCTAAGGCAATTGACATAATTCCCCACCTGGGTATTACAGATAAACTCACAAAACTGGTTATAAATTCCTAAGTCGCCAAATGGGTAGCCAAATGGCTCACAGACAGGGCACACGTTATTAGACTGGGTGAATCCAGATACAGCAAGAGGCTTGTTACTAGTGATATGCCACAGGCCTCAGTGCTGGGATCTCTCCTGTTTAGGATATAGTTTTGATCAATGGATAGGGAATCATACATTTACTTCTGTGGTGGTGCCCCTTATGGACAGGAACAGTGTGAAAAATACTTAAAGGCATATGCATAAACCATAACCCTTAGGGATCAAAACTTAGATAAAATCTGGGAAACAAATGGCTAGGCTTGTACT
The DNA here is from genome assembly GCF_019279795.1 of Protopterus annectens. NCBI lineage: Eukaryota > Metazoa > Chordata > Ceratodontiformes > Protopteridae > Protopterus > Protopterus annectens. The sequence continues at coordinate 1,407,311,950 of NC_056731.1, read as the reverse complement.
GGCTGTTAAGCTGTTAACTCTCCTGTGAACCTATGAACCTCTCAGGTGCATGCTACATCTAAAGTACAGTTAAAACTAATCAAAAATAATTCAGCTTTGAAAGAGTGTATGCAAATGATGCATGACATAGTACAGTAAAATGCATAATGGCAATAATGTTCACAATCTGTAGAACATTTCTGTGAACGCTTTAAGCAACACTTAGTTTAGACTTTCAGCATTTGAAAAATCATAGAGTGAGTTTATTTTTGAATTGTTTCTAAGGACTATTGCAAATGAATACTATATAGAAGATATTCTCCATAACATTTGTAAAGCTTGGACATACACTGCTTTAATCAGATGTGCAACAAGAAACATTACTGTCTGGCAAACTCTGCAGTTTTCTTACAACAGCTTAATGTCACCAGGATATGATTTGTCAATTTTATTAGCAATTTTTCTAATTAAGCATGTTGCTAGAAGCTGTTTTATATACAACACATTAGGAGTTAGTTCTTCAAAGTTCACATCTCTTGATATTTCTTAGTATGAATACAAGAAGATGTGAGAGTGCCAGTATATTTAGTATTGTAATGTTAAAGGAACATACATTACTGATAAATATTGTTGATAGAAATTTTTGAAAATGATTCCCTAATAGATATTTTTATGACTGTATCATCATCACATAGTCAATCATATATAAATAATAAATAAATATATCAAATTTTATATATATATATATATATATATATATATATATATATATATATATATATACGATATACATATGAATGCATACATATATATATATATATATATATATATATATATATATATATATATGTGTGTGTGTGTGTGTGTGTGTGTGTGTGTGTGTGTGTGTGTGTGTGTGTGTGGGTGTGTGCGTGTGTGTGAATGCCTCATGAAACTTTGAAACCTCAAAATTCATACCCAGTTGTTCATTGCTGCATTTCAAAACCTGCTTCTCTATCTCCAAAGGCTATAAAAGCAATTATCAACAGGCCATTACTACAGAAGTTATGCTACCAGAATCAGACAGTACATATTTGAAAGAATTACTTCATCACTGTGTTGCAAGGCATACATATGACTTAAAAGGGAGAAAAAGAGTTGGCAGATTCCTCTGTATTTGAAAAGTTTACACAAACTAGAAGTGCACATGTCATATCTTTTGGATAATACAACCCTTCTTGCTAGTATTTGCTAACATACCTGTACAAGTTACAGCTGCTGGATTTTAACATCTGCCTATCAAAGTCCACATTCTATAAAACAATTGTTTACTTGCTGATGCCACAGGCAAGTCCAACTGGTGAATCTGGGAATTTTGAGGCAATGTTACAATTGCCTTATGTACACAGACAACCCTCTCCTCCTTCCAACAAACTCTAATACATGTGAGAGATGCAGTTACACAGCCAAACTGGAGGCAGAGCTCTCTCAACCCAAGACTGGCACAGTCAGTCAGGAGGAAAAGGTAACCACCCACACCACAAATCCAGTCATAAACAGACCTATTGCATCTGCATACCCAACACATAAACACACAAAAACATACTCGGAGGCTCTAAATAAAAATCTGCCTAAACAGCAAAGACCTCCTAAGCAGATATCCAAGCAACAGCCACCCCTCAACAATACCCATGAATCACATATCTCAAAGTCACAGCCCTTAAGGCCAAACAACACACCAAATACACTTGTTATAGGGGACTTTATTGTCTGGCACACTGACGTCCCGCTCACCAGACTGAACAAGGAGAAGGTCACTGTAAGCTGCCTGTCGGGTGCCAGGATCTGCCACATAATGCAAGCACTCAGGTCACTCCAAAGCAAGTACAAGTATAACTCCGTCATTGTCCATGCTGGTGTGAATGACCTGAGACGTACCTCCCTGGACTACATGAAAAGAGACATAGAAGAGCTCTCTGACCATGTAGCCCAGGCTGGTATGACCCTGACCTTGAGTAGCATCTTGCCCTCACCAAGAATGATGCCACAGTATAAAGACAAAATTATCAGTTTCAACATTTGGCTAAAGTATTGTTGTCATTCAAAGGGGATCTAGTATCTGTCAGCCTGGGATGACATGCTCGACAAGCCACATTGCTTTGCTAGGGACGGCTTTCACCTTGTCACCCTTAGGCTTTTGAATACTGGCCAAGGCTCTTGCCACCCCCATAGTGCCTTTTTTTGGCAAGGCTCAAAGGACAAACCCACCTCCATAGACAACCCAAGGATAAAAAAACTAAAGGTAATGGTACTCAATGCCAGAAGTCTAAACCACAAGATGCACGCACTCGAGGCTCTCCTCAGTATGGAGAAAATCGATGTCTGTGCAGTAACAGAAACCTGGTTCAAGGCTCCTGAGAGCACCCCAGCACTACCAGGTTATAACTCATACCATGCGTTTCAGCCCCAAAACTCGGACCGAAGCACAAAAGGAGGGGTAGTATCTATATTCATCAAAGATACCTACACCTCCAGGTTAGTGGCACTGCACGAAGCATCAGAAACCATCCAAACCATCCATGTGCAACTAACAGTGGGCAAAACTGCCTTTCAGTTTGTAGCCTGCTACAGAACACCCTCCCTATTACAAGAACCCCACTTGGCATTCCTGAGAACAGGGAGAATATGAAGGTCTCTCCAAACACTATGTTATTGGGTGACATCAACTACCCAAACATTGACTGGGAAAACTACTCAAGCCCAAACACCCTCGCCCAATGGTTCCTTGAATTTATAAACTCTAACGCAATGGAACAACTGGTCACCACTCCCACAAGAGGGAACAACATATTGGACCTGGTCATCACCAACATGGGGACTCTATGTTCCACACCAGAGGTAAACCCCTCATTGGTAAGATCAGACCATAAAGAAATTTCCCTGGACATCCATATCCTGTCCCCACCCCCATCCAAGGAAATCACTGTAAAGAATTTCTCAAAAGCCAAATTTGCACTTCTCAAGACTGATGTGGAATCCTTCAAAGCCCCTGGGCCAGAGGATAATACAACCCAATCCGCAGAATCCTTTACAAATGCATTCTATGAGCACCTGCAGGAATGCATGGATCATGCTATCCCAAATAAAACCAAGACTCACTCCTCCAAAAACAGGAGACCGGTCTGGTGGACCCCGGCCATAAATAAGCTATACAACAGAAGGAGGAAGCTACTACATGACAAAGCAAAATCCCAAAAAGGGAAGGCATCTCTGATCAGTATTAGCAAGAAACTTCGATCCCTCATAAAATCATCAAAGGCCAGTTTCGAAAGAAAAATTGCCCTAGACACGAAAGATAATCACAAGGCCTTCTTTAGTTATGTCAGGAACATGGGTGGAAACTCCCAGATATGCTCTGAATTGTTGCATAACGGTACAAAATATACCAAACCTACAGACATAGCCAACATCCTGGCAGACAGATTCAGAGCAAACCCCCCCCCCTTCCCCCCCAAAGGAGCAAATGCCTATCCCAACTGAATGTAACGTCCCTGACATCACAGATGCACGGGTGAAAGCTGCCCTCTCCAAAGCAAAAAACACAGCATCTATGGGACCAGACGGTGTCCCAGGCTGTGTCTTACATGAGCTCCAAGAAGAACTGAACCCTCACATTAAGTCACTGTTCAAACTTAGCCTTACTACAGGATATGTACCCAAAGAATGGCATACAGCTACAGTGGTCCCACTCCACAAAGGTGGCGCCACAACGGACCCTGGAAACTATTGCCCCATAAGCCTGACTAGTCTGGTCTGTAAAGCTATGGAGCATATTATCATGGAACTCATAAACAAAGACATTGGGAGCCTCCAGACAGTGGACCCTACCCAATTCGGCTTTGTTAAGGGCAAATCTTGCCTCTTAAACCTAGTTGATTTCTTTGAAACAGTTACCAAAGCCATAGATGAGGGCAAGGTAGTCCGCACAGCCTACCTGGACCTTGCAAAAGCCTTAGACACAATACCCCACTCAGGCATTATAAATAAGCTTACCAGCTTAAATATCAACCCCTATATCACAAGATGGGTTGCAAACTGGCTCAGAGATAGAACCCACATGGTCAGAATCGCAGGTGCCATGTCCGAATCCAAACCAGTTACAAGTGGCATCCCACAGGGCTCAGTTCTGGGACCTCTCTTGTTCGGTATATACTTCTCTGAGGTTCAGGTTAACACGGGGGGATTATGGCTGACAAAGTTTGCAGATGACTGCAAACTGGGGGCCATAATCGAATCTCCAGCTGACACAAGCATCCTCCAAAAGGGTCTCACAGAGACAGATGCTTGGTGCCAGAGCCACGGCCTCAAGCTAAATGCTAAAAAGTGCATAGTCATCCCCTTTGGGAAAAACAAGGTGCCCATAAATTACCACATTGGTGGTAATCCATTAAGTACAGAAGAAGTAATTAGAGATTTGGGGACCAACATAGATAGTAATCTCTCCTCTGATAATCACGTTGCCAAAGTGGTTAGAAAGACCTTCTATATAGCCCACCTTATCATGAAAGGGTTCACATCTAGATCAAGAGAGGTCATTGTGCCCCTCTACTCGTCACTCATCAGGCCTATAATTGAATACAATGCCCCTTTTGGGATGTACCTTACCCGACACCTACAGCAACTGAAGAGACCCCAAAAGTACCTCACCAAGAGGATCATGGGCTACAAACAGATGTCCTATGCAGCTCGACTAAAGAAACTCCAGCTCTGCTCAGTTGCTTACCGCCTACTCAGAGGCGATCTATGCCTGACGTACAAAGCCATGTCAAACCCAGAATTAATGGACATGCTCCACCTCAAAAAATCCAAGTCCCTTAGAGCTACACGCTCCAGGGACCTACACCTCAACACAAAAATAAATAGGACATGCTGGAGGGACAGATTCATTTCCCAGAAGTTCCCCTCACTCTGGAATAGAATCCCAATTCATGTTAGACATAGCCCCTCGCTAACCCTCTTCAAGCGAAATCTGGACGCGTGGATGGGAAATCACAAATTCACCCCTGGGATCTCTTTTGTGTCCCTGCTAGACAGAGGCACAGTAAACTAATCTTAAAAGGGTACCTTCTGTGACCTACTTTACAGAGGCACAGTAGGCTAATCTAATAGGGAGGCGGAAGCCAAATACACTCTGGCGAGGCTTATAAATGCCCTAGGGCAGATAGCCTAGTATCTACCTAAGAACCTATGAACCTATGAACCAAAGTCTTACAAGTGCTGGAAGGTACATAGTTGTAGGTTACATGAGATCTTTTTATGGGAATGTGCAATGTGGTCTGACAAAAAAAACAATGTGTTGATCACAACTCACAGCATACAGTAGCAATAATGTATAGATCACATAATTCACATTAATTGTTGTGTTGTGAGTGATATATGTGTGTGACCATAAGGTCTATTGAGCACTTAACTAATGGGTGATAGTCACAAATGTCAACCAGTGGAATACTACCCATGCATTTCAACCATTTATCTAAAGATGATTGTATGAAAGTCTTGTGTATTTTGTGGATCACTGACAAATCTTTGTGATGTATACACACTGCGCAAGGCAACTACAATACAGACATGCAAAACATATACACTGCCCATATCAATAATACTCTGCAACTATGTTTGCCGTTGTACCTGTCCATTGAAATACACTTGAAACTATAATGTGTGTCAGTACCACAATTATTTACACTATGAGGTAGATAGACTACATTACAATGAATTCTTATAGCTTGATTGCAAGAAGCCAATAAATAATAGACAAGTAATAGAAGCCACACTGCCAAGCTCATTTCCATGACAGATGGCAAAATATTAGTGCATGCATAATTATTTCTTGAGCTTTCAACTTAGAGCAGGAAATGGTAGTCATCTTTGCTGCTCAGTGCCAAATTTTGCACAGATCATGAGTACAGACATATAGAAAATTATGATTCTGACGCATTTCTGCCTGTGTGTGCGTTGTGTAAATCTGTTTGTCAACATTAAAATTCTGCCATGTTGTTTTCAGTAAAGTGTTAAAATCAAGAAACAAGCTAATACTGTAATTGAGAAATACAGACATACATGCAAATCATATACAAGTAACACATGTATACTAAAACATCTTACTGACAATAATCTACTCGCCCCCACTCAACATGGCTTTTGCCCTGCACATAGCACAGCTACAGGCTTACTTTCCTTTACTGATACTGTGAACATGGCTCTGGAGTCTAGCCTCTTAACAACAGTAGTATTACTAGATCTATCCAAAGCTTTTAAAGTAGTCTCACATACTAAATTATTACAAAAAACTAGCAAGACTAGGATGTTCTAACCAAACCCTTACTTGGTTTGCTAATTATCTTAACAATGGACAACAATCTGTGAAATGGCAAAACAATCAATCTGACTACCTAGTCAGTACGACTGAAGTTCCCTAGAGGTCCATCCTTGGACCTTTGCTTTTCAATGTATTTATAAATAATCTCCGTATAGTCTCCCTACAGAATTCTCTTATCCAGTATGTGGATGATTCTACCATCATATCTTCTTCTAGCAATTTCCAAGACCTCCAAAAAATAACACAAAATATATCCTCAACAGTTGAAACTTGGCTAAATGAAGCACAATTACTTCTAAATCCCAAAAAAGTCTAAATTACTAGTCTTGTCTTCCAACCCCCCCCCCCCTAAGATTTTTAACTAATTCACTGCACTGGAGCTCAGGAAGTTTGCACTGTAATTTCCAATGGATGGATCCTAAGCCTTTTAACAGAATCAAATTATGTCCTCACATTTCAAACAAATGTTCATTTCACTGGTACCATAGGGGTTATGAAAGAAATATAAATGTTGAACTCTTCAGCAAAAATTATTTTTATAGTGGTAGTATTCTTTAAGTTATAGATTGTAAACTGAATTTTATAAGTCACAGTAAACACAGTAATATTTGGTAAGCAACTTACAATATCTAAGCAACCGCTCAAGTTACACACATACTGTCAGCAGCATTTTATTTATCTAGCTGAGAGCTTTCTTATGAGGTTAAGGAGTCCTGTCTGTGTTACTTGAATGTTGAGATATTTAGAAAAATGTGAAAACTATATAAATTAATATCATAAAAACAACAGTTATCTATTTACCTGCACTAGACTAGACAGAGGTCAAATATTAATGCAGTTGAGTTTGCCATTGTGTAAGCTTTAAGATAAAATCTTTCAAAACCTTGTACATAGCATGGTTTTGGAATTATTGATACAAATATGAACAAGCAATATTTGACACCTAGAGGCGTCAGTAGGAGTTAACTTCAGATGCACCTGGAGGCATCACTCAGATGCAATGAGTTTAATATTATCTCTAAATCTAAATAAGACTGAAATAGAAATTGTGAATACTGCAAAATTTCTTGGCATTACTATAGATGATAAACTGCTTTGAACAACATATACTTAATGCAATAAAAAAATAATTTTAAACAGGGCAAACTTTATAGATACAAATTTTATTTAGACATTCTCACAAGAACAAAACTGGCAAGTACATACGCACTTCCCTTCTCTATGGTTCCTCCATTTTTACAAACCTTCACACATCCCTAAGCAGCAAACTGCAATCATGCTATTATAAGATTGCTAAATTTACCTTTGGCCTTTCAAATCGCATGTGCCATTGCCAAACAATCAAAATGTTGAAATGACTCCAGTCCCCCATTGCCTTCAATACACTCAACTCACTACTGCTCACAAACTAATATATATAACCCAGGGAACTCCTCTACACTTTCAGATCTCATACAAACCTATATCCCCTGACAGAAGTCTTCAGTCCTCTAATAAACTTTCTTTTACGTGGGCAAAACCCAACAAGTGATCTGAACAAAGCCTATATTCCTCTTACAGAGCTAAATTATAACATGTAAATAATAAACCGGTTCAGCTCCCCAGACACTGCAAACTTTAATAGACCAAACAAGCAAAAAGACACATAATAATTCTATACATATGAACAGATAACTTAGCGCTTTCATCCACATACATAGTCAGGCATCATCAGAGTGAAAAAACCCTTCATCTTTGTTGCATTTAAAGCTATTAGTTACAAACACACCCCTCTAGGCAATCAACCCCTACCAAAAAAACAATTTATAAATTAAAGTCACAGTAAAACATCACTCCTATGCTTGTTTAAAAGCACTGTTACTTATAACTAGAAAAATATTGTTCAACTAAAACACAGACATTTTAAAAAAACTATATATAAACATGTTTGTGTAAAAGTAGTAAATACAAATAATAAATAAAAAATAAAAAAATAATAAAATAATACTTAACATTCTTCAAACAAATGTAGATTTGTACTTTAAAATACTAGAAACTGAAATGTGATCATTAATGCCTGGAGGTCTAGATGCATCCAGCCTCAACTGCCAGATGCACTCCTTCATCTCAAGTAAAACTTTTAAATCACCTCCTTTGTCATTAAAAGGAATTCTGTCTATTACAAAGAACAGAAATCTCTTAAAATTAGGGCAACTCGGACTATGCATATAGGTTCATAGGTTCATAGGTTCATACTAGGCTATCTGCCCGAGGGCATTTACAAGCCTAGCCCATAGTTTTGTGGCTTATGCCACCCCTTTAGTATGGGGAACTATACCCATTATTTTGCTTTGCCTCTGTTGAGCAGTGACACTGAGGTAATCCCTGGGGTATATCTGCGATCTCCCATCCATTGGTCAAGATTTCTCTTGAACAAGGCCAGCGAGGTGCTCTGCCTCACATATACCGGGATTTTATTCCACAGCATAGGGAGTCTTTGGGTGATGAATCTATCCCCTATCCCTCCAGCACGTCCTATTAATAGCCGTGTCGAGGTTTAAGTCTCCCGCCCTTGTGGCTCTGACGGATCTAGATTTTTTGAGGTGAAGCATATTCATCAAATCTGGGTTTGACATGGCCTTGTATGTTAGGCAAAGGTCACCTCTGAGCAAGCGGTAAGCGACTGAATAGAGCTGGAGTTCTTTCAGTCGGGCAGCATAGGACAGATGTTTGAGACCCTTTATCCTTTTGGTGAGGAACTTTTGTGGCCTCTCCAGCTGCTGCAAGTGTCGGGTCAGATACATTCCGAATGGGGCATTGTACTCAATCTATATACAAGGCATTGTTAGTTCTTTTGTTCCTGATGTCTCTTAGGTGTTCCAGGATTCTGAGCCTTAGCTTTCTTGTTATTTTCCCAACATAGAAAGGTGAACAGCTCAAACATGTAGCAATGTACACTACCATCTTAGTATTACAGTTACAGAATCCAGGACACCTAATAGTTTTATAGAAGATTTGAACCGCCACATAAGGGCCATTGTTGATAAACTTACATATACTACAAACTCCACAATATATCCAAATAATTGCAGGTTTCCCCATGTATAGTGTAGGTGAATTTTAAGAATGGGGTAGTGTTGTTAAGAAAATCAACAAATGTATGGATCTCGTTCCTACTCCCTATGTATAGAATTATTATGTGTCTTTTTGCTCGTTTGGTCTATTAAAGTTTGCAGTGTCTGGAGAGCTGAGCCGGTTTATTATTTACAAGTCTCTGGTGTTACATTGTGTCGGCTGGTAAATTATAACGTGACCTACCCCCCTTCATTACACTACTAAAGTCTATAAAAACCTTCAAGCACACCTTAAAAACTCACTTTCTTGAAAACCAAACTTGCCTTTGTGCCCAAACCCAAAGACCACCACAGAAATAATCCTGGGAAACCACTAACAAACTTGTAAAACATAACTGCAACAAATGCTGAAAAACAACCACAGGTGGCAAGACAAATGCAAGGAACAAAATATAATCCACTGAGACAAGTTTTAATTCCTAAAAAACAAGTTGTATAAGCGCTTTTGTCTTACTCCATTATTTCTCTTGTATTGGACCTCAAATATCATCTCTTCTAAAAGTTGGCTAGTGGACCCCCATTTCAGAAACATTCCCCACAAGATTTGACATTCGACAAAAACTTCATTGTCATCAGAAACCATGCAGGCTGCCCTCACCAACTGGTCCTTAACAACAGATTTCTAATGGAGTATTTAGTCCAATACTTTCAACTAGGCATGCAGCCCCCAACACTTTGACATCTTTAACTGAGCAGAGCCAGTCATATAAAGCAAACCCACTCAAGGTGACTTTTATCACATCATTAAGTATCGATGCTAAGTTAGTATGACAAATTTTATATAAAAATTGGACTTTACTTAGTTCTGATACAAATATGACTTCTATCCTCGAACCCAGACCCAGAATTGCTTATAGAAGAGGACAGAACCTTAAAAGTTTGTTGGAAAGGGGTAGGATTCCAGTTGTCAGACCCCAGGCATGTATAAATGCGAGAGTTGTAGATTTATTGAGGTGGGTAATACCTTCTCCATTAGAGGGAGAAAATACTACATAAATAAAAGATTTCATTGTGCCACCAAGGGAGTGGTCTATTTAGCAACCTGTAACCTCTGCCCTTGTTTCTACATCGGTAAGACTGATCGTAGATTCAAGGACAGGGTCTATGAACATATTTACATCATCAGGAAGTTAAAAATGGAGAAGGCACTGGCTAAGCATGTGCGCAAATACCCTTAGCATGGTTTCAAGTTTAGGGTGATTAATCAGATTGAACAAGATCCTGGGGGGGGGCCCTCACCCTTAAGCTAGAACTGTGCAAATTATTATGGCAAATAAAATTGAATGCCTATAATGTACCAGGGCTAAATAATTTATGTTTTTTGTTTTGTGTTTTAAAACTGAAGGATCTGCAGAGGTAATTGAACATTTATTCTGTAAATGTGTTGTTTGTTTACATCACTGAACCTTAGTAGAAATACTTACATTCTCTGTATTTTTTTTTTTTTGCATTATATTAGTTAACTGACAGGCTGGGTAATAGGGGATATATGATTTTACTAGTGGTTAGTTCTTTTAAATGAATTACTCTTTTTAATGAATTGCTCATTTTGCACATTAATTATTTGGTACAGTTTTTAAACAGTTTTTATATAATTTTCTTAAAATCAGGTCATCCTCAGTGTGCATGTTTATTCTTGGTCAGTTTTATTCATGCTTTCTTATTTATTCAAGCTTATTTATTTAGTATTTGTATTTATATTAAAATGTTTTCAAATATCTGTACTTTTGCTTTTAGAAGCTAATTGATGTTTAGCATGTGACATTTCAAACAGCTACAGTTTAAATAGTTGCATTTTACATTAGTTCTGTTTGTCTGATGAAGTCTTGCTCATAGAAGCAAGACGAAAGCACTTACACAACTTGTTTTTAGGAATTAAAACTTGTCTCAGTGGATTATAACTTGCCTCAGTGGATTATATTTTGTTCCTTGGATTTGTCTTGCCACCTGTGATTGTTTTTCAGCAAATAATCCTGGGACCCTGCTCCAGAACAAGACTCTGTCTAACCAGTCTAATGTTCTTTTATTAATACTCTACAGAATCAAATCTATATATCCTTCATGTCTTATTCCTAATAATCTAATCTGTATCTCCTTTACTGTCTTATTCCTTACAATTACTGGCTAATTTTATCCTCGCATATACTACTATGCAAAAAATAATTGATTTGCTATAAAATGTTGTACCTATAGCATACAATACACAATTAAACATTTTTGTATTTACAATACCAACACCAAATCTGATTGTTTAAACACCTTATTTTGCTTATTATTAATTACTGGTATTGTATACTTTTTTTTTATAGTAAAAAGTATTATTTTGTAATTCTGTACTATCTTTGGAGCTTTTTGCTCCTGGGCCTCTGCTGAAAATGGGTTTCTGATCCAATGGACTTTCCGGGTCAACAAATGTTAATAAAAAAATAAATAGATAATAAATACTTCAGGCTTGGGAAATAATGCCCTTCTAGCCTGTCAATATAACAAAACAATAATTCCCATAAGTGTCTAGGTTGTTCTTAAAAATATCTAGACGTGTATTTGCTCTAATATAATCTGGTAGCATATTGAATGTACCTGCTACTCTCTTAGACAGCCATTTACTACACCTTTCATTTCTTTATAATCTTCTTCATAGGTTGTCTGATGATTCTCTACTACTTTTTGATAACCCCAAACATTCTTAAGTTAGTTGTCTCTAAATGCCCTATATACCTGAATAAGGCCTCTTAAATGTCTTTATGAAACACTGTACAAGTTCAGTTATATTAGTCCTTCGTAAAAACTTAAATTTCTACATCCATGGACGTTTTTGGTATATTTCTGCTGCACTTGCTCCAATGTATCCTTGCCTATTTTCTGATAAGGTTTCCATATTCCATAGTCCAGTATGGGTTCAAGGTAACTACCAAACAATGATTTCATCGTTCCTTATTTCTTTGACTTTATAAGTCTTTTTTACAACCAGTTTATTGGTATGGTTAGAATAACTCAAAGTTGAATTTACCCATACACCCAGGTCCTTAAATGCATCTACAATTTCAATCACAATGCACTATATTACATATCTACCTTTCAGTCTATATTCCCTGAATCTCATATGTTTAGTTTTTAATGTATTTATCAGCATATCATTTTTCTGTGCCCAAATGGTCAATTTAGTCAAGCTCTTTTGCAAGCATGCACAATCTGTAAGACAGGTAATCAGTTTACCCATTTCAAGTCATATGATGCAGAGTGTAGGATATCACAGATGAAAAAAAAAGATAAATCCAAAACCAAAAGATAAAACCTAAATAAGTGTATGCCTAGAATGGAGCCATGTGGACTACCCTGAAAGTAATCTTGAATTTCACCTATCCATTTACTGTATGATACTTGCCATGCCCTATTTGTAAGCCATGCATCTACCCATCTTATCAAGATAACATCAATACCTAGTTGTTCTCATTTGTTTATTAGTGTTTTGTGTATGGCCCTATCAAATGCTGAAGTTAAGTCTATATAAATTATATCATAGCACAGTTTTTCATTTATAGCAGTTATTATATTGTTATAGAACATCATGTTACAGGTGGTTATACATCTATTTTCAACATATATATGACAATACAAGGTTTCAATTTCTATCATTTACAGTACTGAGAAGAATTTATCCAAAATAACCATCTCCATTATTTTTCCACAACATGAAAGTAAACTTATGGGTCTGTATGATTCTGGGTAGCACTTTTTCCTTTTTCTCTGAAAGATATGTTTAATAAGTGCATGTCTCCAATCTTGTGAAATCTCCTCATACTTAAATACCCAAGTGAATAGTAGACATAATGGTACTATAAATTCATGCTGAAGTGTCCTCAAGTCATTATTGCTAATTCGGTCTCCTACCCGGGATTTGTTTGGCTCCAGTTTGCATAGTTCTTTTTCAAAATAATCAAATTTAATTTCAGTATCTGAATTTACGTGGTTGTTACTAGGGCAATTTTCAAACCCTTTGTGGAGCCAAACTGATTTGCATAAAATTTGTGTTTGTCAGTTTGCATGTCTTTATTACTACCACATTTTATGCATCTATAAAAATTGTTTCTTATTATGCTCAATATCTATACATAAATTTTCTTCAAATGTTTCTCAGTCTTTTCTCACACTATGTTTAATTTGTCTGTCCAGCTTCTGACCTCTTTCATTTCTTATATTTTTTGTTTCTCACCTTAATCAAGTGTGTTGTTATGGAAATATATCCTCCAGACTGTATATGCCTAAACCCTGATGTTAAATATTTTGCTGATTTTTTTTTTTTTTTGCATTCGATTTCTGTTTCAAAAATTGCCACATTTCTTCTGCAATATTTTCCACTGAATGCATTACTCCAGTTAGTTTTACACAATGACTGTTTTGCTTCCATATCATCCATTATTAATCTTCTCTGCATTGATTTAGATTTCAGGTTGTCAAAATTATCTATCAGCGATTTAACTTTTATAACCTCATGATCACTGTATATCAACAGTGGTAAAACTTGACATGATGTAGCAGACATTTGTTTAGAAAAACAAGCAATGTCTAGTTTATTCCTTTCCTTTTTTTATAATCTGAATCAACTATTGTTCTTGAATTCATGCTGTTTGGAATTTTCCTTCTAGTGCTGTTTAATAAATATTATTCCAGTCTGTTTCTGTTAAATTTAAGTCCCCAGACACTATTATTTTTCTCTTTTGCATTTCACTCAAGAAATGTCTGAATTCATCTGTCATCAGCACTTGACACTGGCAGTCTATACAATCCAACAATTGTTATATGTTCCAGGGTTGTCTTTATTTTCAGTTACACAATCTGCAGTACTGGTGTTATCATAGAACATTTAATAATCACAGGTCTCATAACAACTTTTAATTCTTATCATAACACCTCCACCTGATTTTTTGACAGAATGCCTGTAACAGAAAAAACATTTGTACCCTGACAGAACTGGTTTCGAGTCATTGTTCTTTAACTATATTTCACAAATAATAACACCATCAATCTTGTGGGAATGTAATACACTTTCCATTAAAAAAGCTGTATTACTAATGCTTCTAGCATTAACAGCCATTTCACAAAATCTTGTTATCTGTGAACTGTTAAATATCTGACCTGGCAAAAATCCTGTCTTAGTTTAGTCAAATATTGTAGTATATCAGCTGTAAAAATACTCTTCCATTGTCTTGGCAAGTGTACACAATCCTGTCTTAATTAGGCTCAGATGCTCAACACATTTTCATTTTTTAAATGGGGCATTATTTTCATGTAGGTATTCTGACTCAACTCTCCTTTCTGTATGTGATTTGTGAAAAAAAGGCCTTAACACCTGTACAGGCTAGGCTATCAAATACAACTGTCAGTTTCCTACTAAGAGTCAGAGAGTCCTTGCAGTTGAGATAATTTGTACCAACATGAACAAAAACAGTTCCATACTTCCTTACATTAAGGTATTCTATGGCCTTTCTTACATCCTTTATTTTTGCATCTGGCAAGGATAACACTATTTGATATTGCTATCTTATCTTCTTTGCAAAATGTAAGCATCAGTTCCTATAATAATTGAACCTCCAATTACAAGTATATAATTACTGACCAGGTATATGAAGAATCTCCAGCTTCTAATTCAGTTATATCTGCTCTATCGATTGTAACAAAGGAATGATCTTCACCACGATTAGTCTAATTAATCCCATTGTTTTCACTGCGTATTACATCTGCAAGCATACAGCTCTCATTCAACTGCCTTAGTACTTCCACAGCTTGAGCCATGTAGTCAACTTCAGTCATGCTCTTCTTTTTTCTCATGGTAATATTCTTCAGGCCTTTCATGTTCAGTTTTGATTTCTTCCTTTTCAGCTGCCCCATTGTCTCTTTTTCCATCTTTCTCAGTTGTAAAATTGATGCCTTCTTCTGTAGACTGAATCATACCTCTCAACCTGGAAACATCAAAAATCTGGACAGAGGCCCATGAAAAGTAGGTACAACTTGCCAAAAGTCCAGATGTTGATTGATATAACATTTGCATAAATAATTGTGTAATCCCACCCACTTAGATGGGATTGTGGGATACCAATATTCAAATTCAAATTGATGGACAGACAAAATATAAAACAATAAATATCCTTCAGAAAAAGCAAACTAACACAAAAGCTGTTATTCTAACAACGTTCTAAGTTTATAAGAACAATATTTAAAATCTGTCCCTATTTCTGGGTCTTTGCTCCCCATTATTTAAGGCTTTATGCAGATTTCTTGTGTTAGGAAGTTGAGAGGTATGCTGCAACCACAGGGGTGGAAGCCCCTCAATGGACATTAAGGTGTTTATCTTTTTAAAGACTCACCTTCTTAAAAACAACTTATCTATCATAATAATTCATTTCTTAAAAAAATAAGAGTTATGAAAATATAATTACAATGTCAGGTAGCACTGGGGGACAGGGCTTGCTACTGCACAGCCTGGTGTGTCCTAACAAAAACAATCACCTTGTCTACTTTTTTTTTGTTATTCCAATCCAGTCCAAATCAAAGGGGAATAGGTCACAGCTTAGCTTTGTCTTTCTTGCACTTTTTTACGTTCACATACATACATCTGGCAGGGGTTTAATTAATTTATCAAATTATCCAGTTTTTAAGTAAATTACTTAGAAATTATGTACATTTAAGTGCATGTCTTCTTGACCTTATGGGTGTATATCTTAACTGGGTTTGCTACTGCACAATGGGGATGATGCAGACAGTAGCTTGTTTGTGTCAGGGCTTTAGTTTAACTAAACCATATTCAAATGTGCTGCTGTAGCACTAAAAATACTCCATTCTTCCCTGTTGCTCTGTCAGTAAAATCTGACTTGTGAAAAATGCTGTACCATTTAAATTAAGAAATTCATAATGAAACAGTGATTACATTTTGTGGAAAGAAAATACATATGGCACATGGTGCAACAGTCTAGTCTTGCTGTAAATGATCCATTGGTTCAATTCCAGATCCCAACTTGCCTTGGGGGGGGGGTGCCTCTGTGCATATTCCCCCAGGTGTGAGTGTGTTTCACCTAAGATGGGTTCTCAAGTCTTTTCACACATTCAAATATATGCAGATAGGTGCAAATTCTAAACTGGCCAGGGAAGTATGCATGCCCTGTACCTCCTACAAAGGACATCCGGAAAGGTTATTCACCCTTACACCCACTGCACACCAAGGTACACTTATGACTCCCCTCCAATGCTGACTATGATAAAACAGATACTGGAATGTGAATTAATATACAAGAAACACACAAAGTGCAAACCACATTTTTTTTCTCCAAATGTCACCAGTTTTAGGAAGGATTAATAAGGACAGAACTAAAATCTGAGTCAAAATAAGGGACAGTTAAGAAGCATGATTTTAAACATGGCTTTCAACTGTCCTTAGTTTTGCCTCATATTTTTGTCTATTCCTCATAAAATTAGTGGCTTTCTATTGAGAATCAAAACAACTAAATAATGACACACTTTTGAGTTTCAGACTTTATATCCTTCAGAATATACATGTTAACTCAAAATCTGTTATGCTGACAACATTCTAAGTTTAAAAGAGCAATATATAAAATATTGCCATAGTTTTTGGCCTCTCTCCCCTTTTATTATTGGATTTGTTCAGATTTTTTACATTAAGAGTTTGAGAGGTATGATTTAAAGGGTTTAAATAACTGCTTAAAAAGTGGGGGAGTGAACTTTTTTTAACTGATTACAGCATGTTTTCTCAGAATGTTCCTATCATTTAATCATTAAATGCACAATGAAGCAGTGCCCAAGATGAATCACTGGTACTGATTAATCCTTTATTTACTTTCCTGTATTCTGGTTCATGGTGCAGCTGTAGCATTTGGTGACAGTCTTTGGGCATAAGGTGAAGTATTCCAAGACAGGATGGGTCCATATCTCTCAACATATTAGCACAAAACATCTGGACAAAGCCACAAATAATGGGTGGCAAAATCCCCCAGATTGGGACAAATGTTATATATTGCTTTTATATACTTATAAAATATTCTAGCCATCCTTTAAGTACTGCAGAAAGTTGCAGAAACCCCATTCTGTTCCAACAGTAAAGCACTGGCACACACACATACTCACACACAAGTGAGGCAGTGCTTTTGCATGGAACGGGATGTTTTAACCTACATTTGGGGAGTGATTACATCCCCACTGTGTAACAGTGTTTTCAGGCTTAAGTACAACAGAAAGTCACAATGTTGTCAACCCACCTCTGGTGCGGTCCCACCAACCCAGGGAAAGTAATAAGGACATCACAGTAAAAAAGGATACAAGCACACAGCCCTAGAAAGCAGACTTAGGGGAGCAAAAAAAGTCACAATGTAGTAAATAAAAATCTCATGAATGTACTAGGGTCTATTATTAGAACATCAAAGTCTTGAAACTTCAAATGTTCTAATATTGACCCCAATTCAGCCAACGCTGAAAATAGCAAAGCTGCAGAACACCAAATTTTTTCCTAGGGAAATAATTCGGTTGGCCGTTTCTGTGGCTTTGCTATTTTCAGCACTGTGGTGGAAAGTTATGGGTTGGGTTCAGGTAAGTGTGTGATTGTGTGGATGTGAGAGTTAGGGTGCAGGCTAGGTGAGTTAGGATTAGGGTGCGGGTCAGGTAAGTGTGCAACTGTGACGGATGTTAGGGTAGGGTGAGATAGGTGAGTTAGGGTTAGGGTGCAGGTCAGGTGAGTGTGCGATAGTGACGGACCTTAGGGGTAGGGTCTGGGTTAAGGTAAGTGGATAGATAGTAGTGTGTGTACAGTTTAGTGCAGGGTTAGATGTAGGATTTTAAGTGTATGTGTGTGTGGATTGCTGTTTTTTTGGTGTGCTTGTGTTGTGTGTATGTGTTTCGGAATAGCAAATATTTTCCCTGTGAAAAAATTTGCTGTTCTGCATGTTCGATATTTTAAGTGTTGTTTTAAAACTTCACTGTTCTAATATAGACCCATGTAATATATATTTACTAAGTATTTGTACAGTTGAGTTAATAAAATATGTAAGCAGCATTGGTTGATGATACAGACTGTGGGATGAAAATATCAAATTTAAGTAAAAATGAAGACACCTGCAAAGAAATGTAAGACTCGTTGCAAGTCACTTAGCCAGGGCAAAGTTCAACTTAGGTCACTTGTAGTAGTTTAGTTGGTATAGCTAACTTATCCTGCAATAATAGAACAATATACATTAAAAATTAACCAAACCAGGTTTGCAAAACAATACAAAAAACTAAATGACATGCTTACTTGATAACCTGTTTTAAGCCCCTTAGGAAAAATATGTACTGCAACCAGTGAAAGTCATACTCTAAGACTGTGTTTTGAGTAACCACATAAAGCACATTGTAAAGGAGATCCTCACACAATTAAGTCTGCTTTCATTGACCTTTTTTTTGTGTGGAGCACACAGGAGTTATTTTAGTTACCAGTGACTGCACCAGGTGTACACTTATGACTCCTCTCCAATGCTGACTATAGTAAAACAGATATTGGTACTGGAATGTGAAGTAATACACAAGAAACACACAAAGTCCAAGTTAAACCTATATGCAGGTATGCTATTTACATTTGACAAGTACTGCCACAAGTTTCGGGCGGGGTGTGGCTGTAAACAACTTTTTTATTTTAAGCTATTTAACAGGCAGTCAGGCACTGTCTCATGATGCTGACGTCATCACACACACCCCTGCCCATTGATGATGTTGCAGGATACACTGGCAATGTGTGATGAAGTCAGCATTCAATAAAAATATCTAAATAAAAAAAAAACAAAATCAGGATTTGAAGAGCCCACTCTGGAATTCATGGCACCCTATTATTTTGGCCTCAAAACTAGGAAATTCCAAGGAATTCAGTACGATTGAGAGGTCTGGACTGAATGTTTTCTAACTGAACAATATAACCATTCCCTGTAATCTGTGTTACATAACAAGCATTGCTCTTTTTATTACGCATTCTGTTTGTATTGTGGGTAGTAATCAAAGTCTTTTTCTTCCTTATTTGTTTGAACTTCTTCCTTTCTTAAATATTATAGTACAAGTGCAAACAGTAGCACTTCTAGACAGCATTTACTGTCTTGTACAAGTAAGACATCCCCACTTTAACACATTGCAAGCCAGGATCAGTTTTTCCTTTTCTTTTTTTCCTCAGTTTCCATTTGGAACATTTTGCAATGTTATTATCATCACTGCTACACATGAAAGTTTTAATTGCAGTAGTACCTGGTATGATGCAGTTTAGTTATAAGAAGGCCATTATGTCTCTTCAAAAACAAAATAATCCTTTAACAATAAGATAAAAATAATGTACAACAAAGGTGGTAAATTCCTTCTGAAAATCTCTATTCTTCCCTTACAAGATGCCCAGCTTACCTGTTTCAGTCCATAGTTCTGTGGATCTGCTCCTTCTTAATGCTTCACAACAACCCTCCTGTTAAAAGAGAATACAATGAAAAAGGGGAACTGCCGAACCTGCTAAGTATTCCTTATTTTCTAATGACATGGGCATGCTATCCATTATCTGCCAGGGATTTCTACTTATTGAAATTTTCAAATGTCATGCTAGCAAGGAAAATTATCACTGCATTTGCTGTAGTTTATTTTCTTCTAAATGGTCTGAACCCTCAAATCGCTGAATACTTGTATCATGAATTCTAAAGTTGAGTGATCTTTATTGACAATAGACACTTCATTTCCAAAATGTGTTCTATTTGCACGTTGCCTGATATTGTTTATCTCAGCATCTGGGTCATTAATATACGTAACAACAGTTTTCCAAGCTTGCCAACTGCTCAAATGCAATTATCATCAGTAAGTCTAGATTTATTACTAATAGTGGTAAGCATATATCCAACTTTTGACATGAGGAACACAGTGTTATCAACTAGTACCTTTAAAAATACATAATATTTAGTACACTGTATAAGATACTTATGTTCTAGCAAATCATTAATGGCATACTCATTTAAGAAATCCATTTTCAGCTACAAACAAATACTTAAGAAAAGAATAATCAAATCAGTTACTACAGAATTCAGAGAAATTTTGTCAACTTTCATGAGAAAATCACACAAATGTGGAACTAAATATTAAATTGCATACACTAAAGTCATCACTTTGACTTACAGTACTAGTTGTGCTAGTCACATAAATGCTCACTATGTCTCTCTGTCATATCTGGTTATAAGAGTAAAGATCAATAAATCACAAACCAACACAGAATTGTTTCAGATAAGCTCTGGATTGTCCTTACTACAGTCTGTGTGAATTTATAACTGACTATGACCCTTGAGATGGCTAGAGTTTGCCTGTCTAAAATCCATCCTTTTCTAACAGCAAACAGTGAAAATCAGAGGGAAAATGACATAAATCAAAATAAATATTCCTACCTACAAGCTAAGCCTTTCTTCTATAAACAGTGAAAAAAGAGGTAAAAATAAAGTATAAATCAAAATAAATCTTCTCTTACCAAGCTATTTCACAATCACAAACCAGCACAGGATTGCTTCAGATAAGCAGTATAGAGTTAACGTGTATCCACCACTTCACCCACTAAAATGTTATAGGACAGAATACATTAAATCATGTTGTAGACACTGCTGTATTCAAACACCTACCAAACTTACTCAGCATTCCCTATACCGGAGCATTATCTGAACAAGCCACAGAGGAAGCCATTTTTCATCTAGCATAAATCACACAATTGAAGGGACCATGATAAAAGTATGAAGCAAGGAACTGTGTTGTACATTAAACTCTGATGCCTGTTTTATATATATAATAATGACTGTTTCTTCATAGTTTTATCAGAATTGTTTTCTGTCTCACAGCAGAGCTAAGTGCAGCAGCGTGAAGAGCACCATATGAATGTGGCCAAAGTCAAATTCATCAGTTTTTGCCGTAGTACGTGATGTGTCATTCACTGTTACTTAACATTGCTGGGAAATTCCAAGCATTGGTCAAATGCTGAGGACAAAAATAGAAAGTTTGATTTAGAGGCCATTTCTAGCCATGTGTTTGATGTGTCCATGTATTGACCAGATTAAAGTGTGACATGGGGTCGATGGTACATTGGTGAAAATAAGGAGCAGAGTATGAGGCAGTGGGAAAGTTAAGGACTATGCAACATGGTGGTGGGAAAACACTTTATCACAAGCTAACATTGTATTTGTAAAAAGATAATTTGATACATTTGGATAGCCACATCATAAAGGATTTGTGATAACAATGTAACAGTGTTTTGCAACCAAATGGACTAAATCAAGTGTGCCACACACATACATCTACAACGTGGAGATGTGTGAGGCATAATTTTTATGGGACAGGTACCCTTTTCATTTCTTTGGGGAGAGAGAAAGAGAGAGAGTAATGCTGGGGAAGGTAGATAGGGATGAGGGGTAGGCATGTATAGCAGATTATGTAGCAGGTGCAGATATACAGGACATTCAAGACAGACAGTGATGGTGATGGACAAAATATTTTGGTGACACCATAACTGGTGATGGGGATGGGACTTTGGAAGCAGATCCTCATCCAGAATGAATACAGTAGAGAATATAGTCCTCACCCTCTGAACTGTCATAACCACAGTCTCATGTTTCAGATACCTTGGGCAGTTCTAGATGAGGCACCAATTTGGCTATTTGCTTCAGGATTCTTTCCATCTAGCCAAGGTAAGCACTGAGGCCCTTCCCTATGATCTCCTCCACCAACCATATCAGGTCTTATCAGGACACCTGTTGGGTACCACTGCACCAGCCCCCAGTGCACAGCTACCTGACACAGGTGGTCCAGGTATTGCAAGAGTTGTGGAGATAATGATGGCAGGTAGTGACCCAGAATTGCTGGGTGCTAGTGCTGCCACAGCCCCCTGTGTAGAGATGCAGTCCAAGCGCCTACGGCTGGTGTAGCTCCCTGTATTGGTGGTTATATTGCAGTGGGGATAAAAGTCCAAGCTAAAGAAGAGAGAAAGATAAAGGGTAAGTGGTGAGACAATACAGAAAAGTATCATAAATGTCATGTGATTGTAATATATTCCATACAATGCATATTCTCACATAAATATTTAGATTTGTCACATCCACATATGAATGTAAAGTGAAGCCATTCATTTGTGTTAAAGTAAGGATTAATCTGCTTGGTGTTATACTCATTATACTGATTGTGTGACTATAGGACAGCTGCTTTATGGAATACAACCAATGAAATGTATATGTGAACTGAGTAAAATGTTATTCTAAGTTACTGATAGCAGAATAATAAGATTAAGTAATTGCTGCTGCCTGACTTTGAACCCACAGGCATCTGCATTTACTGAAACATTGGATAATGTAATTTTCTAGAAGCTCCTCACCCAGATACATACAATTTGCATATACTTCATCTGCTTACTCCTGTAGAACTATGTGAAACAACTATGGACCGATGTCCAGAGAAATGTTAAACTATTTTTACAATCTATGATGGCAATCACTCATACTTGAGCCATACTTACCCTGTGCCTCTCTCATTATATACTTCCATATTTGCTTTGATCCCTGCAGAAACTACGCAGGACAGACAAAAAAATAGTTAACACCTGTTTTTGCTGGCAGGTCATGGTACAGTATTGCCTGGTTATGGGCCATTATACTTACATAGCTGAAGTGGGTTGTGGGTTTGATAATATTCTTCCCATCAACAACCGAGGTTCTGCTTTTGCCTTTTTAAATCACTGTATTGGTGACAGCATTGTTCACCCATGTGTAGAACATCAATTGCACTAGTGACAACCTAGGCTAAGCTATTCCAAGCCACAGTACTGTACTGTGACCCTGTATAGTTATTCTGCAAAAGCCTTTATCTATAACATTTAATTAGGGGTCTAACAAAAATCTTGGACTCCTCCTCATACTTCTCCTGAGCATGCTATAAATGGAGTACTCCCCTCACCTGCTCTGTCTTCTCAAAGATCTCTGGAAAAATGGTAGGAAATTGGTGCCCAATTCAAATCTCACATTTAACAGCCTGTGCATAATGATGGGCAATTTAGAGAACTACATTTGCATAACAGAAATCAGAGAACTGTTCTACAAGTAAATGCATGTATTATTTCTTCAATGCTCACTTTGGGTGAGAAATATGGCTGTAAGACTTGGACATCTGTGCCCATCAGTGTATTTACAAATGTTCCTCCATCACTCCAACAAATGCTGGTTAATGCGATTATCTCAGTTGCGTTTCATATGATATAGTGTCACCTCTGGGCATGTTCTCTGAGATGGCAGAAATAAATATGACATGAAAATCTCCATGATGATGCTGTTGCCATTAAATGTTGTCCTTATGTAAATGTGTTTAAATACTGCACAATGCCTTGGTAGCACATAAAAAAATTAATAACTATGAGGGACAGAACCCTGGAACTGAACCCATGATAAAAATAAATATGAACTTTTGAAATCTCTTATTAACTGCTAATGCCACCAAATAACTGACATTCTCATCATATAAGCTGAGGTATACAGTTTGGAACATGAATGAATTTAGACCTACTTCTAATAACCCCCTCCCCCCCAAAAGGAGAGATATCTATACCAAGCGATTGCAGCCCCCCAAACATCTCCAACGCCCAAGTGAGAACTGCTCTCTCCAAAGCAAAAAACACAGCATCCATGGGACCTGATGGTGTCCCCGGCTGTGTGCTCCACGAACTCAACGAGGAATTAAACCCACAGCTAGGACAGCTGTTTAATCATAGTCTTACCTCTGGATACGTCCAGGAGTGGCGCACTGCAACTGTGGTCCCACTTTACAAAGGCGGTGCCTCCACCGACCCTGGAAATTACCGCCCATTAGCTTGACAAGCCTTATCTGCAAAGCCATGGAGAGGATCATAATGGACCTCATAAATAAAGACATAGGGAATTTGCAGACTTTGGATCCATCCCAGTTTGGCTTTGTCAAAGGCAGATCATGCCTTCTAAACTTGGTTGACTTTTTCAAACAGTCACCAAAGCCATTGATGAGGAAAGGCAGTCCATACAGCCTACCTCGATCTGGCGAAGGCCTTCGATACAATACCCCACTCGGGTATCATTGAAAAACTCATCAGCTTAAATGTTAACCCATACATCACAAGATGGGTTGCAAACTGGCTGAGTGACAGAACCCACAGGGTCAAAGTTGCTGGCGCCATGTCAGACTCAAAGCCTGTCACAAGTGGTGTACCACAGGGCTCAGTCCTGGGCCCACTCTTGTTTGGCATCTACTTTTCCAAAGTACAAGCAAACACAGGAGGGTTATGGCTGACAAAGTTTGCAGATGACTGCAAACTGGGCCATAGTAGAAAACACATCTGACACAGATATCCTTCAGAAGGGTCTCACAGAAATGGATAACTGGTGCCAGAGCCATGGCCTAAAGTTAAATGCCAAAAATGCATAGTCATACCCTTCGGGAAAAACAAGGTTACCCCTAGCTACCAAATAGGTGGCAATCCACTGAGCACAGAAGAAGTTATCAGGGACCTGGGGACCCAGGTTGATAGTAGTCTGTCATTCGACACCCATGTAGCTAAAGTAGTTAGGAAGACCTTCTACATTGCCCACCTTATCATGAAGGGATTCTCATCTAGATCAAGGGAGGTCATAGTCTCCCTATACTCATCACTCATCAGACCAATGATTGAGTACAATGCCCCATTCGGAATGTATCTGACCCGACACTTGCAGCAGCTGGAGAGGCCACAAAAGTTCCTCACCAAAAGGATAAAGGGTCTCAAACATCTGTCCTATGCTGCCCGACTGAAAGAACTCCAGCTCTATTCAGTCGCACCGCTTGCTCAGAGGTGACCTTTGCCTAACATACAAGGCCATGTCAAACCCAGATTTGATGAATATGCTGCACCTCAAAAATCTAGATC
The DNA here is from genome assembly GCF_019279795.1 of Protopterus annectens. Lineage (NCBI taxonomy): Eukaryota > Metazoa > Chordata > Ceratodontiformes > Protopteridae > Protopterus > Protopterus annectens. The sequence goes on along the minus strand of NC_056731.1, from coordinate 1,407,286,551 downwards.
CGTCAGAGCCACAAGGGCGGGAGACTTAAACCTCGACACGGCTATTAATAGGACGTGCTGGAGGGATAGATTCATCACCCAAAGACTCCCTATGCTGTGAAATAAAATCCCGGTATATGTGAGGCAGAGCACCTCGCTGGCCTTGTTCAAGAGAAATCTTGACCAATGGATGGGAGATCGCAGATATACCCCAGGGATTACCTCAGTGTCACTGCTCGACAGAGGCACAGCAAAATAATGGGTATAGTTCCCCATACTAAAGGGGTGGCGTAAGCCACAAAACTATGGGCTAGGCTTGTAAATGCCCTCGGGCAGATAGCCTAGTATGAACCTATGAACCTATGTTGCACTTTGATGCGTTCCTTTATTTGAATAATAATTGAAAGCAAATATGCATTCCTGTGAAAATGCTTCCATTGCATTGATTTTTGTAAAACATCCAATACTAACTGATGTGTGCCAAAGCCAAGTTGATTTTCACAACCATTAGAAATGTCTTAGTGCATGCATAATTATTTTCTCAATTTTTTTCCATGGGTCAAGTGTAAGTTCTCTGCAGTCATTTCTGCAATCTTATAGTGCTGCATGCCAATTGTTGCACAATGAATAACCAACAATTTTAAAACTGTAGCCTTAGTGTGTAATGAAATGTTTTCAATGGCGTTATTATATTTTTTATGCTATAACACATATTGATGAAGAGGCCATACAAAGTTTACAGGAGGTGATGTTCTCCACAGCATATAGCAGTGCAATGTACACTTGCAATAATTACAAATATTTTCTAGTGAAGGAATGTTCAAACACATCTTGAAAGCTGTGTTGTTGTGCTCTTCATATTTCCTAAATTCATCATCTTGCTAATTGTGTTATTTCATAGCATTGCACGTGTACTATAATCAGTGATATGATTAAAGCAGATGACATGGATCACATTTCTCTTGTTTAGCAGCTGTAGCACATAATGGTATTGCAACATTAACATTTTAAATTGCATGTGTAGTTCAGCTTAAGGGCAGCATGGTGGTGCAGCAGTTAGCTTTGTCACCTCACAACTTAAAGTTCTCCGGTTCGATTCTTGGGTGGAGTGCCTTTTGTGCAGAATCTGCATGTCCTCCCTGTGTTCACGTGGGTTTCCTATGGGTGCTCCATTTTCTTCCTACATTCCCAAGACATCCTGCAGATGGATTGGACATTCTAAATTGGCCCTAGGTGTGAGTGTGTGCATGTGCATCCCTTCTGAGGAAGGCTGGGTGCCAGGCTGGTAACTTGACACCGTAAAACTCTACTGTCAGTTGTCCTGTGGACCAATGATCCACTGTGGTGACCCCCTAACAGGACCAGCCAAAAGAAGAAGAAGAAGTTCAGCTTAAAGTACAGAAAAACATGATCACACAAGTATTATATCCCATAAATGTAAACTAGCCCTAATGTGGATTCAAACCCTACAATGCTTGTGCTGTTAATCACAGCACACTTCCTTAGCATATTTAGCCATTCAGAAGCATATTGAGCCATTCAGAAATTTGCTCAGCACTTGTATTTTCTGCATTCAGTCATGTTCAACCTGCTCAACAAGACACATCATCACTAGTCTCATTAGAGCAACTGACAGCTAAGTCATTGCTCATGCCAAATTAAATTTTGAGTTTTTGTCAAAGGAAGTGAACCATTATTCAGTTAAGAACATCGCTGATTGGCATTGATGTACATTATCAAGTGGGACACAAAGGATGAACCCAAAAAATTATTCATAAATCAGTGAGATGATTCCTCAGCTGTGTGGGTTTATAAAAATAAAATATCTACAGTAACGATCCCTACTTTCACAAAAATGGCACCTTCACCAGATTTGAACACTGCACCTATAGCATTACAATGAAACATTGACATGATAAACATGTTTGCCACCTAAACATTTGCATGCAAAAGTAGAGAATATGTAGCATATGTGCTTATCATTGTACTGCTGAACTTTACTGTTACTCTGCATTATACCCATGTTAGCAAACAGCTTTCATTTGTCTTGTCACTTTACAGTTATGTGAGTGTGATCCTTGCAGAAGTGAGGGTGGTAAAACATAGAAAGTTATAAACAGCTGTGTGCAAGACAAGAATTTCTCATCTGTGTTTGGAATGCCATTGTACCATGAATGTAGTACATTTGGCCATGAGTATGATGTGTTTATTTCTGTCTTTCTAAGTTATACACACGTTATGACTTACAGACACTTTGTCATCAAAGACACCTCATCTTCTTACAAAATGTTAACTAAAGTATGCATCAAAGTTGTCTCCCAGCTCAGTAAAATATGGTTTAAACCTTTTCTCTCTGACACATTCTCTGGAAGTGTACTTCTCACTAGCAGGTATGCTAAACAAGTAATTTAACATGCGGAACTGATAATGAATCACATTTGCAAGATATTACCAAACGAAAGGTCTTAGTACTCGCTCTTGTACTGTTCAGGCATGTGCATATCATTGTGTTGGTACTAACAACATGTTTACCTGCCCAACACATTGAGTAGATGAAGTGATTTAGGAATACTAATGAGCTGAGACGTAATTAACATATTTGATGCACACGGGGCGGGGGAGTTAATCTATATTATGAAAGCAGATCCTGGAGCTATGAAACATCCATTATGCTAAGGAAAACTGCCTGGTTTCTGAAAGGCTGTCAAACCAAACTGTTACTGGCAATACAACTGCTGAATGTGTGATAGCGTTTCAAAAACTTTCTGAAAACTTTCAAGGTATGTAACTTTCTTTACAAGTGCTACTTCCATGTATACATTTTGAATCCAGTGTTGGCTGTCAAACTTTGCAAAGTTGTCTTTTTGCAATGTACAAATAAAACATATCTTATTGCAGTTGTTTCTTATTTGCATTTCATGGAATTTTGGCAACATCTTTATAATGTTCAGATATGCTGGAATTGTAGCAGCTTATATGAGTCATTGTTACATTAAATGACTGTTTTCTGCTTGCGCTGTTCTATCATACCTCTCAACCTCTTAGCACAAGTAATCTGGACAAAGCTTAAAATAATGGGGGAACAAAGGCCCAAAAATAGCGACAGATTTTAAATATTGCTCTGATAAGCTTAACAATTTGCTAGAATAATATGATTTGTGTTAGCATGCATTTTCTGAAGGATATGAAGTCAGAAACAAATTAATTTCATTATTTAATTACTTCAACCCTCCGTGATTTGCCAGAAAATCACAAATTTTATAAGGATCAGGCCAAAAATATGAGGCAAAAATCTGGACATTCTGTGAAAATCTGGACAGTTGAGTGGTATGGGTTCTAACTGCCTAGTAGCTGTAAATCACTGTGCTTCTGCATGCACAAAGCCAGTGTCTTCAATTCTGTAGTCATAAAAGTTATAACTTTTATCCATTTGTGTGTGGGGGCCTGCATATGTGGATATTACAGTGTTTGCGTTCCTATTTTCAGAACATTTTTTTTTATTTATAAATGATATCTACATAACAAGAAGTTTTTCACCCAGATGGTCAATGATATAAATGCTGTGGATGGCCAGATCAATGATTTATAACAGTGTTAGGCATAGGAACACTGATATGATTAAAAAGGCAGTACTCAAGGCTGTGGAAGGAGAGCAAAGAGCTACTGGGAGGTGGGCCTTCAACTGAACCACCACTGTCTGAGAAGGAGGAGTTCCTGTCATCTGTAAGGGATCCAGACAGCTTAGAATAATTCCACAGTGCTGTGATGGATGTTGGGGCAGAGGTGGTGGACTACCAGAGGATTTCCACTAGTGATTCTCCAGGTTTACCTTTCAAATATATAAATTATTTTGTCTTAAGCTGTATGCTGATAAATATCTCTATCAACTGAAATTTGTGTGTCTTGGAACATCTTGCTTTGAGGTACAATGACCACATGCACATGGTGTGGGCAGGTGTCTTGTGTCATTAGTTATATGTCTTTCTCTCTAAGGTTATCTGCATTTCATAAGTTCATAGGTTCATAGGTGTTTACTAGGCTAATGACCACAAAGGCCCTTTTAAGCCTAGCCATGCATCCCAAATCTCTGATATTATTCATGTAAAATTGTACATGTGGCTGATTTATTTAGGTGTGTGTATTATATAGCAATCTTCTTAGTATTTTTTTTATTTTGTACTTTCTTTGGTGTATTCACAAGTGATGCTGGCACCAGCACTATGGACTTGCCATGATGTTAAATTATCTGCAGCTTCTGATGAGGATGGTGTGGATGATTAGGCACTGTCTGAAGACGCAGTAGGTATCTCTGATATGGATGGTGTATCTGCCACATCCCCTTCCCATACTCTGTGTAGTCATTATACCTACATCATACCCATGACACAAAGTCATCTGAGAGGAGACAGGTTGATGGGAACACAGTTCATTGCACAGTTGCAGAGCTGGCAGAATCTCCCCCCTTAGCCTTCATGGGGGGAAATTTCACATAGGGGTATTGGTATAGGTGCTCAAAACAGCTATACTTACTGCTGTCCCTCTGATGTTGGTCAGTTTATAGCAGCCACCCAACATATGTCTAAGGCCAGCATGAAGGCACAGGCAAGTTCCACCAAGGCTTCAGAACAGATGCAGAGTACTTCATGCCATGCATTCTGATGAGTGTGACTGCATGAACTATGTGTGTAACTCATTGGACAGGATGAATTACACACTGGACCAAGCAGTTTCAGTTATGGAATGTCTGCTGGGGAGAGCAGAAACATCCATGAGGCCAAGCAGCTAGTACATCATCAGATGTGAATCATCATGGCCATGGACATGCTAGATCCTGCTACAACAGGGGTACTATTTCCACTGATACATCAGTAGTGGATGCTTCCACACCTAGATATTATCCACCAAGTAGGCATGGTCATAGACATAATCATGATGACAGCTTGTACAGTAGACATTATTCATATTTAGACAGCACCCTGATTTCTAGCCAGGATCATGAAACTAACACTGGATATCTTGGCAGAGATAGTTCATGTGGTCAAGGCTGTCAAGATGAACTGGCTCCTCAACCATACATGGCTCACACCTGTGAAGGATGCCATGGTGTAGTGCTAACACAAATGCTGTGGCTGTGCTTCTGTAACCCATACACATACAGTACATTCACATTGACAATGACACCTCACATACATACACGCACACACACACACACACACACACACACACACACACACACACACACACACACACACACACACACACACAAAAGAAAATTCTTCACAACTTATTTACATTTGGAGCTACAGTTCCTCACCATGCATACTGGCCCTGACCTCATCTCCTACACTCACACACTCTTCTTTTGGGTCAAGCTTGCCCTCCTGTAACCCTACTCACACACACTGTACAAATGATTATGACTGTGACATGTCCTTTGCAAAATTCTGTGATTTAGAGTTTCCTATGTGTGATGCACAGAGTAGTTAGCTAATGACTGTTTAGTGAAATGGTCTTGTTTGTATTAGGATGCATAATAACTTTAAATATTGCTTAGTCTGCTTAACTCCAGTAGCGTTATTAGTTGTAGTGGTCTTTAGTTGTAGTAGTAGTGGTTACTATATAGTATTAATTATGTAGTACAGCTTGCTCAGCCCCTTGTGCAGATGATGCTAAGATTCTCTTGCCTCCTGTTGAGATGTCTGATTTTGGGCTGCCTATATTTGATGCACAATAATGAATAAACAATGCATGTTTAAGTGAATACTTTTTCTCTCTGAACTTTTGGATTGCAGTTTTTCATTTTCATCTTAATTAATTGTCTTTCCTTCTGATGTCATAAGGTTGCTGTATAGACATTTTGATCGCCTAACTGTGCAGATGATGCTGACATTGTCCTAACCCTGTGGGTTTGGTTGACATGGGGCTGCTAATGCTTGGTACAAAGATTGGAAACACACTACATATGCAAGTGAAATATTTGCATTCCATTTGAATGTATTTTTTTTGTTTTATCTGTATTTGCTGCATACATAAATAATAGTTGTAACATTCCTGAATAGATCATCATAACTGGATTTTACTGAAGTTCAGTGCATAAACATAAGTCGTCATTAACTGTTCATTACAGGTTCATCACTCACATTTGTTACTACTTCTGAGAATGTCATAGCCTAGGGTTTGCTATTTCTGATGCTCACAGTAGCCAACCATTGCATGGGCAAGCAAAGGCTGGTTTGATAGTATGCATCAATGTCAATATTTATACGTTTAGCTCTTTTTCTAATTCAGTGGTGGGGTGGGTGTATGTTAATAGTTTCATAGGTGCATGGGTATTTACTAGGCCAACAACCACAAAGACCTTTTTAAGCCTAGACACACATCCCAAATCTATGACAAGTTCTCATACCCTTGATAAGTGTAAGCAGGGTCTTTCTGAGATAAAACAATTACAAGCAGGCTCCTGGGCGATGAACCATTTACAGGTTGCCTGTGTCCATTAGAGATGTAGGTGCCAAACCAGGGTTGAATTTCCTATTCTCCATCCAATTGTCTAAGTTACACTTGAATTGGTTTGGGAAGGAACTCTGCTTCACATGGATGTGGAGTTTGTTCCAGAGAATGGGTAATCCCTGGGATACATACCTGTATCTCCAGCAGTCCTATTTATATTATAGGCATGGTCTGAGTCTTTAGAATGGGTAATTCTGGTGCTGTTTGTTTTGTGGACATGCAGGAGGTCCATCAGGGAAAGGTCTAATAATGCCTTGTATGCCAGGCATAGATATCCCTTCAACAGCTTGTAGGAGACAGAATACAGGGATAGGGCCTTGAGGCCGTCTGCATGGGACATGCTACCTTTAGTGAAAAACCTATGTGGACATTCCAATTGTTGGAGGTGCATGGTTAGGTACATATCAAAGGGGGAAAGGGGGCATCATACTCAATTCCAGGTCTGATAAATGCTAAATACTGTGGAACAATGATTTCTATGGACCTAGATGCTATAGCTTTATTTATAAGTTGCACAACATAAAATGCTTTTCTCACTACTGTGGGCACTTAATGGTCAATGAGGAAAGTAAATGGTGCCAAAAGCAGCGTAACAACCATGAACCAAAAGGCTGCTAATGTTGCCAATAACTAGTCCCCGAATTTTGCAGAAACAATGTTTATTGTAAAACACAAATGACATAAGGATAAGCGCTTTCGTCACAATGACTTCATCAGAACAAGAAACTGTTGTAAAAATACCCATTTTATACAATTAATATTGTCATATGACCCAAGCAATTAAGTTTTAAAAAAACAGTCATAAAACATTTCATATAGAAAACTTTAAAAATCTAAAAAACTATGGAAATAAAACCCTATGTAATACAGAGATACAGGTTAGTGTTTTGACCACTTTAGAATTTATAATTTATACATTTAAATAAACTAAGCCCAGGAAAAACTTGGTGATTCCAAGGCAGTTGAAAAAACAAAAGCTGAACTAGCAATTAAATGCCAAAAGGAAACTACACTAAAAGGCTGTTGGTGTCATAATTTACAAGCCCTAAACCTTAATTCTGGTTTGATGCTGAAACAGAATAGAATGTGATAGTATTTGATGTGTTTAAATATGTTTATTTAATTATATATTTATATAAAGTATTTATATTTAAACAGCATTTAGAGAGGTTTTAACTTATTTTGTCTAAAGTTCAAGTGATTTTTTGTGTTGTGGAATGTTATGTGCAATATTGATTTACGACAGTAGAGGGAGTTGTTTTATTATGTTCAAGAACATCAATATTTTAATAAGCACAAGCACTTTGTTTAACAATGTTTGTATAAATTATTTAATCAAACAGTATTTATATATGCACTTTATTTATGTGATTTATAGTTTTTCAACTATGTAGATGTTTTAGATGTTTATGCACATGCACTTTCATAGTTAATTATTGTTTTAATATTTATGAGGCTTGTCAGTTCATAGGTTTAATTCAAATGTTTTAAGGGATTTTTATTGGTTGGAGGGTTGGTCATTTAGTATATATAGAGTAATTATATGTTAGTATATTGTCTGATGAAGTCCAAGTGGATTGGATGAAAACGCTAGTATATTGTTCTGTGCAACTGCGTTAATGTGTATGGTCTGTGGAGTTGGTTCATTAAAAGATTCGAAGTGGATTTGTGGTTCTACAGTTTTCTTTGGCTTACAGCACTTGTTCGTTTTTTGGTGGTTAACTTCCAAGTGCTTCCAGTTGTTTTTTGGTGTTTCGTGATTTGTTCTGGGCCAAGAAAACCTTTTTACAAAGAAAAACGGACAGCAATGAGCTCGGAAGCGTTGGAGGAGCTCGGCCAATCAAGGAAGCTGATTGGGCAGTTGACCGAGCTCATAGATTTACTCACTCCCCTTTGCCACAAGATGTTAGTGAGTCAAACTAAGTTAGGTTGTGAAGAACTTGTGTTCGAGGATGTACAACAGCCTAATAGCAGAAGCAAACGGAAGAGGCAGCTTATGGGCGAAGAAGATGACGCCGGCGACTTTTCCGAGGGCTCAGCGACTAATTTCAATCCTTTTATTACTCCTAACATTCTGGGTGTTGAATCGAAGGGGCTGAAGTGACTAATGAGCGTCGTGGAGCAGCTGCAGGGCTCAACAGAAGAAACCGACTCGTACGGACTTAAGCAAAGGTACTGATTGTTCTAACAATATCAGCACTAGAGACTGGTTGAATAGAAATATAGACTTTGGCATGGATACACACGTTGGTTTGGACAAACAAGAAGGAGAGACTTATGTGGTTAAAATTGATAAACTCAAAGGCCTTATGACTAGGTTTAAAACTTTACATATAGAAAATGCATATTTATTAGAATGCTTAAAAAAGGAAATTGTTCCAAAAGGTCTTCGTATTTGTAAGTATCCAAATAATGTCACCTGTGGTTCTATTTTTCATAAAAATTTGCTCAAGGTATTCAATCAATGTGGTTTGGATGTTATTAAATTAATAATAGAAGAAAATGAAAGAAATATTAAGTGTTTGAGTAAAGACATTGATGAAATGGATGGAGCTATTAAAATGACCTAATATTTGGTATTAAGGAAGAGAAGCAACAATATTATAATATTAGGCATGAAATTGATGACAAATGTAATGTGGTTATGCAACGTAAATTAGGTAAATTACACAGGGACATCATGGAATATGAAAATGGGACTAACTATCCAGAACCTATCATGTCTAAAAAGAATGCTAACAATTTTGTTAATAACAGGAAATGGAATAAACCCATTTACAGTCACTCTGATTTTCAGAATGACTTTACCTATGACCAAGATTTCCTCCTTTAGTAAGGGAAACAGAAGAAGTATACAGGCCTCATAATTATAGGGAAAATTTTTACAGGAGGGGGGGGAGAAGGGGGAGGGGGAGGTATTGACAAACACCCACTCTTCAAGTAGCCCGAATTTGGAAAGAAATGAAGTATATGATATCAATGTTGTAAATAAAGTGATTTATACATATAAGGATTTTTCTATTTATAATTATGGTAATTTTGATGTTAAGGTAAATCATTTTAAATTACTTAGTAAAGGTTTTAAATTTATTCCTAGTTCAAAGGGTGACACCACCACCACAATTTTAGATACCAAGTTGTTTATGCGAAGAATAAATTTGAGTGTTCTGGCAAGCAATAATGGTTATAGTAGTGACAATAGAGTTATAAAATTGAAAAGAAATCTACTTTTAACCCACCCTTGTTACCCCAGTTAAGAAATTTTGAAAGAATTTTGGAAGAAGGAATCAGAACTGAACATAATAATAATAATAGGAAGATATATTATAATAACTTGAATAAAGACGAGAAAGAGGCATTAATGGAATTAATTAATGAGGACACCATCAGAGTTATGAAACCAGATAAGGGGGGGGGTGTCGTCATTATGGACAATATAATTTATGAAGGAAAGATGAACATGATACTAAGAGACGAAACAAAATATTCAGTGGTCTCAAAAAATGAGGTAAATGTTGCGTATTATCGGATAGATAACATGTTGAATGACTTTGTGTTAGAAAGGGTGTTAAAGCCTGAACTACATAAGTTTTTAACAGTAGTAAAACCTAGGATGGCTACTATGTTCGGAATCCCGAAAGTCCACAAAAATGTGATGGACCCCCCCCTAAGACCCATTGTTACTGCAGGAGGGTCAAAAACAGAACCCCTAGCAAAATACATAGATATTACAACTAAGCATATATGGACAAGTAATCAAGTGATATTGAAAGATTCGTGGGATTTTTTAAAACAATTAACACCTGAATGTTATAGCACCGACCTATTATTTATAACTATAGACATAGTGGATCTTTTTTCCTGTATACCACACACTAGTGGAATGAAGTGGTTTGAGGAATGTGTATTTTTGGACAAAACTATGACACAAGAAGATAAGATTTTATCAGTGGCACTCATGGACACCGTCTTAAAATACAATTTTTTGTTATTTGATGGTGAATACTTTCAACAGAGGACTGGGGTGTCTATGGGTGCGGCATGTGCACCAACATATGCCAACATAGTTTTGTCCAAATGGGAGGAAAAATACATATTAAAATCAGAATTTAAGAAGGAATGGATTATGTATAAAAGATTCCTAGATGATATAGTTATTTTTTGGATAGGGGGACAGGAAAGGTTCAAGGAATTTATGGAATATATTGGTAAAACTACTAATTTCCTTAAATTTACACATAATGTCAACCATGAGGTTTTACAGTATCTGGATATTGAATTGGTCAAAAATAACACGCTGAAGTCATTTTCATCCAGGGTATATAGGAAAAAAACCTATGTCAATTCTTATCTGCATTTTGAAAGTGCGCATCCCCTACACTGCAAGCATAACATAGTTAAAGGGCAGTTTGTGAGGGGATCAAGGATGACTACCCTGGATGAAGACTTTTTTGTTGAATGTGATACATTGCAGAAGATGTTTATTGAAAGGATACCCAGAGAAATTTGTAAATGACATTAGAAGGGAAGTAGAAATAGGTAGGGCAGACAGATTTAAACCAATTATGGGTAGGATTGAATTTAAAACAACACGAGAAGAAACCAAGGATAGGGTGACTGAGGAAAATCAGTACCATAGAAACCTCATAATTGAGTATAATATTCATAATATGGGAATAAGAAATATTTTAAGTAAAGAATGGGATAAATTTGCTGCCTTAACAGACATAGAAGGAATTAATAGCTTTAAACCGAAGATTATTTTTAGAAATTCAAGAAGTATAAAAAACATGTTGGAAAACAAAAAAGACATGGATTATAGGAAGAATGATGTGTTGAGAAAAAAAGTAGGAACGTATAAATGTGGCCGGTGCAATCAATGTTCATACATTAGTAATAAGAGTGAGATATTCATAGATAGTAGAAATATGTTAATTAAGAGTAAAGGCAAATATAGTTGTGATACAAAAGGGGTGGTCTATCTGGCAACTTGTGATAAGTGTCCATCATATTACGTGGGAAAAACAGAAAGGGAACTAAAGAAAAGAATTTATGAACACGTATATGATATTCAAAAAAGAAACAAGTGCTTTATTCAAGCATAGTAAAGAATGTAGAGGATGTAGATTTCATTTTTCGTGTTACAACAGGTTGAAAAGGATATAAGGGGTGGTATTTGGGAAGAGATCTTGGAGAGTAAGGAATTGTGGTGGCAGGTGTACCTGGAGGCCAGTAAAAAACCAGGGTTAAATGATTATTTGAGTATATCATCTTTATTAAAAATAAGGGCTAATAAAATTTAATAGTTTTTAAACAGAATAGAATGTGATAGTATTTGATGTGTTTAAATATGTTTATTTAATTATATATTTATATAAAGTACTTATATTTAAATAGCATTTAGAGAGGTCTTAACTTATTTTGTTTAAAGTTCAAGTGGTTTTTTGTGTTGTGGAATGTGATGTGCAATATTGATTTATGACAGTAGAGGGAGTTGTTTTATTATGTTCAAGAACATCAATATTTTAGTAAGCACAAGCACTTTGTTTAACAATGTTTGTATAAATTATTTAATCAAACAGTATATACATATGCACTTTATTCATGTGATTTATAGTTTTTTAACTATGTAGATGTTTTAGATGTTCATGCACATGCACTTTCATAGTTAATTATTGTTTTAATATTTATGAGGCTTGTCAGTTCATAGGTTTAATTCAAATGTTTTAAGGGATTTTTATTGGTTGGAGGGTTGGTCATTTAGTATATATAGAGTAATTATATGTTAGTATATTGTCTGATGAAGTCCAAGTGGATTGGATGAAAACGCTAGTATATTGTTCTGTGCAACTGCGTTAATGTGTATGGTCTGTGGAGTTGGTTCATTAAAAGATTCGAAGTGGATTTGTGGTTCTACAGTTTTCTTTGGCTTACAGCACTTGTTCGTTTTTTGGTGGTTAACTTCCAAGTGCTTCCAGTTGTTTTTTGGTGTTTTGATGCTGATAGCATCATTTAACCCTGGATATTCAGCAGCATTTAACCTTAATTGCCATTTAGCTTCAGCCCTCAATAGTTTATTTTTCCAATCCCCTCCTCTAAAATCCACCTGAACAACTTCCAATATACCAAACTTGAAACTATGAAGTGGATTCTCTTGAATATGTTTAAATAGGGCATTTTTTTCATCCTTCCTGTTAATACAATAGCAATGTTCATATATCCTACGGTTTAATTTTCTTTCTGTCTTGCCAATGTAAAAACAAGAACAGGAATTACAACTAGCAAGATAAACAACACCTGAAGTGACGCATGAACCAGATGCAAAGTTAACATCAATGTCATAAGGGCCTAAACTCAGCTTAGAATTTTCGTTAATGTAACCACAATAATTACAACAACCACATTTGTGGGTACCTTTTTTCCTATTGTTTACATTAGGTTTATTTTCCAAAATATTCTTCAAATTGCTGCCAACCCTATAGGTAAAAATGGGTTCTCGGCCTATTACTTTGAAAAGGTCACTATTTCCCTTCAACATGGCCCAATTGTTTCGTATAATCTTTTTTACCTCATTGGATGTTTCACCATATGTAATAACCATGGCTTGGGAAAAATCATTTTGATCACTTTGATTGACATTTGTTAGTTCTACCCCAGCCCCTAATAATGGTTGATATCTACCATTCCAATCATTCACTTGGTCCCTGATATTCTCTACAAAATCTGATGGATATCCTTGATGTAAGAACATTTCCATAACTGTTTTAGTTTCTGCCTCTGCCAGGGTCCTATTGGAATACATCCTTACAACCCTAACCATTTGCCCTTTAACTATGTTCCTCTTGATATGTGGGGGGTGGTTACTTGAGAATTCAAGGTAATCGTTGGAGAAAGTAGATTTCCTATAAACCTTAGATTGAAATAAGTGGTTAGTGGTATCCTTAAATATTTTTACATCAAGAAAATTAATTTCTTCACTATTACCATTTCCAGTAAATTTAAAATAGTCACATATGGTATTCATATAATGGAGAAATTGTTCAAAAAAGGTGTCCCTCTTCCACAAAATAAATAAATCATCTAAAAACCTTAGGTACAGGTGCCATTCATTTTTGTAGATAGAAGGGAAAATTAACTGATTCTCCCATCCATATAAAACGAAATTAGCAAAAATGGGAGCACAGCTATTACCCATAGCAACTCCTCGAACCTGTTTGTAAAATTCCCCCTCAAAAGTAAAAAAATTATTTTTCAACACAAGTTCCATTAATTCTGTTATAAAGTTGATCATACTACCACTCAGATTGGTTCTACTTACTAGGACTTTGTTGAAAAATTGTAATCCTACCTCATGTGGAATAGAGGTGAAAAGATCCACTACATCAATAGTAGAAAAGTAGGTATCCTCGTTAAAAAGTTCATTCTTGATTCTCCTTAAGAAATCCCAAGAATCCACTATTACATATTCTAATGGGGTTAAGGCATGCTTAACCATTCGATCAATAAAGACCCCAAGGGAATAAGTGATACTGTTGTGCCCTGAGATGATAAGCCTGTAGGGTGGATCTTTTAAGTTTTTGTGAGTTTTGGGGATGCCAAAACAAATAGGTATAACAGGATGCTCCACATGTAAAAAGTTAAAAACTTCTTCGTTTATTACACCTTGCATCAAGGAATCCTCCAAAAAAAAATTTATCTTTCTATAGCCTATGTGAATTTCATTCCTAGAGACAATCTCATATTTTGTGTTGTCATTCAAAATATTGGTTATTTTATTTTTATAATCAACCGTGTTTACAATAGCCATACCTCCACCCTTGTCCGGTTTCATAAATCTAACGTTCAGGTTATCCCTTAACTCAAATGATAACTTTTTCTCTGCCAACGTCAAATTATGTTTCCTATAAATATGTGTTCATAGGGTTTTATAAATCTCTTGCTCAGTAACTTTTTCAAAAGAGTTTAATGTGGACATTCTATTTGTTGGAGGTGCATGGTTAGGTACATATCAAAGGGGGAAAGGGGGCATCATACTCAATTACAGGTCTGATAAATGCTAAATATTGTGGAACAATGATTTCTATGGACCTAGATGCTATATAGCTTTATTTATAAGTTGCACAACATAAAATGCTTTTCTCATTACTGTGGGCACTTAATGGTCAATGATTAGATTACTGTCTATGTGTGTCCTCAAGTCCCAAACTACTGAGTCAGCTCTTAAGGTTGTGTTGTCAATATGATATTTAGTAGAGATGGATGACTTTCCAATGGATACTATAATGCATTTCTTGGCATTTAGTTTTTGTCCATGGCTCTGACACCAATTATTTGTCTGTGTCAGCCCTTTCTGGAGAATATTAGTGTCAGTGGGGGAGTCTATAACTGCTCCTACTTTGCATTCATCTGTAACTTTAGTCATCCTGAGAACATTGACATTGGTCTTGATTTCAGAGAAATAAAGGCCAAAAAGGAGTGGTACCAGGACCAATCTTTAAGGGACTCCAGTTATGACTGTACTCTTTGTAGCGGCAGACTCCCCATTTCTAACTTCATGAGTCATGTCTGTGAGCCAGCTGGTTATCCACTGGGTGACATAAGGGTGTATACCTAATGTCTTGACTTTGTCAACAATGACAGAGTAGGGTATTCTGTCAAATGCCCTGGCCAGATCAAGGTAGGGAGTCTGAAACATTTTTTCCTCATCCATTGCTTTGGTGACCTTCTGAAGAAATCCCCTAGGTTGAGTAGGCAAGATCTGTCCTTGACAAAACCAAATTGGGTTGTGTCCATTGTCTGGATGTTTCCTGTGTCATTATTGATTATTTCTATGATAATTCTTTCCATGGCTTTCCATATGAGACTAATGAGACTTATGGGTCTGTAGTTTCCAAGGTCTGTAGATCACCCACCTTTGTGCAGAGAGATTACTGTTGTTGTTCTCCATTCACGAGGCAGAAAGCTTGTTTGGAAGTTACAGGTAAATAGCAATTCCAGAAGATGTGATAGGTCATATTTCATGATACTTAGAAGGCAACCTGGGATATTGCCTGGGCCTTTTGATGCACTGTTTTTGGCCTTACAGAGAACATTAAGGACATGTTCCCTAGTGATAGTAGGGAGAGTTATATTTGCTGGTATTTTCTAAGGGAAGATTTAGAGGGAGAGGGGGTAAAGTTGAAGAAGAATTTATCAGCCAGTAGGTTTGCTGTATCTTCTGGCTCAGTATAGGTAGCACCATTACAATGAGCTCTGCAAACAATTGTGTATTGCCTTTGAGGTTGCAAACATAGCTTAAGAATGCCTTGTGGTTGTCCTTAGCCTGGGAGGCCAAATTTACTTCATATTTGGCTTTGGTAGATTTTATTTGCCCCTGAGTTTTTTTCATTTGATGAGAGCATTTTTATCCTACTAGGTGCTACGGATCCTAATTTTTTCCATGCTTTTCTTCCTTCTGTTATATAGCTTATTGAGGTTATGATTCCACCAGGGTGGCTTGTTTTCCAATTAGTTCTATACTTCTTCCTGGTAGGCGCAGCTGCCTCTATGTAGATATTAACATGCTTGTATAGAGTTTCTCTGAACAGCTTCATATAGGCAGCAATGTTCTCATGGTTTGTGGGGTCCAGAAATTTCATCAGGTTATCACTTAGTAGTAGAAAGTTAGCTTCAGAATAGTTTATGACTATTCCAGAATTTGCTGGGGTTCCAATTTTTTTTATTCAAAGGAGACCATTTTGTGGTCTGACCTTACTAGAGAAGAAATTACACCAGGATGGGTCATCACAATTCCCATGGGGCCTTAGGTGAGGATGACAGGTATCCACTCTTGTATATATGTGCTATATACTTCCTCTTAGCCAGTGCCATGGCATATTGTGCACACCTCCATTTGCCATAATACTGCTCAGCTGCAGGTTCTTCATCTGACACCTCATCTGATTCTGTTAGCCCTCCTTGTTGTACTGGGAATTGTCATCCCTATCCTGTGGCACCTTGCTGCAATTGCTTTCTGAATATAATGTTATATAATATGGCATAGACAGTTAGTATTTTGGCAAAGGTGATGGTGTCATTTAGCAGAGCACATCCACATGTCTAGACAGTGGAACTATGATATGAGCATGCCAAATGCACACTCTATGATATTTCTGGTCTGTGTATGTGCAGTGTTGCAACCTTGTATAGTGGGTTTTTGTTGGTTTCTCACAGCATTCATGAGCCAAGATTCTAGTGCATATCCTGCATCCCCCATTAGATGTCTTCATGGAAAGTCACCACTTAAAAACCTTAGGTACAGATTACAGGAAACTGCCATGATAACCTGAATGCACATTATAGATGCCACCTTGTGCATTATAGACCATCTGACAGTTGATGAAGTGATAGCCTTTTATGTTTATGTACCTCCTTCATAGTTCTCCAGGTAGGGTTTTTATTTCAATGTGGATGCAGTCTATAGCCCTAGAAATGTTGCATGGTGGTAACACTCTCCTCTGGGGTATGAGATAACCAGATATGTTCTCTTACATCTTGCAGCACTGGATTAAGGAATTGGTGGAATATTATTGAGGCAAAGGCCAGTAAACCCCTTTGTGTCCCCTGTGGGTTGCTGAAAAGTCCCTGTAGCTAGTACATGTAAAGCTACTCATACCTTAGTTTCCACTGGGACGGGTTCTCCACAATTCCCATGGGGCCTCAGGTGAGGATGGCAGGTATCCACTCTTTCTTGTATAGCATCGTTGTCTACACTACAACACTAGTATTTCAATTTCCTGTAGGCCGTGGTAGGTCAAGTGTGATGTGAACACCCTATGACTTCTAGACCAAGGTCTGTCAGCTCCAGGAGCACCTTGTATGAAAGCCTGTTGTACATATAGATTTATAACGGCATGTTTTGGAATTCTGGGCTAAAATAAATGCAACATGTTAGCTCTCATTATATACTTTTCTGAAGCACCCCATCATGAATTTTTGCTTCATTATTATGAGCTGATAGTACAGTCAGTATCATATTTATCTGCTAACCCATTTTTGCAACAAGCCATGATGTATACTGCTGTTAACTGAGTCACAAACTGCTTTCATGTCACTGCTTGTCATGCACATGAGCTTAGGTGATGAGAAGACATTTATTAATCTCGGTCTATATCGTTATTATTCTCTGTTTTGAATTCTAGCTGCAGAAATCTCTGTTTAGAATACTATTTGTAACAATCTCTGACTTGAATTCTGACTTGAATTCTATCTGCAAAAGTATGTTTTAAATGCTTTCTAAACAACTATTTCTATCTATTTTATTAGTCAAATGTTATCATTAGAACTCTGTACATAACCATGATAAAAATTCTGTCAGTATGATTATGTGCACTGTGATGAAAGTCTATATTTAGCATTCTGTATTTATAATTCTATCTATAAAATATTGTGTGTAGATTTCTATGCTTAAAATTCTATCTGTAGAATTCTGTCTGCAAAATTATATATGTAGAGCACTAATTTCAGCTTCTATTTATATTTGTTCCCTACTGTGCATACAACTCTCTGCAGAATTTTAACTGTAGTATTCTTGAAAATTCTAACTGCAGAATTTTGCATTTGGACTTACTCTCCTGAAATGCTTGTTGCAGAATTTTATATCCCACTGTAGAATTCTGGGTTCAGATTTTTAATCTGTAATATTCTGTCAAACTCTATGTTTGGAATTTTAGCTGCAGAAGTCTGTGTTTAGCACTTATCTGTAAAACTGAGTGTTTAGAATTATATTTCTATAACTCTTTCTGCAGAATTCTGTGTTGAAAATTTTGTGTTTAGATGTCTGAATTTCTATCAGCCTTATTCTACCTCTTCAAAACTCTTTATAATTCTCTGTAAAATTTCTTCTTTAGAAGTTTGTATAGAATCGCTGGCTTTGAATTATACCTGAGGAATTTTGTCTGTGCAAGACTGTGCCTGGAATTTTGTCTGTGGAATTCCTTGCTACAGTGTTATCCATTTAATTCTTCTTTTCCTAAAATTCTAACTCTTGTTTTCTGTATTTAGATTGCTGCCTGTGAAGTTTTGTTCATAGAATTCTATGTTTAGTATTCTGTTTGAATAAGTTTGTGTAAATAGGTTCACACTAGGCTGTTGACCAGGGAGAGCTTTTGTAGCTAGGCTCAAGATCCAGCTTCATCAGTATTCCACAACAGGAATTACTGCTTCCTAATTTCATCCTCTTTTAATGAGGGTTTGAGGGGCCAGACTAGGAGAGTGAATTTATGTTTTTGCATCCATTCATCCAAGTTGAACTTAGAGGGTCACGGAGCTACTTTGCTTCACATTTTAGGAAAGTTTATTCCACAAAAGATGGATTTTCTGATACAGGTGTCTATCTTACTAACAGGTCCTCTTTAAGCTGTGGTGGAAGTTTATTTCCTTTCAGTGGGTGTTGTTTTGCAGTTGTGTAGGTAGTTGCATAAGATTAGATACTGTGAGGCTTTTGCAGCAAGGGAGAGGTCCCTCCTCAAGACTCTATAGGAAACAGAGAAAAGAGAAAGTGATTTAAGATGTTTGTGTAGCACAAGGAAGACATACCTTGATTTTCTTCTTGATGAAATGCTGTAGTCTTTCAATTTGACTCATATGTTTAGACATGTACATACCAAAAAGAATGTTATATTCTATTATGGGTCTAATGATGGAAGAGTTGAGTATCTGGATAATATGTATGAGTTTAGAAAGATTGCTGTTAAGCAACTGTTTTTGATAATAACCACAGAACACAAAAATTCTTAGCACAAAGTAGAAAGGGTTGTGATCAAACTTAGGAAGCCTATAATAAGAAAAATAACCAGAGATCCTGTAAAGGTATTAGAAATATTTTGAAAATTTTATAAAAAATTGTATAAACTAGAAGAATGTAGAAATCAAGAAAAAAGTACAAATGGAAATATTTATGGCAGAATTAATTATGCCAAGGTTAAAGGTAGACGAGGCTCAACAATTACCTGTTAAGATAGGAAGAGATGAGATAAAAATGGTGAAATATAATCAATTGGCAGGAAAGTCTCCAGGAATAGAGGGCATTCATGTGGAAGTTTGGAAGCTAGGAGAGAAGAAAGTGTAATAATCTGGAAGGTTTTGTTTAACAGTATTTTGAAGGAAAGCTCTGGTGGTTGTAATACCTAAAGGTGGTAAAGTCCCATCAGACCTAGATTCATATAGGCCCATTTCAATTTTAAACCATGATTATAAAGTGTTTATATCTATAATCACTAAAACACTGGCAAAGGTTTTGCCAAAATTGATAAAATTGATCCATGCAATTTTGTAAAGGGAAGGTAAGCATTTGACAGCACTGACAGAACAGTGATGATTCAGAGGGAAGCAGAATATAAGAAAATACAACTGTTGTTGGTGGGTCTTGATGCAGAGAAATCATTTGACAGAGTAAGCTGGTGTTTTATGAGCAGGGAAAAGGAATCGTTTGCATTCCGTGATACAATAATAAGGTTAATTAGGAGGATATACAAGAGATCAGAGGCAGAAATTAAAGTGGAGGGTGACTCTCTGATAAGTTGTGTCTGAACAGAGGAACCAAGCAGGGGTGTTCCCCTTTGTTATTTACATTCTATATATAAGCATTAGCAAAGAAAATTAAGGACTCAGAAATTCAAGGATATAATTGGTATGTTAATCAAGAAAGGTTGGCTTTATTTGCAGATGATATTATTTTTATCTGATAAAACCAGAAAAGGACATCTTAGTGTTGTGGAACATTCTGATACAGTTTCACATTTTTTGGGATATAAAATGAATGCAGACAAAACAAAAGCTGTAGGTGTAAACTATGTAGCCAAGCATGAATTCGTTCAGCAATACCCATATTTATGGGGACACAATAAAATGAAGTATTTGGGAGTATATGTTAAATAGGATTCTGTTATGACAGCTAGGGATGTGGAAAGAGACTAAATAAAAGATAATACAAAAACTGAGAAACTGGAAGCTCTTGTTTATGAATATGGATAGCAAGATACAAGCAGTGAAAATGTTTTAGTCCCTTTAGTTTTATATACAGGTCAAGCATATTTTTATCAGCCAGAAGAGAAGTTGAGGGTAGTAATTAATAGCGATGAAGGACTTTATCTGAGAGGGGAAGAGGGCAAGAGTCAAGTGGGATAAGTGGAATAAGTTGATCCAATAGAATAAGGTGGTCTAGCATCACCTGATTTGAAGAAATATTTTAGAACTACATAGTTAAGCTCACATACGCAGCATAAGCAGAAACTGAAAGTAAAAAGAGATGATGGATCTGGGGCAGATTCAAGAAATAAGTAGAGAGTGGGATTTTGGTTGCACATCCTTAAGGAGAATAACATCAGTCATACAGAATATTATGCCTCATGAAGATTATACTGATGATTATACTGAAAGGCATAATAATGTGTCAAGACTGTTGCACTGGGGATTGTGCAAACAGTATGGTATTTAAGTGGCTGAAAAACACTGGAAATGATGAAGTCTACATCACATGGGATCATCCATTACCAACAGTTCAAAAGATAGATGCTAGAAAAATAGATATAGTGGTCCAAGAAAAGAAGACAAAAATAGCATTGATCATTGAAATCGCCACACCCAGTGACTACAGTGTCCTGCGTACAGAGAAACACAAAGTCATAAAATATCAGGATTTGCAAGCAGAAATGAGAGCAATGTGGAAGAAAGATACCCTGATAGTTCCAATAGTAGTACCAGCAACGGGTCTTATAAAAAAAACAATCTACAATCATATTTAGACATGCTACCAATAAATGTAACTCCATACAAATTGCAGAAGGAGTCATTACTGGCCACATTGTGGGTGATGCAAAGAGCACTTTTGTCTGACATCAAAGAGTGAAACAATACTAATTTCATGAACTTTAATCTTACTTTGACTTAAGAACAGGGTCCATTCCTGTCATGGCATTAGAAACCCAAAAGGTTTAGAGAAATTAAAAAAGGGGAGAGATAATATTATAGCTATAAAATAATAGAAAGCATTCTAAGGACAAAGCCAACATGAGAATGGAGAAAGGAGATTCTGTTGATAGGGATGACTGCAATTAGGGGTACAGAATAGGCAAGAAGGAGGCTGGAATTTACTGGAGAAAACTGATAAAGAAATCAAGGTATTGGGAGCAAATAACTAGAGAAGGACAGATAATAGAATGGGAAGAGGCCAAGAAGACATTTTGACTGCAGGCTAGAGACTGCCTTCTCTATCAGTGACTGATATTGGAGTATAGGCAAAGAGAAAGGAAAGAGGAATCTTAAGTGAAAGACCTGCTCTGGTAGATTTTTTTAGTTGAATCTAGACCAGGAGTTATGGTTAAAAAAGGGTAATTAGCAGGGCATATAAAATATTGCATAACTATAAGAATCAATCAGAGGAGGTTAGAAAAAAATGGGAAAATAAATTGCATAAGCAATTCACAAGGAAACACTTAGAGGACATGTATATGGCTCAAACATATCTAACAAAGTCTAAAAAATTTAGGACTTTTGGAGGTGTTTGCAAAGATATTTTTATACCTCTGGCAGACTCCAAATAAATTTTTCTCACTTAGATAGCAAATGTTAGAGGTGTGATGGGGAAGAAAGAGGTAACTGGGAAAGTATGTTTTTGGAATGTAATGAGTCAGCAGACTTTAAAAATGCCCTATATAAAAGTTGCCCCCTATAGTGTTGAATTTATTAGTATGGCAAAAATTGTTTACAGTAGTGAATTGCATTGTAAAGATGAGAACTTCTAATATTACACATTCATATCAATCTTGACTTAAACTTAAAGCCTTGTTTGAAAAATATTAATTGTTGTTGATATGTATAACCTTGAGGTATTGATCAGCTGTTATTTGTTTGTTTTATAATTGATTTATCTGTTGTTTTAAAACCAAATAAGAAAAATTAAAAAAAAAATGCCATACAGATACTCTGTCAGAAATATTGGGTGAGCAAATTTGTGTAATTAAGTAAATGATTTTTTTTTTTGAGCTAGGATACAGGATCTGAATTGCCTAGATATAGTAAGTCCTTGTTAAGATTAATTCTGATGTCTGCCATAAAAGCAATTACTAGAAAATGGAAATCAAAGTCTAAACTAACTGTACATGAAGTACTGAATATTGTTAACATATACAAACAAATTGGAATTGGGATCTTTAGAAAAGAGTAGGAGCAAACTTCATAGAAAAAAAAACTAGAAATTGTGGGAACAATATATGCAGATTAATGTTTTGAAGGTGGAGTGAGGTTTAAAGGAAGGCAGGAATTGAGCAATTTAGGTAATGTTTGATTGCTGATAATCATGTAAAGGCATACGTTTGACATATAATGATTGCAACTTTGAATATGTTAACATTGTTTAATATAAATGTAAATTTGCCTTTGTCATAAGTGATTATTCAATAAAGGTGCTAAAAATGATGGAGGAGTAGAGAAGAATGACAGCTTCCCTGACCTAGAAGATATACCCCCACTAATTAGTCTGGCTAGATAAATGACTTACTAATGACAGTGGATACACAGTGATCAAAGTATAGATTACTGTCAACAAAAGTATCCATGTCCCTAATAACTGTTTCAGTTTTCAAAGGTGTGTAATCAATGTGGCAGGTGCATTGTTGCCCATGTTTGCCAAAAGATACAATATTGCATCTCTTGTCTTTTGGCTTAAAGGAATGGTCTAGGCTCATCTTGTTTATACCTGTTAGGCCCTCCTGGACAATATGGAAGTTAGATGTAAAATATATAACAGTGTTTAGTTTGCAGTCATCTGAAAACTTGCTCAGCCAAAACCGTTGATGTTGACCCTGACATCAGGGGAATAAATACTGATAAGTGGCTCAAGGACCAATCCCTGAGGGACACCATTAGTAGCAACCTATTTTGATGCAAGTGTAACCCTGCAATAATAAATTAGGTTTTGCCAGTAAGCCAGTTTGCTGTCCATTGGGTACATAGGGGTTTACATTTAGCTTGATTTTCTTTTTGATAATGTCAGAATGTGGGATGGAATCAAATGCCTTGACCACGTTGAGATACGCAGTGTGAACTGATTTTATTGTACTAAAGGTATCAGTGACTTGTTCAAAAAGTTTGTCAGGTTTTAAATCAGGGTCTACATTTAATGAACCAGACTGGTTTGAGTCAAGTGACTATAGACTACTGATGTTCTTATTAATAAGTTCTATGATGATGTGATCCAGTGCTTTACAGATAAGGCTAATGAGGCTTAATGGGATGACTACAGCACTTCTCTAAACCACCAGCAAGAATCCAGTGGAGAGGCTGAAAATGAATAGTTTCAGTAGCAAGTCTATAAAGCTCCACTCAGCACTTGCAAGAATGCAGCCTGTCACATTGTCTACACCCATATAAATAATATATTTGCCTTAGAGAGACACCTCAGAACATGCTCTAAAGATATTTGAAAGGTGGGGAGGGGCTTTTTAATATGTGAGGGAACATTAAGGGGAGACAGTGTTGTAAACTCTGAGCTAAATGTATCCACTAATATGTTCACTATATTTTGGGGATGAGTATGTGTTGTTATTTATTAATGCAGTGCATTAGTGAGTGTTGCTTCTAAGGTTTCTGACATAGTTGAAGGTGTCAGGGCTATCCTTAACGTGGGTGTAACCTTTAGTTCATTCTTACCTTTCGACAATTTGATTTTGCTTCTGACTTCCTTGTTAATCTTTTTGAGTTCACTAATAGATGTTGTAGCAATAAGTTTGGCTTTATGGACAATAGAGTTCTTCTTAATATTGTATAGTTTGTATATACTAGTTATACTAGAGTTCCAGCATAGACGTCCACTCTTGAACTTTGACATTGTATTTGTGTCTAAGGGGGACTGATGCCTCAATGCATATGTTTAGGCAAGCATAAAAACCATCTGTGAACATAGTAGTGTGTGAGACTAGATCACTGAGTGGAAGGATGTTAAGTTTCATCAGGACATCAGCTAGCTGTGATAAATGTATTAATAAAAGTCTTTAAATACAGAAGGATTTGATGGTAAACCAGGTTTTACCTTCTTAGAGTATATTACTGAATGGTACTTGGGTTTGATTGATGATGAGCCAACTACATGTGTAGAATATAATGAGGTTATATTGGTGAGGACTAGATCCAATAATTTGGAACTTCTAGCTGGGACATGAACTGATTGGTCTAAAGAGCTAACATTTATGACGTCTAGGAAGTATTGTGCATACTTATTTGTGGTAATATATGTTTTCTAGGTAATGGAAGGACAGTTCAGATCTCACAGGTGAATAGTTCTTGATTCAATGAGGATGGATGCCAGTTTGTTTAGATATGTCTCGTGGCTTGCAGGTGATGTGGAGATGGTAAGGAAATCATGTGGTACAGATTTCTATTGATAATAAACAGGATAAGGAGGAGCTCAAGGTTATTGTCCTGCCTTGTGAGTCTAGATGTGATTTGGCTTCTTAGGAATACAGACACATTGTTTTCAACAATTCAGTGGTGCATCTGAAAGAGTGTCAGACATTGAAATCCTGCAGTGTGGAAGTGCTATCACTACACTAACATCATGCTTCAGTATACAGATATGTATATTTTCAAGGGTCAAGAAGGCATGTAAGGTGTGTAACTTCTTATTTAGGTTTCTAGTGTTGAGCAGTGCTATCTTTATTTAGTCTTGATTTTGAGTATTTTGGTATTTTCAGAAGCTTGATGTCACCTAAAAATGCACTATTTGGGAAAAGGTTTTGACCAATATATGAAAACCATGAGAAGAAATGTACTGGCCATCCCTAACAAAACATGTAGGGTTCTCAATCATTTTGGTCCAGGCAGATATATATATATATATATATATATATATATATATATATATATATATATATATATATATATATATATATATATATATATATATATGTATAATATGTCTATATTGGACTCTCTTAGAATGACATCAATAACTAAACTAATGGTTAAAGTCAATTGTCTCTTGTTTGTATTGTGGACAGTAGCATAGCTGGGGTGGAGCAAGAGGGGCAAATGCCCCAGGTGCAATGTGTTTAGGAGTGTGAACACCTGATCCCATTCTCTAATGTTTTGAAAAGTCAGTATTGCATTTACAGTCAAACCTGAGCATTGTAGTGCTCTGTGTATGGTCTAAACCATGTCAACAGTTTAAAAGTAAGCAAAAAATAATCTCTTTTTATTTTAACTAAAACATGAGTACTGTAGTGCTCCATATCCAGGAAGGTGGAGTACAAATGGTAGCAACCATTTGTTGCATTTGTAGATTTGTAGCAAGCAGTTTGCTACAGTTTATAAGAAGACATTTTTTTTCCCTTAAGTAAACTATTAGTGCCATAGAGATCAGTGAATGCAGACTATAAACTATAGCAACTGTTTGCTACATTTGTACCAAGCAGTTTGCTACTGTTTAAAAGGAGAAATTATTATTATCCCTTATCTGGGCATTCCTTGGCCTTATGTATCACCCCTATACCTTGTTTTGGTGTCCAGTCCTCCGCAACATTAAGTGTCCAGCTTCTGTCTGTGTTAATCCAATGTAGTCCCTATATTTTGCGTTAATACTGCCCCTACCTATGTCTGTACTTTATAGTGTTTACCTGACATAGCTACCTTCCATTCTCCCTCTAGCCCTTCTACAACTATTTTTCATGACCTTATCACTACCCTTCATCTACTTCCTTTACAAACTGTAGTCTTTCAAATGAGAAAAATCTCCCTGCAACCTGTCATTCTTTATGATTATCCTTGAGTGCTTCCTTGTACTCAGTATTCTTCCCTGACTTTCCTACCTTCCATTTCTTCCCCATTTACATGATGAGCTGCACTGGCACTTCGCTCTGCTGTCTCTCTTTGGTTTGTCTGTCACTACACGTGCAATAATGTGACACTTTGCAAACATGAGCATATTTAGGCACTGGCATTCTTGGTACACTTGCATGCTTCTCCTGTGACATCAGACATTATATTCACTTTGTTAAAGTGACTCAACCACTAAAATTAATTAATAATCCCTGTAACCTGGCTCTACTATTTTACTATGCATTCCCTTCTAATAGATTCATAACAGGCTGTTAATCTGAAGACAATTACAAGTGTAGCCAGTAAACAGAGTATAAGAATTGAAAGGATTGTAGAATACTGGAATAAACTGGAAATAACTGAAAAAACTGGGATGAGGCTGGATGAATGTTTTTATCTTTTATTACCCAGAACTGGTCTAAACAGGTGTCAGTTCCTCCTTTATGTGGCAAATCTTCTTATACCCTTCGAAATAAAAGTCTGCATACACTACAGCTGGGTTAAAAATTATTTACAATGGAAGTAAATGTCAATAATATTGAATCAAATCTTAAAATTTCCAATAAAAGTACTGAAAAACTGAAATATATTGAATTATTATGTCTGCAGCTTCTGCACTCATATTCAGAATTATTCCTTTCCTCCTGAATAATATAATTAATATTCTGAAATGCTGGATATTTAATGACTTCTGTACTCAGTCTTAAGTGTCTGTACCAAACTTCTGAGGACTGCACTGCAATTACTTTCTATCAGTCTGAATGAATTAACTCACTATGTCTGAAGTATCTCCTAATTATACCAAAATCCTGTAAATTTCTACACGCCTTTTTAACCTTGATTTCCAAACCTGTTTGTACTTAATGTACTACACATTCTGTTAGCACATTTTATTCTTATCAGTATTCTTCACTGAGGGTTACTGAAACATTCATTTCTTATTGAATGTGCATGTAAAATGTAAACTGAAGATATACGTCTGCTTTAATATCGCTGCATTTCTAGACTTAGACAAAGAGAATACTATATTTTTGTCTAACAAACTACATTTAAATGAAACCTGATTTTACAATTCCTCCTGAGATAGATGAACAGGTATATATTTCTGTAGTTACTTATAAAATGAAGATACAGGCCTGCCTTTACATCTCCAGGCCTATGCAAGGTCTATTCTACTAAATGTATTTATGTAGGATTTATTCAGTGACAATTGTCTCTGAAATTACTGAAATGGGATTTGCTTCTGTAATTACTTTATAAATCTATGAATATAATCTGCAAATTATACTATAATGGTCACTAAAACTGATATAACAGTTATAAGATAATTGTTCTTTAGCTGGAAAATGAACTTGCAACTTTAATTTTTACCACCAGGTGTCACTTGAGCATTTATGGTCTGTTAATTATTTTAAAATCTTTTGGAATGAAGTCTCTTAACTTTATGATTTAGTTATAACTGGGCAATTCTTTAACGTGTTATAATTTGTATTAAGTATTTTATATAGCCATTTATAAACTCTTTTTATACCCATAGTATATATATATATATATATATATATATATATATATATATATATATATATATCTTGAAGCATAATTGCCATATACTGTATTAACTTGTTTCTGTAACTCTTCAGCTAGATTTGTTACTGCTAATTCTATTTACCTTATTTTTTATGTGATGTAATAGATGTTTGCCTTTCAAATTTGTTCATTAAATATCCAGTAATATCTATGTGCTGTTAGAATAGAACTGCATTTAATAAAACCTATGCATTCTACATTTAAAGTCAATGGGGGGAGCTTAATAAAGCCTACACATTTTTGTCCATGTAGGCATCACAACATGGTGCTAACATGGCTGCAAACATTTTTAGATTCAGTAAGCACTGCTGAGCAGCGCATATGAGCCCGCCAACATAGAAACTTCTGTGGCATGCAAATCACCTCATAAGCAGGCAGGTAGAGAGATCCATAGGTTCATAGGTTTATAGGTTGGTACTAGGCTATGAGCCCTAGGGCCTGTACAAGCCTAGTCATAACAATTCCCTGGCTATTTCTTCCCACACTATTTACTTCCCTGGACCCCTGTCTAGTAGGACGACTGATGTGATCCACGGGGTGAATTTCCTTTCTCCCATCCAATCATCAAGGTTCCTTTTGAAGAGGGCCAAAGGGGTGCTCTGCTTGACATGTATGGGCAGTCTATTCCAAAGTCTGGGGAGTCTCTGGTTCAGGAACCTATCCCTCCAGCATATTTTGTTTATTGTGATGACAAGGTTTAGATCCCTGGACCATGTGGCTCTGACGGATTGGGATTTCTTTACGTGTAGCATGTCCAACAGCTTTGGGTTTGACATGGCCTTGTATGTTAAGCAGAGATTGCCTTGGAGTAGACGATATGTGACAGAGTATATCTGGAGTTTTTTAAGGCAGTCAGCATAGGTCATCTGCTTTAGGCCTGTGATTCTTTTAGAGAGGTATTTCTGTGGCCTTTCCAGTTGTTGCAGATGTCTTGAGAGGTACATACCAAATGGGGCATTGTATTCTATAATGGGTCTAATGAGGGATGAGTACAGTGGGACAATGACCTCCTTTTTTCTGGAGCAGCAAGCAGACAGGCAGCTCTGCATACCCTGTCAGTGTCCGTAGTGTACTCAGAAAAATTCTGTCTACAGGAATATAGACAGACTGTAAAAATGTAGATAGATGGACAGAAATGGCATAGCACGTGCAGGTATGAGCGAAACTATCCTCTGTGTGTCTGACAAATGAAAGGAAATAAGTTAAATTAAATTAATTTTTTAATTATCTGAGCATGTTTGCATGGTGCGCCGCATTGCGCAAACATGCTGTATATAAAATTTAAAAAAAATGGAAAAAACAAAATTAATATTATGTGACAGAAATGTATTACTGGATCTTGCAATGGTGCATTAGTGCTGTTGCTAATGTAGTAGGGCTTTGAAGCATGCAGTTTCTAGGCTGTGAGCATGGGGCCCTATCCAAATGAGGTACAGTTACTGAATAACACAAAGGGGTAATCATGTCTGCATATCCCTTTCATGTAAGCAGAGAATCATGTTGCTGTTTACAGAGGAGGTAACTGACATCACGGGAGAGTGTGTCCAATGACTTTGAAGATTATTTCAGCATGTTTGCATGGCACACTGCCATGCTGAGCATATCCTTGCAAGGTGGTGTGTACACTCACTTCTAAGGTTTGTTTAGCTAAGAGGAAAGAGTTTCAGCATGTTTGCATGGCAGATCAGCATGCTAAGCATGGAAGTCAGGGGTGTGGGTAACATGCTAAGCTTTGTTTACCTGTGGGGTGTGTGTTTGCGTGGTGTGCCACAGTGCTGATTGTATCTAAAAGAGAGTGAAATATTTATTAGTTTTGACCTCTGTTTAACTTAAACTAGGGCCATTAAATGATGGTAATAATATACTAGGCAGGTGGAATGCATCATAGGAAAAATCACACAGTCAATACCTACAGCAGAGCACTATAAAGTATGCATACACCCTACAATCTCATTTTCCCCCATACTCTGCACCATTGGAGTATAGACTTGGGAATTTTAACAGAGAGAATTCTAGGGGTTGCTCCAGGTCTGCTACATCTGTATGTGCTAGATGCTGAAGTCAATGTTGCTGCTGTTGACAACAGGCCTAGACAAAGAAGGAGAAGAGTGTTCAGGCCCAGGGTAACCTTCCAGGAGATACATCAGCTGGAGATTGAAGAGCACTACAGGGTGGACAGCAACATACTACAAGAACTCACTGAGCTCTGCAGTCTTCAACTCAGAACCAGCGCTAACAGAGGAGAACCCATCCCAGTGGAAACAAAGGTATATGTAGCACTTAGGATACTAGCTACAGGTACTTTCCAAGGACCAGTTGGGGACATGATGTGGATCTCACAGGCATCTGCTTCCAGGGTACTCTACCAGTTCCATGCTACCACATGCCAGTGAACACATTTCTTTTCCCTTCACCCCTGAGGCGAGGGCCAGCAATATGCAACACTTTTGCCATGTAGCACACTATCCGGAGGTATTGGGTGACATAGATTGCACTCATGTACACATCAAGTCACCATCCGGTGAGGAGTGTAGAATCTATGTCAACTGCAAGGGGTACCACTCCATGAACTGCCAGGTCATGTGCAATGCTCAGGGCATTGTCATGAATGTGTGTGCTGGCAGCCCTGGCAGTTATCATGACTCCCATATCTGGCATGCATCACAGCTGTACCAGATGTTTGCTAGGGGGAACATCCCACACAACCATTTACTGGGGGATGCTGGCCACACACAGGAACCATAGATGATGACACCCATCAGAAATGCACACACACCCACTGAAGAATGCCATAATGAGCACACACACAAACTAAGAACTTCATAAATGTGTGTTTGAGCTTCTGAAGTCACAGTTTTGGTGCCTCAGTATATCTGTTGGATCCCTGTAGTACTCTCCAGCCACATGTGCACATATGTTCACAGTATGTACCATGCTACACAATATGATCCTGCAGAAACAGCTGCAAAGGGAAGGGATACACAGCCCCCCACTAGTGCCTAGGTCACCACAGCCACAGTCACAGGAGGACTCAGAGGAGGAACCCCCTAATGATGCCCCCGTAGGCAGATGTAGGCATCCCAGTACACCCTGGCTTTGTCTAAGAGACAACGCATAGCACATTCACTGACAACCTAGGGCCCTAGGGACTAACACCTTACTCTGTCTCACATACATGTAGTAAAATTGTTGATGCCAGACAATCCACACAACCTGTACCTATCCATGTATTGACTGTGTACTGCATGCATCACACAGAGTCAGCCCTGATCTACAGTCCTGTCAACTGCTGCATTCACAAGGTAAGTCTCTAACCTACACACTACTTGTAAGGACTATTATGATATGGTATTATATGTATGGATCTACTGAATTTATGCAAGGAAATATAGTGGGTTATGTGGACAGAAGTAACATCCACATGGGACTACAGATACTCAGTTCAATAGTAAGTGTTCCCTAATAATCACTAGGCCTCATGGTGCGAATATTCACTACATCAGTCAATGTAAATGTTAAACAGTGGGTGTCACATGATATTTGGACTTCTGTCTATCCCAGCAGATCATGTGCTATTGTTCCCTCAACCCCAACACAGCAGTGTCCCCATATAACTGCTTCAACAGTAAGTCAGCAATGGTATATCAGCAGACCAGGCAATCTAAGGGCTATAACATAGAACTCAATCACACATTATATGTCACACATAATACAGGGATAACAATATACATATTTATGCTGTTGATTGTGTGATGAATGACTCCACTCTGTCTAGCAGCCTGTGTGGCTCAGTGGACTAGGGTCGTTAGCATGGGTGATGCTGCTGATGCTTCTAATCTGGAAGTAGGCACACTTTTTGCATGTGGGCCTTATTATGTTGGTGTTTTCACAGACTGTCAGTCCGTGTGTGGTGTAACATTATGAACATCAGTCACATTTTAAGTACAGCAGACAGCTGAGGAATGCCGTGGGCATATTGCATGGTGTGCAGTACTGCAGAAATAGGGACAGATGCCAATGCTTGTAACATACCTTTCAACCTCTTAGTGCAAGAGATCTATCCAAAGCCCAACAAAATGGGGGACAAAGGCCTACAAATAGAGGCATATGTTAAATGCTGCTCTCATAAACTTAAACAGTTGCTAAAATAACAGGGTTTGTTTCAGCAGACATTTTTCTGAAGGATCTGAAGTCTTCAATTCTAAGTTCATCGACATGATTTGCCAGAAAACCAAAAATTTTATGAGGAACACACCAAAACTATGAGCCAAACCTCTGAACATTCTGCAAAACCCTGTGGACAGTTGAGAGGTATAGTCTGTAACACACAAAATCATGAACTGGAGTACAGGTAGGTGTGGCCTGAAGTCATTTTACTGACATTCATACTGGGCATGCCAAAACAGTTAAAATGAGCTCAATTCTGTTGCCCCATCATCAGACTGACCTGTTATGTATAGATATGTCTATACGTACAGACATATACTTATACATATCTGTCTGTCACTATCTCTATCTTACATACATAGTATATCTATTGCTATGTAGTGTCAAATAGATATATACTGATACATATAGCTATATATATATCACAATGATACATAGACTCTCCCCATATATCTACATAACACATATGCATCTCATGCACAGACAGAGCTGCATTTATATATACATCCCTGTTAATTACATAAATATACATGTAGATATCTGAATTGTCCTACATACCCTAATAATGATGAATAAATCTGCACTGTCACACATCCATACTGTTGCTCAAAGGATCCAAACTAAGGGTGCAACAGTACATAATCCATTAGTATACCTTTAGTGTATCCTTCCTTAGTCCTAGACCAGCTAGCTCCCATATAGAATTGCCTTACATAGACTTTCTCTCCACTAAGTAGCACCCTTCCCCTCTCCTTGCTATCTCATGCTTATCCTACTGATTTATACTATCTCTGAATTACATATCTAAAGACTTTATTTGATCTCAACACTATCATACTTCACCCTGGAGTTTTATACGTCAACACCTACCTATCCTCCCACACTTCACTACCATTGTAGTACTTATCTCTGTACTTACCCTCACCTAACTTACCTTCAGTAGTCAGAGTTTTGCTGATTGTTTTTTCTTGAACTGCTCCTTCACTTGTCTCTACCCGCTCCGTTTGCCCTGCAGGCTCACTCCACTCCCCTACCCTACCCCCAATTCCCACCCACCCCAAGTGCATCTACATTTATTCTAACACCATATCATCTGACCACTCCACACAGCAAATCATCACTTCCGAAATCCAATTATCTTCTTTCCTCCCAAACACCACACCTATCTTCCTCTTATCCAATTAACATTATCAACCAAGCACAATGACACATACCATGCTCTCCTTTCTTATATGCCTCCTACCTCACAGCCCTAACCTACACAACATCCCTACACACGTACATTTCATTATCCCAAACCACCTACCATACAACATAACCCTTCACACCAACAAAAGGCCACAAAAACTTCCCTATATCCCCCTCTCTACTTGAAAGCAGCAAAATAGTACTCATACTCAACAAGTACTGGTTAACATCTCTCACTAGAAAGATACCAAACAAGCTTTACATAGATGTACTACAAGCAATCAGACGTCATATACTGATAAAGAAATAACTCCTTACCTCTGGTGACATTCACCCAAATCCAGGACCAAACAACATCATACCCCCAAACAAACAGACCTACTCATCATAAACCTTAACACTTGCAGTATATCTAATAAAATTACTCACATACGCATTCATAATCCACTACTCCCCCGATATACTAACCATAACAGAGACCTGGTTAAATCCCAGCACAAGGAATGAAGAAATTCTCCCTCCAGGATATAACATCATTAGACTAGATAGAATAGGAAAGAAGGGAGGGGGCGTTGCAATTATCTATAAAAATACACTTACTATACAACCCCTACTGACCCCTCCACCAAAATTTGACAATGCTGAAATCATAGGAATTATGCTACAACTTAACAATAAAAAGAGTATCAATATTCTCTGTGCATATATCCCTCCAGGCAATAACATTATTAAAATTAAAGAAATTATGCAATGGACAAAAGACAACCTACCACAAGAGACTATTCTGCTAGGAGACCTAAACACTGATTGGCTAGCCTGCAACTCTAAAAACCCCACTCGCCACATCAACCTGTATGGATTCTCTCAACTTATTCTAGAACCTACTAGAGTAGATAAGAAGTCCCAAAAAAAATCCATATTAGATTGGACATTAGTGAACTACCCAAAACAAAACTATCACACAGGTTGTCTACCAGACAGCCTTAGTGACCATCTCCCAACATTCCTCCTACGCAGACATACTAACATACCCAAACCTACTGTCTTTAGACAAGTCAGGAATTATCGCAAGATTAACCCTCTAGATCTCAACACTGCATTAAAAAACTGCAACTGGGAACCTCTACATATTCTGAACTTGGACCTAGCAGTGGACTACTTTAAATTCTTTCATTAAGGTCCTTGACCAAATAGCACCCATAAGAACTATTAGAGCTAAAGTCCACTCAGCTCCTTGGCTTACTAACACCACTAGAGCCCTATTAAAATCTAGAGACAAGGCATGGAAAACCTGGAAAAAAGACAACACTAGTCTTTCTAAACAAAACTATCAACATCTTAGAAACCAGGCTAAGCAGCAAACTAAGCTAGATAAACAAAACTACTACCTAAATATCCAAAACAAATACTCCAACAGCCCACAAAAGTTCTGGCATGCAATTAACTCCCTACTAAAACCAGGAAAAAATACCACACCCTCTCCCACCTCAACCTCCACAGATACAACTACCAAAATAACCTCAGAATTCAACCAACATTTTACCGAATCCATTAACTCACTATCCACTCAACTAGCCAAAAATAGCTACACACCCATGCCTACAGCCCCTAACAACTCTGCTCCTCTTACCTTCTCACCTATCCCAACCTCTACAATAAAGAAACATCTCTTAAAACTAAAACCCACTACCCTCGCAGCAGATGGGCTACCAGTACATTTCCTAAAAATGGCAGCAAACTCCATAGCCTACCCAGTCTCAATCCTTATCAACCGCTCTATACAGGAGTCATATATCCCTCATCTGTGGAAAGTCTCCTGTATCATTCCCCTTCATAAGGGAGGCACCTCCTATGATTTCTCAAACTACTGACCCATTGCTATTCTGTCACCTTTATCAAAGATACTAGAAAAATGCATACACTCTCAAGTCATGCACTTCCTAAACTTAAACAATCTCCTCTCACCCACACAACATGGCTTTCACCCTCACCACAGTACAACCACTGCCCTCCTCTCCTTCACAGACCTAGTTAACCAACATAGGAATAACAACAGATTCGTATCAGCCATATTCCTTGACCTCTCTAAAGCATTTGATATGGTCTCTCACTCCATACTAATAGATACCCTCACCTCCCTAGCCTTCACCCCAAACACTAATGCTTGGTTTAAAAGTTACCTATCAGAACGACAACAAGCTGTCCAGTGGCAAGGAGCTTTATCATCTCTGCTTACAACCACCATTGGTGTACCCCAAGGCTCCATACTAGGACCTCTTCTCTTCTCAATTTTTGCCAATAACCTATACAAATGTACCCTGCATGCCTCACTAATCCAGTATGCAGATGATTCCACCCTTATATGCTCAGCTCCATCCCTGACCTCCCTACAGCACCTCACCCAAGAGTCCTTCACCTCAGTAGAAAGATGGATAACTAACATTCAACTTATCCTAAATCCTAACAAAACCAAACTACTACTTTTTACCCCAAACAAATCAAAAACAACTCCAGTCAAAAAAACAAACTACTACTTTTTACCCCAAACAAATCAAAAACAACTCCAGTCTTCTTCTCCATCTCCTCCAATAATGGTACTATCATCTCTCCCTCTCTCCACACCAAGCTCCTTGGAAATGAAATAGACATCAACCTCCACTTTAACATCCATATCTCTCAAACTATAAACAAGGTGCACAAAAAATGGGTTCGTTATACAGGCAAAAGTACTTTCTAACTAATCAAGCTAAAGTCACCCAACTCAAACCCATCTCGTATCTACACTACTATATGCAGCCCCAATTCTCACTTACATTAGGAAATCTGACCTAGACAAACTTGAGTCCTGTTATAACAGAATTGCCAAGTTTGCCAAAAACTCCCCATTTAGAACCCATTACTGCATACCTCTCAGATAACTTCAATGGCTCGAACTGCCACAGTTGCTACTATATCACCAACTTGTTCTATCATACAACATCCTAAAACAACCTGACAAAATTCCTGCTCTAAGGCATCTACTGACCTGCCACACTCCAAATCGTCCACTCCGCTCGGCCAAAAAATCACTCCTCACTATTACCTCAGCAAATAATACAGCCGGAAAAATCTCTTTTCACACACTATAGCCAAAACTTGGAATAATCTCCCCCCATCTGTGACTTCTGCAGCTAACACCACTCTGTTCAAAAACTCCCTTAAGGCCCATCTTACAAGTTCTCGGCTCTGTCCATGTATTACATAGACCACAATCTGTTACCTTTACAACCATCTTCTATCTCTATGCCCCAATAAATATGTTTCCTCAAAATAGTTTACATGGAAAACATGTACCTGTTAAAATCTGACTGTTGCTCTTTGCAAACTAAATGTATATATGTAAATTTTTTTGATTGCAATTGTCTACTCTTTTTGACTTCTTTCTAGAAATTTCTAGTTCAATAGATACTACTTCCTACGCATTGTATTATATGTTTATTTTCAGTAATGTGTTGTTCTAATGTAACTGGAGCTTTTCTCCCCGGGCCTCTGCTGTAAATGGACCTCATCCAGTCGGACCATCCCGGTAAACAAAATTAAAATAAATAATAAATAAATAAATACATTTACCTACAGACCCCTGTGCCTGCTGGATGTCACCACATAGAGAGATGCAGGTGAGCAGATGCTGTAATGTATAATGTTGTCAATGCACACATGGACAGGGCACATTGTTTCTGCCAACAAGTTTGCCTATCTAACTGCAAGCAATCACATATGGCCATAATGGTAAGTGTACACACATAGCTAGGATAATAACAGTTATCCCACTGTTATGATACTAGATGCAGATAACAGTACAAAGCAATATCACTCTGTAGACCACAGACACTGTTTAACACAAGGCCAGTTTATGTAATGCACAAGTACTGTGCCTGCAATCACATATGTAACAGACTCTACCTGTGACACGTGCAATAAGTACAGTGATCTATAGTGAATAAGAGTAGATAGGTATGGATTCTAATTTCACTCCATGCTACTTGCTCTGTGTGTGTGTGTGTGTGTGTGTGTGTGTGTGTGTGTGTGTGTGTGTGTGTGTGTGTGTGTGTGTGTGTGTGTGTGTGTGTGTGTGTGTGTGTATCCTCCTGCAGAACAACTGCCATACCATCATGGGCTATCCGCCTGCAATGGTTATGAACTTTTTGGCCCTGTAACCTGCTGCTGGCTTCCACACTGTCCTCTTCTACAAGGCTCAATGATGTCACCCACCTTAAGACTACCAGCTGACAGTGTAGTATCTGGACTTAAGCCAAGGCATGTACAATAAATGCTGTGATCTTTAGTGTGTAAGACTAGAAAGGCAGGGGTTCTAATCTCAATCCAGGCTACGTGTGTGTGTGTGTGTGTGTGTGTGTGTGTGTGTGTGTGTGTGTGTGTGTGTGTGTGTGTGTGTGTGTGTGTGTGTGTACTCCTATAAAACACCTGCCATGCTCTTATGGGCTATCCACCTGCAATGGTTATTCACTTTTTGCCTGTAACTTGCAGCTTGCTTCCAAACTCCTCTCTTTTACAATGCCTAATGATATCATTCACCTTAAGACTACCAGCTGACAGTGTAGTATCAGACATAAGCCATGATGTGTGCGATAAATATTCTGATTTATAGTGTGTAAGACTAGATGGGTAAGGGTTCTAATCTTACTCCCGGCTACTTGGTGTATATGTATCTCCAGATGGCACAAATATGATCACCTTGTAAATTAGAAATACATAGAGTTTTGCAGTATTGTATTTGTAGTGTGTGATGTGGGCCCACAAAGGGCAGACCACAATAAGGCCTGCTGATGTCATCAAGCATAATATGTCCTGAACTGCTAGTACTAGCACACATGAGGTGTATTGCAGCCATCACATACTGTGATCTGTAGTGTGTACCATTACATATGTAAGTGTTCTCATCTACATATAGCCAGCTTGCAGTATGTGTATGCCCTAGCGAGTCCTTTACGCAGTGATTGGAAGTGGTGCTAGCCTCAATGTAACCATGTTTGTGTGTGAGCCTGTTACATCATGTTATGGAACCATAGGATGTTTGAACTTCACTAGCATAATGAACATACAGCCCTCACAATCATAGACATCTTTATACCTATAGTTACAGGATCAGCATATATTGCCCCAGTCCAAGAGGGACACAGGCAGATGCTCTATGTTGAGATGACAGTCACCCAGACAATTATACATATAGCATGTGCTGAGGAGCACAGAAGTGATCTGTGTGCCATTAGGCAGGATTCTGTTTCAAGAGTATGTTTAAGTCTGCTAGACAAATATCTCCCACAAGCATGTAGTACTAACATCATATACAAGGTTAATGTTCTTACAGTGAGTTATCCATCTACTATGCCTCCTACAGATTGGCAAAATATGCAGTCAAGCAGCATCACACATTGCCCCATATGCAATGTACAGGTCACCTCTGAGTACTCTATATGCCACAGGTGACAATGACACTCATTGCCAATGATCCCCATTGAACACATACTGAAGATGTGAAATGTTCTTGTGAGGGACCATATTGATGTATTCAACTGCCAGTAATGCTTGGAAAGGTACATCACCAAATGACCATTGCAAACAGATATTGGCACACTGAGGGAATAGTACTTGGAGGTTATGAGTATGTCAGTCATCTACGGGTGACTGTGGCCTCAGCTATGCCATATGATTCCTGCCGTACCACTGTAGCGACATGATGAACTGAGGCACATTAGGTGTAAACATGTGTAGCCAGGTCTGTGTGCCTAGTTTGTTCACCCTTGAGCATGTACATCACATGTTGTGACTGATGTGCTACTTATCAGGTACATAGGTCGAACTGATGGAAATGACACTATATATATATTTGCATGGAGTTTATGGCCATTAGTATGTCAACAGACATGTGTTCACAATATCCTCTTGCAGGATAGTGGCATACCACAGAGACTCTATGACTGCTCACAGTTCGCAGACATCAGCCACCATTGTTAGCCACAGTCATTCAGTAGTCGTGTGTATTGTGGTTAAATGGATTCCAAGCAGCAGAGGACCCAGGACTGCACCTGTTGAGCACTGCTGCTTACAGATCAGCCATTGGAGGCTGATGTCTCTGTGTTGCACATGAGTGCCAGAAATGGGCCACTCAGTGACCCCTACAATGACGGTATTGTGGATCCTGAAATGGGTGCTTTGTAAATGTTGCCTGAGTGGGGGATATAGTCAGATGGCTTGGCTCAGTCTAGGGGATTGTATGTCCTGATGTACCCTCACCTGGGTCCATGGTGACTGCCTCAGAAATGTCCACCAACAGTCATGGTCCCCTTATCACACATCCAAACTGTGTACAGTCAGCTATGTGTAGAACACATATATGTGTGCTGATCAGCTCCATGATGATTACCCCTATGGGCATACAGATTTGGATACTCAGACAAGGAGGTGTATAGTTATGTTGGTCAGTGGATGCACCACCTCTATGCAAAGGTAGAACAGTTGCCATTGTCCAGTCAGTGGGTATGGAGCCAGTAGTGTCGGTATGATTGCAAGGGTTTCCAAATGGTGTTAGTCATCCTTCTCAGATCACATGTGGGATGCAGCCTGGAATGTTAGCATGTGCAATAGATACTGTGTAACTTCCAATTAGAGGCCAGTTATGGACTGCTCTGTATATATGGAAGTTATGGGACAGGTTGTAGGAATGTCATGTGTTACATGTGGTGGGAATTAGGGAGGGTAGTTGACGCAGACAGTGTGGGTGTACAGGTTAGGTATGAGTACAGACCCATCATATGTGGCATCATGATGTATGAGGTCACTGACAGTCTTGGTCAGTCTAAAGAGGTCACACATGTAACTACACTGTGCATTCCGGTTCTGCTTTGTGTGAGTTGCTACTTTTGTCACTTAGTGTGTCTACACAAAATCAGAAGAACACTATGTACTTCTTTTAGCTGAGGAGGTAGTACCTCCACGTTGGGGGTGGCACCCTCACCACAACTGTCACACAGCACTGTCCACCTGTTATTATACAGCCTGCTAATGGCAGCTGTCCAGCAGTCAGGTTTGCTGAGACATGAAGAGTCTGTGTCCCTCCTGTCACATACAGCCAAGTTCATGCAGTTGCAATGCTGTTGACATAATGCATAGGTGTAGAGCTTTGCATACCTTCCTGTCCTATCTGAAGGGGGAGGTGCAGTCCTGCTATGTCAACCATCCCATAGGCAGTATGGCTGTCTTGACATATATGCCAGTATTGTCTACAAGGTGGGTAAATGCCAAGAGGTCTACAGAGACTGATATGGGACCAGATCACACCAGGGAGGACCTCACATTGGGGTGCTGCACTGGTCACCCATATTGGTAAACACATGATACACCACATTGATTCCCCATGTGGGGATGTCACAGCACTGCTGCAGTGCATTGTAGGTAAGGACCTGGACCATCCTTTCGGCAAATGAGCTACAGCATGACAAAGTGGCACAGTGTATACATATTACACTTCCATAATGTGCTTGTCTGTGCTCTGATAAGACACCTTGCATGACTCTCTTCTTGCAACATACTGGAAGTAACTGCAATGCTTACTTGCACAGAGGACAGCTAACATGCAGTGCCAAGTGGTGTCCCCAGATATCTGAGTCATGTCACTTGAAATGCCATATTAGTTTCATTTGAGTAGTATAGATGAGCTATCCTAGACTGAATTTAGAAGCCTAATAGTATGATGTGTGCTTTGCCACCCCATGAAATGGTACAAAAATGTACAGAATAAATTTAGAATACTGTGCCTCTGTCTATTAGTGACACAATGATAGGCGTTACCATGGATACAAGCACTTACACTGTCGTACACCTACTGACACTGGACCAAACACTGTTACTTTTGCTCCAGGCCATATCATGCCTACTGACTGTAATCATTGGAGCCCATTGACTGTTACACTATGAAATGGATGTCAGACATATGTCTCACTCCACCAACCATGGCCTGACAAGGTGTATGACAATATTAGCCCAGCAGGCCTTGCTAGAAGCTGTGTATATCATGTACAGAGTGTTATATCAGCCGGTGGATAGGCAATTATTTGACAGTCATACTCTGGGAAGATAAGATTGGTAGACCTATGCCAAAATGATGCCAGTCACCAGTGGAGCTCACCATCCTCCATTATTGGCATATCCCATTTACCTGTTCCCTCTCTGCAGTCACAGCCACTGTCAGTGAACTCTAACTGAGGACATTAGCAAGTGATTGCATATTAGGAGCTGTCATAGAATCCCACACAGAACCAACAGTTATCCAGGATGGCATAAGACACAGTCAGTTGTACTCTGAGCCACTGAAAAAGACTACCTGCCAATGACAGCACAATACTATCCTTTGGGAAATCATCCACCCCTGTAAATTATTGTAGTGTCTGCACACCACATGCACTTGAGCCATTACACATGAGGTTATGGACACAGACAGTAATGTAGCCTTTGTTTCTCACTGGTTGGTAAGATGTGGGGATGCATTCATTATTGCAAAACCTATACCAACAGGTTTGGAATGTACATCCCAGACTGTCACTGCTATATTGACTGTGGTAGTCATTACACCTATCATTGTGTGCAATGCCACTCTTGCTATGTCACTACACAGACATAGCATACATCTGTAGCAGCCACACAGGTCCCATTGTACACCAATACACAGTGTAAATAACCTGTCCTATGGAGTCCATGTCATGACCATACACATGTAGTCTGTCTCCTAATGCTTTGGAGGGGATGTGTATGGCTCCATACAGGGAGGTGTTGGATTACAGTGTGCACTTCCTACATATCCATATCAGGACTAACGCATCTCACCTGTTCTACATGCCTACAACATCATTGTGGTATACATAACACATGCTGGAGAGACAGGTATGTAACACAGACAGTACGCCCTACATGAAACAGGCCCCACCTGCATGTTAAGCACACATCTGCTGTGACACATCATGTGTAGGTTACAAAATGGGATGGAGAACATGCCAATCATAACTGGTGTCGGCAACTGAATGTACTGGACACTGGATATTTGTAGATGGGTCAACCTCATCACCACAGCTTGTAGATGTGTGAGTTTTCAAAATCCTGGTGACACTTATCAAGGGTAGCAAACCTGTTCACAGATTAGGGATGCACGAGTATGCTGAATG
Source organism: Protopterus annectens (assembly GCF_019279795.1). Taxonomy (NCBI): domain Eukaryota; kingdom Metazoa; phylum Chordata; order Ceratodontiformes; family Protopteridae; genus Protopterus; species Protopterus annectens. The sequence goes on along the minus strand of NC_056731.1, from coordinate 1,407,244,054 downwards.
CTGCCATTGTCCTTGTTAGTCTGTTATACACATATGAAAACTCTCTCCAAACTCTGGAAACCACCCAGTTCGGATTTGTGAAACGCAGATCATGCTTCTTGAACCTGATCGACTTCTTTGAGGCAGTCACCAAAGCCATAGATGAGGGTAAGATGGTTCACACAGCCTATCTTGACCTTGCCAAGGCTTTCAACACCATCCCCCATTCTGGAATTATAGCTAAACTCACTAAACTAGGTATAAATCCTTACATCACAGGATGGGTTGCCAACTGGCTTACTGACAGAACCCACACTGTAAAAGTTGCAGACTCCAAATCTGACTGCAAACCAGTGACAAATGGAGTACCACAGGGTTCAGTCCTGGGACCTCTCCTGTTTGCTATCTACTTTCTGAAGTACAGGCTAACACAGAAAGCCTTTGGCTAATAAAGTGTGCAGATAACTGCAAACTAGGAGCCATAGTTGAGTCCCCAAATGATGTGGACATCCCACAGAAGGGCCTCACTGAGACAGATGCCTGATGTCAGAGGCATGGCCTCAAGCTCAATGCCAAAAAGTACATTGTCATCCCCTTTGGTAAAAACTCTGTATCCATGAACTACCACATAGGCAGCGGTCTACTTAACGCGGAATGTGTGATAAGAGACCTTGGGACCCAGGTAGACAGTAGTCTCTCCTTCGATAATCACATCGCCACAGTAGTCAGGAAATCTTTCTATGTAGCACACCTCATCACAAAAGGGTTCTCATCCAGGAAAAAAGAGGTCATTGTTCCCCTCTACACTACACTCATTAGACCCATTATAGAGTACAATGCCCCTTTTGGAATGTACCTCAAGAGACATTTGCAGCAGCTGGAAAGGCCACAGAAGTGCCTCACTAAGAGCATTACTGGCCTGAAACAGATGCCCTACACTGACCATCTCAAAATACTCCAGCGTTACTCCGTAGCATATCGCCTACTCCGAAGTGATCTCTGCCTAACATATAAGGCTATGTCAAACCTAGAGCTGTTGGACATGCTGCACCTAAAGAAATCCCAATCCCTCTGAGCTACATGCTCTAGGGACCTAAACCTTGTCACCACAATAAACAGGAACTGCTAGAGGGATAGATTCCTGTCCCAGACACTTTCCATTCTCTGGAACAAGCAATCCATATATGTCAAGCAAAGTTCCTCATTAGAATTCTTCAAGAAAAATCTTGATGAGTGGATGGGAAATAGGAAATGCACCCAAGAGATCACTTCTGTGGCTCTGCTCGACAGGGGCACAGGAAAATAACTTTTTTGAGTGGCTTAAGCCAAGGATCTTGTTGGCTACTTAGGCCCTTGGGCTGATAGCCTAGTACTTACCTATGAACCTATGGAGCCATGCACTTATAGTGCTGTTCCTTGCTGAAGACATATTTGAGCTTGCTGACATTCTAACCTGTGATGCTTTACTGCCACTGTGTATCCACAGGTAATCCCAACAGACTCCTGAAACAGAAATATAAATAGGTCCATGACACACCTGTTATTGTGTAACTATACAGCCATCACAACATCATACAACATAAAGTAAACAAAAGTATGTGGCATACCTGTGACAAATGCCAGCATACAGTATATTTCATTAACCACTACATGTGGCATGGCAAAACAACACTGCATTACACAAGCACATTAACTAATATAGTCACCCTGTGCAGCAGCCACATAGCTTCATTTCCCTGTATTGATGGCGAGGATGACAGGGATGTGGCACACGTGTCCACTGGTGATAGCACAATCCCTGGCTATATCTGATGCCCTTTGTCATGCAGCATTGACCATGTCTGTTGCACTGTGTCGAACCTGCTCATATGTCCTGCCCTGATGGCTCATGCCATTCACATCACAGGCAAGGTCTACCCACAATGCAGCCTGCTGTTCCCTTTTTTGCCTCCCCACAGGACAGTAAGATGTGATGATGTTGCCTTAGTCCTTCAAGTATAATTTCATTTTCCACATCTGAGAAGGGTGCATGGCATCTATGGTACATGATTGCTGAAAGACAACAAAAGGGGAACACATTACATGATCACATATGTGGAAGTACACTATGTAGAGATATAGCAAGGTCACAATGGCTGGCACTATCCACTACTTGCTCACACATGTCATACTGCATAGTGTGCAAACATACTAAGTTTGTGGATATAACTGAGATAGTGGCAATAGTCAGGTATTCCTGTGTGTGTGTGTGTGTGGCATGACGTATACTGCTGTATGATCATACACCCAACACTCGAGACTACTGTGGTGTGCCCCCTATGGGTAATCCCCCGATAATATGTCATAAGAACAGTCTTACACAAATAGAAGTGTGCTTTACAATCACTATAAAGAGGCTGTCCAATGAGGCCAGTGTGTCACAATGGCAAATGACAATGCACCCTTGATGTATTGTATGTCCTAGGTGTAGGTGTAAGACAGCAGGAGATCAATGACATCTCATTATCACAGGTCTAAGAAGGGCTTAATGCTGTATTCCCTATTCCCTGTAATTATATTCACCCATCTGCAACCTGGTGTACACAAAATAAGTTACATACCTGATAGAGTACAGTATTCCTCTGTGGATATGTGGTGATAGTAAAGTTTTCACAAAGGTGTGCTCTGTATGAGGAAAGTCTCATACAGAATGTTTCCCCATAGCCAGCTGTTTGCCTTTTAAACATGCTTCTTATCAGCAGGTGATTGCCTCTAAACCAAGTTGTGGGTCTGAAATAATTGCAGCCAACACACCTGATGTGCACTATCGTCAGCCAATGACATGCAACCACTATACAATATATAAGGCCTTCATGTAGATTAGGACTCCTGTCTGATATGTTGTGCTTGTCATTACTGGGGTGAGGAGACTACATCATCACAGAAGGTAGGTCTGTATTAGAAATCTTTACAGAGAGCTGTGTGTACCACAGGCTGCAGCTGCTGCTGCAAGTAATAGACATATGCAGAGAGTGTGAACACTTTGGAGGACAGCAAGCTGTATGAGTAACTGTGGGAGCTGTGTCAGCCTTGTTGTAGAGGCACAACCAGAGTGAGGCTACTCTTTCCACTCCAATTAAGGCATGTGTTTAAGGTAAGTATGTTAGTTAACAGTATCACTAGCAGAGTACTTGGCAACACCTTTGGTGTATCCTTGAGTGAGATGGAGTATAAATATAGGAATATGTGCACCATATGGGCAACTGCCAGGCCATGTGTTACAGTCTGGTAGTAATTTGCAGTGTGTATGAGGGCAGGCCTTGTTACAAGTAGAGACTTCCAATGTGTATGTTAGCTGTGTAGCTCTGATAATCTGCACAGTGACTTTATAAGGATTGTGCAGTGTACTGTGATATTAGTGGCCTTCATTTGCAGTACCTGCATTGACATTCTCTATGAATGCATATTAATGCATGACATCACACTTTATGCACATATAGGTTTGCTATAGGGATATATGAAGTGTGTTCCTAACTGCAGACCTGTGACTTCCATCAATGAAAAGCAGACATGTCATTTGAAATGCATTGTGTGACAAAGAGTGCATGACTAAGTCATTAACTGCTCCCCTCACAATACCGAACATTCACTTCTACACACCACTGGATTTGAACCCAGGATTGTGTGTGACAAAATATACTGTTTGCAAGGCAATTAACAGAATGAGCTACTGAGTCACTGCTACATCAGGTGTATTTGCAAGATATATGTGCACACATACAGGCTGTGACATACAGTTTCTACAACCATCACTATGTGCATGGCTTTATATGGATGTATGTGTGCACGAGGGTCCCAGTTGAACATGTATTTTCTCATTAATGCCTTAGCAGGTATCTTTCAAGATGTTGCTGCTGAAGAGCACATTTACCTGCTGTCACAGGCCTCACTTACATCCATTATTATATCTTTGGCTTTTTAGTGGTGTACTATTGCAACAGAGTCCAAGATACACTCATATTTTTTCCATTACTATTTAATCAAGTTTGCATAGTGTGGCACATTGCTCAGCTCTGCTGCAACACACTTAATGACTGTAGCTGGCAATTACTATGTTTTTGTTTAAACCACGTGTTTTAATTAAGAGTTGTGTGGTGTGGCAGGTTAATGCAGTGGTCCACAGGTGCAATGGTCTCGGGTTCAATATATGGGACAGGTGTTTATTTTGTAAGTGTGTATTACAAGTATAAAAACACATATAGTCAATATAGCTCTATTTATCTGAGCTTAGTGAAGCTGTGCAATATAGCACTTCATACAGCAACACACCAAAAATATAAATAAAAGAAAATGGGGGAGATAGGAAAGTGATGAAATGCAAGCAGTGGGAAAACATAGTGAAAGGCAGGTATGGATGTGCAGGAAGGGTGTAGGAAAGAACCATAGCTATCCATTTCTTGTACATCAACAACTGTGCACTTTGACAGAATTTGTACATGACTTTGAATTCTCAACCCCAGAGACAGGGGTGAGGACAACATAACTGTGTTGTCAAGCCAATAGGACCAAATTATGTGTGTCCAGTGGATATGTGTGCAAAATGGAGAGCTATGTATGGGACAATATTTTTAGGGGGGGCAGGTGCCCATTTTTTTAAGGTGACAGTGGAATGTTGGGGAAGGGACATAGTTATGTGGGGGGAGGTAAGTTGGGTAGGTGAGGATGCATTTGCAGCCAGACAAGACAGCAGACAAGGGTGGTGAGTGACACATGAGGGGAGAACACCATTGATAGGGAGGGTGTTGTGGAATCCAACTCCCATGTGCCTACAGATGGCAGTACCATGACTCTCATCCCCACCCATGGGACTGCCAGCACTGATCCTTCATTGACCCAGTGGTGGCAGTGCTGGAAGCTGGCACCGGGGCGAGGCTGCCCTATCAGGTTAGCCAGCATGTCCTCAATCTGGTGCAGGTGGCGGTCAAACCCATGTTAGACTATCTTGCACACCAAGTCTGGCAGCTCATCCCAGGTGACAACACCCCCTCCACCACCACTCCCAGAAGGGGGCCAGACTGATGCTGCAGGTAGTGCAGAGGCAGCAGAGGGGGCAACACTATTCTGTGCCATGGCTAGTTGATGCAAGGTAGGTGGATCAGCCGGAACCGGCCTACCTTGACATGCTGTGGTAAATGAGATATAGCAATAAGTTACAGTTAGTAATAACCAAGCCATTGTTGGTATTAACAGAATGGAGCATAATTTTAATTAATCCAAATACATATTAATGTATATTATGTGTAACACAACAGTAAATAACATAACAGTCAGTATGTTAACAGCATGCCAGTAAGAAGTAAACCATAAGGCCAACAAAACAATTAGTTTAACAAAATATGTTAATATTGAATCATAATACATAACGATAATAGATCACATTTTGCAAAAATATAGTTAGTTTAACAAAATATGTTAATATTAATTCATCATAATAAATAATAATAAATAAATGAAGATAAGGGGTGGGGGGAGCAATCCATTACTGACAATGCAGACTATATCTCTGAAAACTCTGATACTAAATACTCTACAGGTGTGTAGTGTCAGTTTTGAGTACAGTGACTTTAATTCTCCTATAAATGAACAAAAATGTAGAACACAGCATCACAGCAAACCAATAAAGCAAATGGCAAAGAGCAGTATAAAATCCAGACTTTTATTCAAACACAGGTGAGCACTTTTGCGATAAAATCGCTTCTTCAGACCATACAAAAAGCCAGCAACATCTCAAATATTTATAATACAATCAATTAAATATCTACCAATAAAAAAACATGCAAATACAATAGCCATAAAAATTTTAAAGGCACAGCTTTCTTTTAAGTCAGGAACCATAGAGGGCTATTGCCATAAAGGCACACATAGCAAGATACCTATTTAAAAAGCTTTCTTTCTTTCAGAAGTGGCTTAAGAGGTACTGATTCATTCAAGCCTGCACCTCTATGTGTTGATAATTTGAGAATCCATCTTAATTTTTTCCCTTCTGTGATGTTAGCTATATCACCCAACCTAAAATGTTCATAGGTTCATAGGTTCATACTAGGCTATCTGCCCTAGGGCATTTATAAGCCTAGCCAGAATATGTTTGGCTTTCGCCACCCATTTTAAATTAATTTTGCTATGCCTTTTTTCGAGGTTAGTATACTGTGCTACTGTCTAACAGTCACATAGAAGTGATACCCGGGGTAAACCTATGATCTCCCATCCACTCATCAAGATTCCTCTTGAAGAGAGTCAATGAGGGACTCTGCCAAACCTGGACTGGGATTTTATTGCAGAGTGAAGGGAGCCTCTGGGTTATGAATCTGTCCCTCCAGCATGTCCTATTTATTTCAGTGCTGCGGTTCAAGTCTCTTGAGCGTGTAGCTCGATAAGATTTGGATTTTTTGAGGTGCAGCATGCCCCTTAATTCCAGGTTGGACATGGCTTTATACGTCAGGCACAGGTCGCCTCTGAGCAGGCGGTATGCCACTGAGTAGAGCTGGAGTTTCTTTAACCGGACAGCATATGGCATCTGTTTGAGCCCTTTGATCCTCTTGGTGAGGTACTTTTGGGGTCTTTCCAGTTACTGCAGGTGTTTGGTAAGGTACATCCCAAAAGGGGCATTGTACTCGATTATAGGCCTAATGAGGGATGAGTAAAGAGGCACAATGACCTCCCCTAATCCAGATGTGAATCCCTTCATGATTAGGTGGGCTGTATAAAATGTTTTTCTAACCACTTTGGCCACGTGGTTGTAAAATGAGAGATTGCTATCAACTTGGGTCCCCAGGTCCCTAATTACTTCTTCTGTACTTAATGGATTACCACCTATGTGGTAATTTGTGGGCACTTTGTTTTTGCCAAAAGGGATGACTATACACTTTTGGCATTTAGCTGAGGCCATGGCTCTGGCACCAGTTGTCTGTTTCTATGAGGCCCTTTTGGAGGATGCTTGTCTCGGCTGGTGAGTCGATTATGGCGCCCAGTTTGCAGTCATCTGCAAACTTGGTCAGCCACAGTCCTTCTGTGTTGGCCTGTACCTCCGAGAAATATATACCGAACAAGAGAGGTCCCAGGACTGAGCCTTGTGGGATGCCACTTGTAACTGGTTTGGAGTCTGACATGGCTCCAGCAATTCTAACCATGTGGGTTCTGTCCTTGAGCCAGTTTGCAACCCATCTAGTGACATAGGGGTTTATATTTAAGCTGGTGAGCTTATCTATTGCAGCCTTTCCTCGAGGCATCTTCATTCTACTGCTACTGCTCTTCTGAAACGTCAAATATGGATTATTCATATTTGCGTTAATAGTTACAAACCATGTGCCCACAATACTGTCTTGAGCCACTCTTGAGCCATATGTGATGCTTGAAACACAACTCTATTGATGTTGACCTCTTTCAATGTTTTCTTTCTAGAACTCCTAAGGTGATAACTTTTTTTTTAAAGGCCAAGCCGCACTGGGGTTAAGGTGCACACACTCAAAGAGCTTCTCAGAGTAATGCCGAGTGGGGTATTGTATCAAAGGCTTTTGCGAGGTCCAGGTAGGCTGTGTGGACCACCTTCCCCTTGTCAATGGCCTTGGTGACTGTTTCAAAGAAGTCGACCAGGTTTAAGAGGCAGGATCTGCCCTTAACAAAGCCGAACTGGGTAGGATCCAGTGTCTGTAGGTCCCCAATATCTTTATTTATGAGGTCCATGATGATCCTTTCCATAGCTTTGCAGACCAAGCTAGTCAGGCTTATGGGGCGATAGTTTCCAGGGTCCGTTGAGGCACCACCTTTGTGGAGAGGGACCACTGTTGCTGTACGCCACTCTTTGGGTACATATCCTGTAGTAAGGCTGAGATTGAACAGTAGTTTTATGTTTGGGTTTAGCTCTTCTTGGAGTTCATGTAGGACACAGCCCGGGACACCATCTGGTCCCATTCATGCTGTGTTTTTTGCTTTGGAAAGGGCGGCTCTTACCTGAGCATCTGAGATGTCAGGGGGGCAGCACTTTGCTATGATAGATATTTGCCCTTTTGGTGGGGGGGGGAGTTTGTGCTGAACCTGTCAGCTAGGATGTTGGCAATGTCTGTGGGTTTGGTGTATTTTTTGTCATTTTGGACTAATTCTGAGCATATGTTGGACTTCCCACCCAGGTTCCTAACATAACTAAAGAAAGCCTTGTGACTATCCTTAGTGTCCTGTGCAATTTTTCTCTCGAACCAGGCCTTAGACGATTTTATGAGTGCCTTTAGTTTTTTTGCTAATACTGATCAGAGATGCCTTCCCTTTTTGGGATTTTGCTCTATCATGTAGTAGCTTCCTCCTTCTATTGCATAGTTTGTTTATGGCTGGGGTCCACCAGACAGGATGTCTGCCTTTGGAGGATTAGGTCTTGGTTTTATTTGGGATTACATGATCCATGCATTCCTGAAGGTGTTCATAGAATGCATTTATAAAGGATTCTGCGGTCTGGGCTGTATTTTCCACAGGCCCACGGGCTTTGAAGGATTCCACCTTGGTTTTGAGGAGTGTGAAATTTGCTTTAGAGAAGTTTTTCACTGTGGTTTTCTGGGCAGGGGGTGGGGTCGGGATGTGAATATCCAGTGAGATCAGTTTATGGTCTGATCTTACCAGTGAGGGATACACTTCTGGTCTGGAGCATAGAGTCCCCATGTTGGTGATGATCAGGTCCAGTATGTTTCCCCTCTTGTGGGAGTGGTAACAAGTTGTTCCATAGCATTTGAGTTTATGAATTCTAGGAACCTTTGGGCTAGGGTGTTGGAGCTAGAGTAATGCTCCCAGTCTATGTTTGGGTAGTTGAAGTCGCCCAATATAATGGTGTTTGGAGAGACCTTCATATTTTCCAGTGTTCTCAGGAAGGCCAAGTAGGGTTCCTGGCTTTGGGAGGGTGGTCTGTAGCAGGCTACAAACTGGAAGGCAGTTTTACCCACTGTTAGTTGCACATGGATAGTCTCTGATGCTTCGTGCTTTGCTACCAACCTGGAGGTGTGGGTATCTTTGATGAATATCGATACTCCCACTCCTTTTGTGGTTTGGTCCAAGTTTTGGGGCCGAAAAGTATGGTATGAGGTATAACCTGGTAGTGCTGGGGTGCTCTTGGGAGCCCTGAACCAGGTTTCTTTTACTGCACAGATATCGATGCTCTCCATGCTAAGGAGAGTTTTGAGTGTGTGCATCTTGAAGTTTAGACTTCTGGCGTTGAGTAGCATTACTCTTAGTTTCTTACCCCTTGTGATACCTATGGAGGTGGGTTTGTCTTTTGAGCCTTGCCTAAAAAAGGCACTATGGGGGTAGCAAGAGCCTTTGCCAATACCCAAAAGCCCAGGGGTGACAGGTGCAAGCTGTCCCTAGCGAAGCATTGTGGCTTGTCGAGCATATCATCCCAGGCTGACAGGCATTGGATCCCCTTTGAATGACACCAGTAGTTAAGCCAATTGTTGAAATTGATCATCTTGTCTTCATATTGTGGCATCATTCTTGGTGAGGGTAAGATGCTACTCAAGGTCAGGGTCATACCGGCCTGGGCTACATGCTCAGAGAGCTCCTCTATGTCTCTTTTCATGTAGTCCAGGGAGGTACGTCTCAGGTCATTCACACCATCATGGACAATGACTGAGTCATATTTGTACTTGCCTTGGAGTGACCTGAGTGCTTGTGTTATGTGGCGGATCATAGCGCCCGACAGGCTGCTCACCGTGACCTTCTTCTTGTTCAGCCTGGTGGCGGGGCGTCAGTGTGCCTGATGATAGAGTCACCTATTACAAGTGTATCAGGTGTGTTGTTTAGCCTTAAGGGCTGTGACTGTTCGGCACACTGGCTTTGTGATATATGTGTTGCACGTGTTTTGTTTTGGGGTAGCGGTTGCTTGGGTGTCTGTTTTGGAGGTCTCTGCTGCTTAGGCAGATCTTTATTTAGAGCCTCAAGTATGTTTTTGTGTGATAATGTGTTTGGTTTGCTGTCGTGGTAGGTCTATGTGAGACTAGAATTGTAGTGAGTGTGGTTTCCTTCTCCTCCTGACTGGTTATGCCAGTACTGAGTTGAGAGAGCTTAGCCTCCAGTTTGGCTATATGGTTGCATCTCTCACATGTGTTGGAATTCGTTGGGAGGAGGAGAGGGTTGTCTGTGTACATGAGGCAGTTGTAACATTGCCTCAAGATTCCCAGATTCACCAGCTGGACCAGAGAGGAGATTGACAACTGACCTTTGGACATGCTAGAATAATATTGGGAATTCCTTTATAATTGAAAACAAGGGCCAATGGGGAGTGAGGGTGTAGTGCTTTTAATTTTTAGTGCTGACTTATATAATTGCTTTAGTGAACAAGTGCCAGGTAACTTAAGTGCAATGTGTTACAGGTAACTTAAATACAAAAACAAAAAACAGTAACTTTCTTTCAAGTGAAACAAGGAAATAAGTACAGTAAGCAATGCAGATATCACTAGGGATCCACAGAAGCACTGAGAAGCCGTGTTTTAGGTGGAATTAGTGTTCCAGGGAAATAGCAAGCATACAAACAAAGCTAGATTCAGCAGGCCTGGAACTAGTCTATGCTACAGCAAACAAGGTGTACCAATTTCAGTAAGAAACAGTTCAAATATGCAGGCACTATAAACCTTTAACCAGAAATTCCCAGCTCAGAAGGGCAGAGTCCAGCCTCTCCTCCCACAAGAGTGCAGACCACGAACCTTCTTAATGTAAAATAACTGGCCTGAAGCCCAAGTGCTTAAACCAGAACTAATACACTTTAAGAATAACAGACACTGAGCTCTCAATCAGCAGTTCCCAACTTAGAAGGATGAAAGCTACCTGTCCTGCCACCACAGTGCATGCCACAAACCTTCCTAATGTAAAACAACTGGTCTGAAGCCCAAGTGCTTAATCCAGAAGACTTAGAATGATAGCTACACTTTAATCAAGTTACTACCAAGCAGTAATAAATACAATTGAATACTTTAAAGAATGCCTGGATTAGTGCTCAAGTTATACAAACAAAGCTAGATTCAGCAGGCCGGATCTAGTCTATGCTACAGCAAACAAGGTGTACCAATTTCAGTAGAAGCAGTTCAGATATGCATGCACTATAAGCCTTTAACCAGAAATTCCCAGCTCAGAAGGGCAGAGTCCAGCCTCTCCTCCCACAAGAGTGCAGACCACAAACCCTCTTAATGTAAAATAACTGGCCTGAAAGCCCAAGTGCTTAAACCAGAATTAATACACTTTTAGAATAACAGACACTGAGCCCTCAATCAGCAGTTCCCAACTTAGAAGGATGTAAGCTACCTGTTCTGCCACTACAGTGCAGACCACAAACCCTCTTAATGTAAAACAACTGGTCTGAAGCCCAAGTGTTTAAACTAAAAGGCTTAGAATGAGTTACACCAAGCAGTAATAAATACAACTGAGTACTTTTAAGATGACGCAAAAGCAAAATAAAGTAGGAAGAAACACAAGTACAGTAAAAGCAGATGATTTTTTTTTCTTTTTTTTTTCAGAAAAGTAGCAAAAGCAGTAGTGAATACAATTCTCATGCAGTGCAAGCTGGCACACCTGAATATGTAGCAATATTAGTCCACACACAGTTTGAAAAAATGTAATTAAATTAAAAAGAACTAAAAGCAAGTGCAGAAAGGGTTTATTAGGTAGAATGCGGTAAAGAGATGGGCCTGGGGGAGTGTCTTAGATCAAATCTACAGTGGGGCGGGTACTGCAAAATCCACCAAATTTAAACTACAACCAAGAACAGGGAGGAGGGTTGGGGAAAAACAGTTTCAACACAGATGTGAGGAATGTGCAAATTATAAAGCCAAAAAATATATACTGTTCTCTATATATTTGCAGAGCAGTAAGACAACAGATATCTAAGCAAACAATTTAGCTCTATAATACAGAATAATACAGAAAAATATACTCAGCTCTATATATTTGCAGATAGTTCTGTAAGGCTGTCTCTCAAACTAAGGTTCCAGTTTGAATGCAGATTGTTAATTAACAGGACACACAACACTAGCTCAATTATATCAGCTGAAGACAAGACAGGAAATGAGGGGGTGGGGAAAAACAGTTTCACCACAGTTGTGAGGAATGTGCAAATTATAAAGCCAAAAAACAAATACTGTTCTCTTTAAAAAAAAATATTAAAAAAAGCCCCGAAAAAAAAACCCGTTTTTAAAGGAACCCCAAAAAGGATTTAAACTTTTTAAGGCCCCCAAACCAAAAAATTTAGGGGGCTTTCCCTTAAATTAAAATAAACCAAAAAAAAATTTAAATCTTTTGGGCTAGGGTGTTGGAGCTAGAGTAATGCTCCCAGTCTATGTTTGGGTAGTTGAAGTCACCCAATATAATGGTGTTTGGAGAGACCTTCATATTTTCCAGTGTTCTCAGGAAGGCCAAGTGGGGTTCCTGGGTTTGGGAGGGTGGTCTGTAGCAGGCTATAAACTGGAAGGCAGTTTTACCCACTGTTAGTTGCACATGGATAGTCTCTGATGCTTTGTGCTTTGCCACCAACCTGGAGGTGTGGGTATCTTTGATGAATATCGATACTCCCCCTCCTTTTGTGGTTTGGTCCAAGTTTTGGGGCCGAAAAGCATGGTATGAGGTATAACCTGGTAGTGCTGGGGTGCTCTTGGGAGCCCTGAACCAGGTTTCTGTTACTGCACAGATATCGATGTTCTCCATGCTAAGGAGAGTTTTGAGTGTGTGCATCTTGAGGTTTAGACTTCTGGCGTTGAGTAGCATTACTCTTAGTTTCTTATCCCTTGTGATACCTATGGAGGTGGGTTTGTCTTTTGAGCCTTGCCTAAAAAAGGCACTATGGGGGTAGCAAGAGCCTTTGCCAATATCCAAAAGCCCAGGGGTGACAGGTGCAAGCTGTCCCTAGCGAAGCATCGTGGCTTGTCGAGCATATCATCCCAGGCTGACAGGCATTGGATCCCCTTTGAATGACACCAGTACTTAAGCCAATTGTTGAAATTGATCATCTTGTCTTCATATTGTGGCATCATTCTTGGTGAGGGTAAGATGCTACTCAAGGTCAGGGTCATACCGGCCTGGGCTACATGCTCAGAGAGCTCCTCTATGTCTCTTTTCATGTAGTCCAGGGAGGTTCTCAGGTCATTCACACCAGTATGGACAATGACTGAGTCATATTTGTACTTGCCTTGGAGTGACCTGAGTGCTTGTGTTATGTGGCGGATCGCATAAGCGCCCGACAGGCTGCTACGTGACACCATATTCAGCCACGAGTGGTAGGGCGTCAGTGTGCCTGGCAGTCGAGTCACCTATTACAAGTGTATCAGGTGTATTGTTTAGCCTTAAGGCTGTGACTGTCATACACTGGCTTTATGACCTGTGTTGCACGTGTTTTGTTTGGGAGGTGGCAGTTTGCTTGGGTGTCTTCTATTTTGGAATCTCTGCTGCTTGGAAAAGATCCTTTATTTAAACCTCCGGTATCATTTTTGTATGATAATGTGTTTGGTTTGCTATCGTGGTAGGTCTATGTGAGACTAAGATTACTTAGTGAGTGTGGTTTCCTTCTCCTCCTGACTAGTTATACCAGTACTACTGAGTTGAAGCTTAGCCTCCAGTTTGGCTATATGGTTGCATCTCTCACATATTTAGATCGTTGGGAGGAGGAGAGGGTTATCTAATATACATGGGGCAGTTGCTAACATTTGCCTCAAGATTCCCAGATTCCTGGCTGGACCAGAGAGGAAGTTAACAACTGACCTTTGGACATACTAGAGATAATATTTAGAATTCCTTTATATGAAAACAAAGAGGCCAATGGGAGTGAGGGTGTAGTGCTTTTTAATTTTAATTTTGACTTATATAATTACTTTGGTAGACAAGTTACCCAGGTATAGCAAGTTACAGTAATATTTGCAGGTAACTAAATACAAAACAAAAAACAGTAACTTTCTTTCAAGTGAAACAAGGAAATAAGTACAGTAAGCAGTACCCAGATATCACTGGGATCCACAGAAGCACTGAGAAGCCGTGTTTGTTTTAGGTGGAATTAGTGTTCCAGGGAAATAGCAAAGCATACAAACAAAGCTAGGATTCAACAGGCCTGGAACTAGTCTATTTTCACAGCAAACAGGTGTACCAATTTCCAGTAAGAAACAGTTCAAATATGCCGGGCACTATAAACCTTTAACCAGAAATTCCCAGCTCAGAAGGGCAGAGTCCAGCCTCTCCTCCCACAAGAGTGCAGACCACGAACCTTCTTAATGTAAAATAACTGGCCTGAAGCCCAAGTGCTTAAACCAGAACTAATACACTTTAAGAATAACAGACACTGAGCTCTCAATCAGCAGTTCCCAACTTAGAAGGATGAAAGCTACCTGTCCTGCCACCACAGTGCATGCCACAAACCTTCCTAATGTAAAACAACTGGTCTGAAGCCCAAGTGCTTAATCCAAAAGACTTAGAATGATAGCTACACTTTAATCAAGTTACTACCAAGCAGTAATAAATACAATTGAATACTTTAAAGAATGCCTGGATTAGTGCTCAAGTTATACAAACAAAGCTAGATTCAGCAGGCCTGGATCTAGTCTATGCTACAGCAAACAAGGTGTACCAATTTCAGTAAGAAGCAGTTCAGATATGCATGCACTATAAGCCTTTAACCAGAAATTCCCAGCTCAGAAGGGCAGAGTCCAGCCTCTCCTCCCACAAGAGTGCAGACCACAACCCTCTTAATGTAAAATAACTGGCCTGAAAGCCCAAGTGCTTAAACCAGAATTAATACACTTTTAGAATAACAGACACTGAGCCCTCAATCAGCAGTTCCCAACTTAGAAGGATGTAAGCTACCTGTTCTGCCACTACAGTGCAGACCACAAACCCTCTTAATGTAAAACAACTGGTCTGAAGCCCAAGTGTTTAAACTAAAAGGCTTAGAATGAGTTACACCAAGCAGTAATAAATACAACTGAGTACTTTTAAGATGGCCAAAAGCAAAATAAAGTAGGAAGAAACACAAGTACAGTAAAAGCAGATGATTTTTTCTTTTTTTCAGAAAAGTAGCAAAACAGTAGTAATACAATTCTCATGCTGACCAAGCTGGTACACCTGAATATGTAGCAATATTAGTCCACACACAGTTTGAAACAATGTAATTAAATTAAAAAGTACTAAAAGCAAATGCAGAAAGGGTTTATTAGGTAGAATGCGGCAAAGAGATGGGCCTGGGGGAGTGTCTTAGATCAAATCTACAGTGGGACTGCAAAACCACCAAATTTAAACTACAACCAAGAACAGGGAGGGGGGTTGGGGAAAAACAGTTTCAACACAGATGTGAGGAATGTGCAAATTATAAAGCCAAAAAATATATACTGTTCTCTATATATTTGCAGAGCAGTAAGACAACAGATATCTAAGCAAACAATTTAGCTCTATAATACAGAATAATACAGAAAAATATACTCAGCTCTATATATTTGCAGATAGTTCTGTAAGGCTGTCTCTCAAACTAAGGTTCCAGTTTGAATGCAGATTGTTAATTAACAGGACACACAACACTAGCTCAATTATATCAGCTGAAGACAAGACAGGAAATGGGGGGGACAGTTTCAACACAGATGTGAGGAATGTGCAAATTATAAAGCCAAAAAATATATACTGTTCTCTATATATATTTGCAGAGCAGTAAGACAACAGATATCTAAGCAAACAATTTAGCTCTTTAATACAGAATAATACAGAAAAATATACTCAGCTCTATATATTTGCAGATAGTTCTGTAAGGCTGTCTCTCAAACTAAGGTTCCAGTTTGAATGCAGATTGTTAATTAACAGGAAACACAAGACTAGCTCAATTATATCAGCTGAAGACAAGACAGGAAATGAGGGTGTGTAGGGAAAAACAGTTTCAACACAGATGTGAGGAATGTGCAAATTATAAAGCCAAAAAATATATACTGTTCTCTATATATTTGCAGAGCAGTAAGACAACAGATATCTAAGCAAACAATTTACCTCTACAATACAGAATAATACAGAAAAATATACTCAGTTCTATATATTTGCAGATAGTTCTGTAAGGCTGTCACTCAAACTAAGGTTCCAGTTTGAATGCCTATTGTTAATTAACAGGACACACAACACTAGCTCAATTATATCAGCTGAAGACAAGACAGGAAATGAGGGGGGTGGGGAAAAACAGTTTCAACACAGATGTGAGGAATGTGCAAATTATAAAGCCAAAAAATATATACTGTTCTCTATATATTTGCAGAGCAGTAAGACAACAGATATCTAAGCAAACAATTTAGCTCTATAATACAAAATAATACAGAAAAATATACTCAGCTCTATATATTTGCAGATAGTTTATTTTATTTATTTTATTTTATTTTACATTTGTTAACCGGGCTAGTCTGACTGGATATATTTCCAGTTTTCAGCAGAGGCACGGGGAGAAAAGCTCCATATAAGACAAATAGTAACATAATACATATTAAGGAATAATATCAAGAGTAAATTAGTTTAATACTACACTTTAGTCAAGCTAATTATACATGATCAAAGTAATATAACATTTTGAAGAAATGTATTAGATCAAATATTAAAAATTATTCAAATCAGAGTCTAGAAATGTTAGACAGGTGCCTTGGTATTTTTTTTGGGCCCCCCAGGGGGTGGGGCCCCCGGGATTTTGGGAATTTTTTTTTTTTCCCAGTTTGGGGGTTTTTTAAAAAAAAGGTTTTTTTTTTTGGGGGTTTTCCCCGGGGATTTTTTTAAAAACCCCAGGGGGGGGGGAGGGGAATTAACACTTCCGGGGGGTCCTTTGGGGAGCATAGAGTCCCCATGTTGGTGATGATCAGGTCCAGTATGTTTTCCCCTCTTGTGGGAGTGGTAACAAGTTGTTTCATAGCATTTGAGTTTATGAATTCTAGGAACCTTTGGGCTAGGGTGTTGGAGCTAGAGTAATGCTCCCAGTCTATGTTTGAGTAGTTGAAGTCACCCAATATAATGGTGTTTGGAGAGACCTTCATATTTTCCAGTGTTCTCAGGAAGGCCAAGTGGGGTTCCTGGGTTTGGGAGGGTGGTCTGTAGCAGGCTATAAACTGGAAGGCAGTTTTTACCCACTGTTAGTTGCACATGGATAGTCTCTGATGCTTCGTGCTTTGCCACCAACCTGGAGGTGTGGGTATCTTTGATGAATATCGATACTCCCCCTCCTTTTGTGGTTCGGTCCAAGTTTTGGGCCGAAAAGCATGGTATGAGGTATAACCTGGTAGTGCTGGGGTGCTCTCGGGAGCCCTGAACCAGGTTTCTGTTACTGCACAGATATCAATGTTCTCCATGCTAAGGAGAGTTTCGAGTGCGTGCATCTTGAGGTTTAGACTTGGCGTTGAGTAGCATTACTCTTAGTTTCTTATCCCTTGTGATACCTATGGAGGTGGGTTTGTCTTTTGAGCCTTGCCTAAAAAAGGCACTATGGGGGTAGCAAGAGCCTTTGCCAAAATCCAAAAGCCCAGGGGTGACAGGTGCAAGCTGTCCCTAGCGAAGCATCGTGGCTTGTCGAGCATATCATCCCAGGCAGACAGGCATTGGATCCCCTTTGAATGACACCAGTACTTAAGCCAATTGTTGAAATTGATCATCTTGTCTTCATATTGTGGCATCATTCTTGGTGAGGGTAAGATGCTACTCAAAGTCAGGGTCATACTGGCCTGGGCTACATGCTCAGAGAGCTCCTCTATGTCTCTTTTCATGTAGTCAAGGGAAGTACGTCTCAGGTCATTCACACCAGCATGGACAATGACTGAGTCATATTTGTACTTGCCTTGGAGTGACCTGAGTGCTTGTGTTATGTGGCGGATCCTAGCGCCCGACAGGCTGCTCACCGTGACCTTCTCCTTGTTCAGCCTGGTGAGCGGGACGTCAGTGTGCCTGATGATAGAGTCACCTATTACAAGTGTATCAGGTGTGTTGTTTAGCCTTAAGGGCCATGACTGTTCGGCACACTGGCTTTGTGAGATATGTGTTGCATGTGTTTTGTTTTGGGGTAGCGGTTGCTTGGGTGTCTGCTTTGGAGGTCTCTGCTGCTTAGGCAGATCTTTATTTAGAGCCTCCAAGTATGTTTTTGTGTGATTATGTGTTTGGTTTGCTGTCGTGGTAGGTCTGTGTGAGACTAGAATTGTAGTGAGTGTGGTTTCCTTCTCCTCCTGACTGGTTATGGCAGTACTGAGTTGAGAGAGCTTAGCCTCCAGTTTGGCTATATGGTTACTTCTCTCACATGTGTTGGAATTCGTTGGGAGGAGGAGAGGGTTGTCTGTGTACATGAGGCAGTTGTAACATTGCCTCAAGATTCCCAGATTCACCAGCTGGACCAGAGAGGAGATTGACAACTGACCTTTGGACATGCTAGAATAATATTGGGAATTCCTTTATAATTGAAAACAAGGGCCAATGGGGAGTGAGGGTGTAGTGCTTTTAATTTTTAGTGCTGACTTATATAATTGCTTTAGTGAACAAGTGCCAGGTAACTTAAGTGCAATGTGTTACAGGTAACATAAATGCAAAAATGACAAACAGTAACTTTCTTTCAAGTGAAACAAGGAAGTAAGTACAGTAAGCAATGCAGATATCACTAGGGATCCACAGAAGCACTGAGAAGCCGCGTTTTAGGTGGAATTAGTGTTCCAGGGAAATAGCAAGCAAACAAACAACAAGCATACAAACAAAGCTAGATTCAGCAGGCCTGGATCTCGTTTATGCTACAGCAAACAAGGTGTACCAATTTCAGTAAGAAACAGTTCAAATATGCCGGCACTATAAACCTTTAAACAGAAATTCCCAGCTCAGAAGGGCAGAGTCCAGCCTCTCCTCCCACAAGAGTGCAGACCACGAACCTTCTTAATGTAAAATAACTGGCCTGAAGCCCAAGTGCTTAAACCAGAACTAATACACTTTAAGAATAACAGACACTGAGCTCTCATTCAGCAGTTCCCAACTTAGAAGGATGAAAGCTACCTGTCCTGCCACCACAGTGCATGCCACAAACCTTCCTAATGTAAAACAACTGGTCTGAAGCCCAAGTGCTTAATCCAAAAGACTTAGAATGATAGCTACACTTTAATCAAGTTACTATAAATACAATTGAATACTTTAAAAAATACCTGGATTAGTGCTCAAGTTATACAAACAAAGCTAGATTCAGCAGGCCCGGATCTAGTCTATGTTACAGCAAACAAGGTGTACCAATTTCAATAAGAAGCAGTTCAGATATGCATGCACTATAAGCCTTTAACCATAAATTCCCAGCTCAGAAGGGCAGAGTCCAGCCTCTCCTCCCACAAGAGTGCAGACCACAAGCCCTCTTAATGTAAAATAACTGGCCTGAAAGCCCAAGTGCTTAAACCAGAATTAATACACTTTTAGAATAACAGACACTGAGCCCTCAATCAGCAGTTCCCAACTTAGAAGGATGTAAGCTACCTGTTCTGCCACTACAGTGCAGACCACAAACCCTCTTAATGTAAAACAAATGGTCTGAAGCCCAAGTGTTTAAACTAAAAGGCTTAGAATGAGTTACACCAAGCAGTAATAAATACAACTGAGTACTTTCAAGATGACGCAAAAGCAAAATAAAGTAGGAAAAAACACAAGTACAGTAAAAGCAGATGAATTTTGTTTTTCTTTTTTTTTTTCAGAAAAGTAGCAAAAGCAGTAGTAAATACAATTCTCATGCAGTGCAAGCTGGCACACTTGAATATGTAGCAATATTAGTACACACACAGTTTGAAAAATGTAATTAAATTAAAAAGGACTAAAAGCAAGTGCAGAAAGGGTTTATTAGGTAGAATGCGGTAAAGAGATGGGCCTGGGGGAGTGTCTTAGATCAAATCTACAGTGGGGCGGGTACTGCAAAAGCCACCAAATTTAAACTACAACCAAGAACAGGGAGGGCAGTGGTGGGGAAAAACAGTTTCAACACAGATGTGAGGAATGTGCAAATTATAAAGCCAAAAAATATATACTGTTCTCTATATATTTGCAGAGCAGTAAGACAACAGATATCTAAGAAAACAATTTAGCTCTATAATACAGAATAATACAGAAAAACATACTCAGCTCTATATTTTTGCAGATAGTTCTGTAAGGCTGTCTCTCAAACTAAGGTTCCAGTTTGAATGCAGATTGTTAATTAACAGGACACACAACACTAGCTCAATTATATCAGCTGAAGACAAGACAGGAAATGAGGGGGGTGGGGAAAAACAGTTTCAACACAGATGTGAGGAATGTGCAAATTATAAAGCCAAAAAATATATACTGTTCTCTATATATTTGCAGAGCAGTAAGACAACAGATATCTAAGCAAACAATTTACCTCTATAATACAGAATAATACAGAAAAATATACTCAGCTCTACATATTTGCAGATAGTTCTGTAAGGCTGTCTCTCAAACTAAGGTTCCAGTTTGAATGCAAATTGTTAATTAACAGGACACACAACACTAGCTCAATTAGATCAGCTGAAGACAAGACAGGAAATGAGGGGGTGGGGTAAAACAGTTTCAACACAGATGTGAGGAATGTGCAAATTATAAAACCAAAAAATATATACTGTTCTCTATATATTTGCAGAGCAGTAAGACAACAGATATCTAAGCAAACAATTTAGCTCTATAATACAGAATAATACAGAAAAATATACTCAGCTCTATATATTTGCAGATAGTTCTGTAAGGCTGTCCCTCAAACTAAGGTTCCAGTTTGAATGTAGATTGTTAATTAACAGGACACACAACACTAGCTCAATTATATCAGTTGAAGACAAGACAGGAAATGGGGAGGGGGGGAAACAGTTTCAACACAGATGTGAGGAATGTGCAAATTATAAAGCCAAAAAAATATATACTGTTCTCTATATATTTGCAGAGCAGTAAGACAACAAATATCTAAGCAAACAATTTAGCTCTATAATACAGAATAATACAGAAAAATACACTCAGCTCTATATATTTACAGATAGTTCTGTAAAACTGTCTCTCAAACTAAGGTTCCAGTTTGAATGTGATTAGATTAGATAGATTACATCTACTGCCATAAACTTGAACCAATGGTTAGTGCCTTTCTCTAAAATGTGTTTAGCTAGGGCACTATAACTATGGCCCTTATTAGCACAATAATAATGGTCTCTAATTCATTCCATAAGTCACCTATTAGTTTTTCATGTATAAAATTTTTAACAAGTCACACACTGTGGTAGGTAAACTAAGTTTTTAGTGTCACAATTAGCTTTAACTTTAAAAACATAATGATTACCATTGTCTGGTTGAATAAATGTATTAGATACATCAATGTATTTACAAAAAGTACATTTGCCACAAATAGAGGTGCCAAAACTAGTTGTTCTAATACTAGGTTGCCTTGGCTTACTTGTATTAGTATTTCTCTAGACCAAGTTTATTTAATCCTCCTCCAGCAAAAGAACTGGAGGTTTTTCAGATGGTGTGTGAGCAAGAAATAACTGAAATGTTTGAAAAATAACCTGAAAGTAAGTATAACAATTTAAGCAAGATACAGAGAGAGTCTTTATATGAATTATTAAACAATGAAAATATTTTGGTGACCAAAGCAGATAAAGGAAATGCTTTGGTAATTTTGAATAGGGATGACTATGTAAAACAAATGGAAGATATGTTATCTGATGTGTTGTCTTACAAAGGTATTGTCTTTAGTGAAATTAGAAAATATTTTTCTTTTATTGATGGGCAAATTGAGGAGTGGTTTTTGACGGGGCGCATTACTAATGATGTTAGAAGGTTTCTGTGTACAGGTGCTCCAAAGATTAGCCGTATTTTTGGTTTGCCAAAAGTGCATAAAAATATAGATAAACCTCCTATGCGCCCAATAGTTGCTAGCAGCGGATGTAAAACAGAAGCAATGGCAATTTTTGTAGACAAACATCTCCAGACAGTAGTCAAAATGGGAGCTACCTATATTAAAGATTATTTTGATTTTAAATCAATGTTAGAGAATGTGAGTACTGAAGAAAGTGATATTTTAGTTATGCTTGATGTCACTTATTTATATGCTGTTATTCCCAACGATGAAGGTATGGAAGTAGTTAGGCTAGAATTATTGCAGTCTAAGGTATTTTCTGTTGATACGGTGGGTCTTATAATGGAAATGTTGGATATCATATTGAATTATAATTTTTTCAAATTTAATGGAAAGTTTTTTAGACAAGTGAATGGAGTAGCGATGGGTGCCGTAATGGCCCCAAGCTATGCAAACATTTTCATGCATGGTTGGGAAAAGTGTTATGTTTTTGACAGTATTTTCAAGAAAAATATTGTGTTTTATAAGCGTTTTATTGATGATGCTTTTTTTAATTTGGACAGGTGGGGAAACTCTATTAGCAGATTTTTGATGTATTTAAACAATGTATGTTCTTATTTAAAATTCACTTCAGTGTTTGAACATGTAACTATTAATTTCTTAGATCTCAAAGTTACCAAGAAAAAAGACAAATTGGTAACAGCTATTTATAAAAAAGAAATACAGAATAATTAATTTCTGCATTATGACAGTATGCATCCCAAGTGGTCTAAAACTAATATAGTAAAGGGACAGTTAAAAAGAATCCATCAGTTAACTGATGAAAATCAAGTATTTGAGATGGAATGTGATTCTTTGTGCAACAAATTCAAAATGAGAGGTTATCCAGTTTATGAAATTGATAATTGTTTAAAGGAAATAAAAGAGATTAGAAAGGAGGGAGTAGGATCAGAAGATAAAATATTCCAATTATTTCTGATAATATTTTTTATATCTATGCTGTCAGTACTAAAAGTCATACAATAAGCTACATTACTATAACAATTATTATGGACAGTCTTTCTTATTCTTTCTTTACGTGAAAAAATGGATGTCCACTACTTTGTCTGTCTGACTTAACCCTCTCACATGCTTTACTAACTTCAAAAGGTTTATAACCACGTTCTATAAATTCCATACTAGTGGAAGACATAGTTGTTTCAAATTCTTGCTGC
The DNA here is from genome assembly GCF_019279795.1 of Protopterus annectens. Taxonomy (NCBI): domain Eukaryota; kingdom Metazoa; phylum Chordata; order Ceratodontiformes; family Protopteridae; genus Protopterus; species Protopterus annectens. The sequence continues at coordinate 1,407,221,029 of NC_056731.1, read as the reverse complement.
TGGTCATGAAGTCTAGAAACTCTTAAAAGTTGAACTGTTACCACATTTTCAAAAATATGTGGTGGATGCATACTATTACGTTCAAGAACTATGTGTATAACATGGTTTTCTATATCTCGTAGTATGCACCTTTTCATCTATACCCTTATACAGGGTTACATCAAGGAAATCTATGTGAGTGCAAGAATGTTTCATCTTGAACTTAAGAAAGGAGGTACTTGTATTTATAGCACTTAGAAAATTATTTAAACTTTCAAGGTCTCCTTTCCAAAAAATACATAAGTCATTGAGAAAACACTGATAAAATTTTACATGTACATTAAACTGCTCAGCATTTAAGATATTTGTATTTTCCCAGTATGCCATGACCATATTGGCATAGTTATTGGCACAATACATGCTCATAGCTACACCAGAGGTCTGCAAGTAATATTGCTTATCAAATAAAAAAGCATTATATTCTAGTACCAGCTCTATAAGATAACAAATAAACTCTATATTTTCATCAGTGAGAGAGCCTTCTTCTTTAAGAACATTTTTTTTTTACATAGGAAAGACCTATTTGGTTAGGTATAACCATAAACAGAGATATAACGTTTAACATTACCATAATATCTGTACCAGTTTCAACATAACTCTCAAGAAAAGAGTAGAAATCACTTAAGAAATGTTCTGTATCATGTAAAACAGTGACATACTTGTGTTAAACAGGTCTTAAATGTATTTCTACGTATAAGGATGCTGGTTTGATTAGCCATCCACCTCCAGCTACTATAGGTCTAAACGCTGGAGTTACAAGATTTTTATGTATTTTCAGCAAACCATTCAGTGTGGGTACATAAGATACTGGAACAGATCCTTAGAAACAACTGTTTCCTCAAAGCAGTTAACAAGAGACTTGGTAAACCTTTAAACTAACTTTTGTACAGAATAAAGTTCTATATTAATATATGTGTTATCATCTCTAAGCATGGTATTCATAGTAGTAACATAATACTCTTTATCTAACACAACAAAGGAATTGCCTTTGTCAGCTGGTCGTATTACAATGTCACTATATCTCTGTAAATTTTCAAATGCTTGTCTCTCATTTTTATTTAAGTTATAAAATTTATTTCATTTATACTCACTGTTAGTTTCAAAAAGATTATAAATCTATTGCTCACATACATTTGAAAAAACTTCCAGGGTAGAAGACAATGTTGGACAGAAAGCACTTGTTTTTTTTATAATTACATACATTTTCATGTGACACTGAAAAAACAAACTGTTCTTTAGGAGCTATTTTTCGTACAAACAATTTTAGCTCTATAATAGTATCAGCTAGATTAGCCCTTTGAGAAGAAATAAAAGACAAACCTTTTTTAAGTAAAGAAAGTTCAAATTCTGTTAACTGTCTCTGTGATAAATTTCATGCTAGTTGTTTGTTATATTCCACAGTTTCTTGAGAGTTTGTGGTTCTCGATCCAGAAAGGAGTTCGTTCTCTTGAATTTCTTTCCATCGATGTTCACATCTTTGTATTCCTTGCGTTGGAATTTGCAAGGTAAAGGAAGACCCAAAAAAAGATTCACTGGTAATGTTCAGTGTTTTAGGCCATACTACCTGTTCTGGAGAAAGAGCAGTTCTTCTAAGTTGCTGCTCAGTTGTGGGAGGGATTACCAAAGGTGTGCTGTATGCAAAGGTGTTAGCATTAGGTGAAGAAACAGCACTTTCTAGCACCACTGTTGAAGCATTAACAGAACCATTATCTTGAGTAATAGAGGAAACCTCCTCTAAGTTAGTAGCTAGAAATTCTAGATTGCATTGGTTCTTTATGCTGCTCTTTTGGCCAAACAAACACATTTTGTTTTTGAAAATCAATGTCTCTCTGAATTTTTTTCTTTTTTTGAGCTAATAGATTACTTTCATACAGGTGTAATTCTTCAGTTAACTCATTCATGCAAAGATCAACTTGTGCATCAATATTAAGTCTATACAGTTCTTTTTGTAATTTGTTGATATCTTCACAAATTTGTTGCTCTAAAGGTACAAAAAAGTCAATGAGCAACTTAATATAAGAAAAACTTGTCTCTAAATTAATTCTTTGCCATTTTGCTAAAAGTTCTGGATAAGTTGTTCCATATGAGAGCATATTCAGCACCCTCAGCCCTCTAGGAAAAACTTTCAATGCACAGCAGGCTTCAAAATGCAGTCTCTGACATTGAAGTCTCTAATTTATATAACTGATTTTCCAAGTGTTTAACCAAGTCTTTCATGCGTGCACTTTCATTACACTCAGTTATTAAACTGTGTGCAGAAACATCCATATTCTCAGTTAACAAAGGATTACCTTGTATATTTAAAAGGCTTTGTAATCGCCTCCTTTGACTAAAGTTGCCAATAGAATCAACCTATGGCACGATTTTTGCATTTACAGTGATACTTTTAGCCGTTTCAGTCAGCAACAGCACAAGACAGCAAAGAAATATGGTAAAACAAGTCTTGCTGACCGCAAAGCTGTGTTCAACCATGGACAAAGTAAAATGAACAAAAATGTAGAACACAGCACCACAGCAAACCAATAAAAAGCAAATGGCAAAGAGCAGTATAAAATCCAAACAGACTTTTATTCGAGCACAGGTAAGCGCTTTTGTGATAAAACCGCTTCTTCAGACCATACAAAAAAACAGCAACATCTTAAATATTTAAAATACAATCAATTAAATATCTACCAATAAAAACAAATACAACAGCCATAGGCACAGCTTTCTTTTAAGGCAGGAACCATAGAGGGCTATTGCCATAAAGGCACAGTTTTCTTTTAAGGCAGGAACCATAGAGGGCTATTGCCATAAAGGCACACATAGCAAGATACCTATTTAAAAAGCTTTCTTTTTTTAGGTTGGGTGATATAACTAACATCACAGAAGGGAAAGAATTAAGATGAATTCTCAAATTATCAGCACATAGAGGTGCAGGCTTAAATGAATCAGTACCTCTTAAGCCAGTTCTGAAAGAAAGAAAGAAAGTCCTGTGTTCTACATTTTGTTCATTTTACTTGGTCTGTGGTTGAACACAGCTTTGCAGTCAGCAGGACTTGTTTTACCATATTAATTCTCCTATAGTTGCTGTAGCACATATATACCTCTCAAGCTGTTAGCATGGGTCATTATGGACTGAGCAATAACAAATGCAGGTACACAGCTACACAGAACTCTTTCACATAATGTGGACTTCTGTAACTACCATGGTGTACTGCAAGTGGATTTGGTAATGCATTGTATTCCAGATAATCATTTTTCTGGTAATCCTGTGAAAGATGGATTGGGCAGTTTTAATTACATTACGTGAAATTGTGACACTTGAGAGGCATGTTTGTTTACAGTACTTAAACTAAACATCCGTCATGCCTTAGTCAGCAGGCATGTGAATAGAACCCAGTAGTTGAGACTGCAGAGGACATATGCAAAAACATTGACTGTAGCAGCTAAGTATAGACGTGTAAGGAATCCAGCCATTCTGGGAATATATAGACAGATGTATTTAGGAAACAACAATGCTGCTTAACACTTTATTGGTATTGCTGATGTGTCTGTGACATATTAGCACAATCATATCTGCTCATAACATGGGCTATCTCAACCATATACCATTTGCTCCTGGAGTGGGAGAAACAGACAGCATTATGTGACTGAATTTCTTTAGCATTCTAGAATTATTACAGTGTGATAATTGACTGCAGTGACAAACAAAAATAGTTGTTAGCATGTTTAGCACAGTGCAGCAGTGCCATATTTCACAATTTGTTTTTAAACTTAAACATATATTAACATTTACATTACAGATATCTTATCACTGCTATGGACTCAAACCCAGGACCTACTAAGCATTAGGTTGTATCTCTACCCATTTAGCTACTTGGATATTATGAAAAGTAGTATACCTCCACATACACTACTGGGCTACCTGTTAGCGTTGCTAAGCACCATGGCACACTGCACAAACGCACTTGAATAGGCCCAGATATAAATAATTAATTATATCCAATTTCTATTTTTAGATGTCTAGCAACTGTCGGCTATGTATGCATGAGTGCCACTTGGCTCTGAGGTGCTCTGTGCCACAAAAAAAAAAAAAAAAGAAAGAAAGAAAAAAAAAACACTTAAAATAAGAAAATGTAATTATAAGAATATGTAATTATGATAATTCATGAAATACGCTTTCTATTTTTAGATGACTGGCAGGTGTCAGCTATCTATATATGAGCACAGTTTGGCACTGCTGCTCTCCTCGCCATGCCATGCAAACATACAAAAAAATGAGAAAAAAAAATTTAAATAAAATATTACACATTTGACCCAATTTGCAGCATTTCAACAGTAGCAGGGAGCAGTACAGGCTATCCACAATCCCTGGTAGCCTCTACACTTCTCCCTACATGGATTCAATAATCCTGTTCCTATGCTTTCCCTCAGCAGTGTGCCATCATTAATATGCATGGTGCACTGCCGAGGGGGAGCTGTGGCTGTGCACATGGAAACATTCCATGTAGGCTCTATACGGTGCCTACATGGAGTTTATTAAATCCTGGGGTATGTCTTTGCATACCCTGCCAGTGTCTTTTTAACTTTCTGTCTAATGTGCAGTAATTATTATGTAATATGCACTGTATTTTGTAAAATAATTTACAAATTAAGCCTGGCTTGTCATGCCTTGAGTATATTAAATAACTATTACTACTTATTCTTTAGATAACTTATCTTAAAAATAATTATTTCACTTTATCCTTAAAACTAAGGACTGAATAATGTAATGTTTGATAAAATTGCATATTGTAAACTGTCTTGTAATACTGTTGGAAATATATAAATGAGTAAGAATGTTATATTCTAAATCTGAAATGTACTATACTGAACTCATAACTGAATGAATTCCATATTCTGAAACTTGACTGAAATTTACACTAATGTGACACATATTTATACTGAACATCTAAAATAGCCATATGTAAATGTTATACTCTGGAAACTAACTAAACTAATACTCATGGAATACCCCTTATGCCAATATTATCTGAGCACAGATAAAAACATAAACTGAAATCTGGTAATGTTATATTCTGAAAACTAAACTTTTAGTAAAGGAATACCTGTTTTCTGTCAGTATCATTTGAACACAGGTAAAAACATAAACTGGAAACTAGTACTGTTATACAGTTGTCTGAAAACATACATTGAAATTCTGCATACTTGCTTTAACTCTATTCTGCTAAACGCACATTTGTTGTATACATATTTATTACTAGAATTGAACTGATTTGATTCTGGAACCTTGCTTGTCCATTCTTTACAAGTATGTGAAGTTATTTTTTCATATAGTAAAATTGTATGTCATTCTTTTCCTGACATGAGATTTGAACCTGTGGCTTTAATGACATAATATTTATATTGCACTCTTTTCTTGCACGGAATCTGAACTTTTGACTCTACTGGCACTTTTAAAATGTAACACTGACTTTAATTTCTACATTCTGTAAAACTAGCAAAACATCATTTAATATCTGTACATGATCTTCTGTCTCTCCCTGTTTCAAGATACTATTTATCCAATGCAACACTTCACTGCTATAATTTAAAGGCCTTAACAATGTTTCAAAAGCAACATTAAAACTGAGCTAACTTGGAAATAAAATAAAATAAAATAATAAAAGCCAGTAATAAAAACAACTTTATTGTACATATCATCAGTATGAGCTTTCATCTCTAACATACTGAGACTTCTTCAGAATGAATAATGCCAAGCAAAATAAATTTTTAAATAATAAAATCACTTCACATGATTACCAATTAGAGTTTTAACTCTTTACTTTTTAAGTATGCAACAAAATCTTCTCGCTTGTTTAACCCTGATGGGTAGCAAGCATTTAAGCTCACTTGCCATAAATATTCATGTCATCCTAGTTCATCCTCTGCATTAAACATTTTCTCCAGGTTTTTAATTTCATCCACTACTATAAATTTGAAAATCGCCTTGCATTTACTATACTTATAATGCCTTCCCAAGGCATTTTTTCATCACCCACTTGTACTGCATGTTTATGCTAATATATCCACTTTTATATTTCTTTTACAGTATGACCCACATAGAATAACATGCAAGAGATACAGAACACCAAATAAACTATAAATCTGGACTTGCAGGTATAGCATCCTTTTATTCTTATACTGTAATTATTTATTCTAATTTCATTAGAATCAGTTTAAAGATAGTCACATAACTTACAATTCAAACATTTCCCCATACCTGTTTTCTTTTATTTCTCTCTAGGTATATTTAATTTGGCTTGGAAATAATTTTTAAAACTCTTCCCTCACTTTTGTATGGAAAACAGACTGTCACCTACTACCTTAGCAATTTCAGGATAGCCACTAAAGATTTTTCAATTATTAGTTAATATACTTTTGATGGCTTGAGCACCAGCACTATTGTAGATCTGCATAGACATTCTAAAACCTTTTCCTTACACTTCTTATTTGCAGCTATTTCCTGTTTTCTTAAATTGCATACATCTGTGAACATATCTGATACTAAACTTTTTGGATACTCTCTGATCAAAACTTATTACATAAATTTAAACCTTCATACAAAAAAACCTGATCTCTCTTAGTCAAATTGTTAACATGCATTAATTGTCCATTGACAACATACTCGTTTGTTTCTCTAGGGTGTCTACTTTTATAATGCAAATATGTATTATTTTGTACTTTGTTCTTGTATATTTTGGTAATTAACTTGTTTTCTTTAAAGACAGTGAGATCTAAAAAAATTTATATTAGTCAAGCTATATTCACATGTAAATTGTAAATAAGAATTGATACTATTATTATAATTAATAAAATTCACTAACAATTCTTCACCCCCTCTTCAAATCAAAAAGACGTCATCAATAAAATGTTTAAATATCACAATATTAACAGAAAAATACTTTCTAAAATAGTCATTCTTTCCCAACCATGCATGAAGATGTTTGCATGATCCACAGGCTTGTTTTACAAATGTAAAGAGAGCTATATGTTATGATTAAACTATTTGTTGTACTGAGCTTCAAAAATGTAACCATAGTTCACCTTGCTGGAAAAGAGCAGAAATGTGTATAATCTATATGCCAATGCAAATGTATGCTTTCATATTAGAAATTGGGATATTGATTTATTGATTTATAGATTCATACTAAGCTAACTGCCTTTGCGAGCCATTTTAAGCTTAGCCAATTATCCCTTGTGAGACTCAAACTCTGCACCTTGTGTTTGTAAGGCAAACACCTTAACCATTAGGCCACCCTCCCAACACAATATAACGAGTTAACTTGCAAAATTCTAAGAAAATAAGTTGATGAGTAAAGAGTTTTATGACTGTGTGTTATCTCAGCTAGGAGACAGAATGTCTGCAGCAGGAAATTCTTTCTAATGTTAACTGCTAGGTTTCAAATGTAAAGTGTCTTTTATTGTTGTGTGACTTCCTGGCAGCTACAGATCACAGAGAAATGTTAAATTTTAAGTTATGTTAGCCTGGAAACTTAAGCAGAGATGACAAGAATGATGTAATCTGAAATGATTCAGCAGTAATGTATATTATCAACTTAAAAACTATCTGAGAGAGAAAGAGAGTGCATTTTGCATTTTGTTCTGAATCTGACAGCAACTAACCAGCACTTGCTTTGCTCTGTTAGTAAGACTTAGATCTTGGTATTTCTCTGAGAGATAGCTAGGAATATAGCCAGATTAGCGTAGATGTTTTCTATATTTATGTGAAACTGTCCTACAACGTTGTTTTAAAGTATTTCCTGTGATTTCTGAACTCTCTATTGTCACCGTGCTGCATTACAAGTATTGCGTTGTGCTTTTATTATTTATTATTAAATATTTTTAAACATTTTAACTGTGGCTGTTTTGTGTAGAGATATTTAAGTTCTTAGAGTACTTGCATGTATTTGGTGATACTGTACAAGCCACTCCTAAATAGCTTTCAGGTCACAGTCACAAATACCAATTGGATAATAATAGCATTGCACAGTAGGATTAGACACCCTTTGGTAAGGGCCTTTATAGAAGCTGATAGTAGTGGTTGGTGGCATTCAGTGCTACCTTATAGTCTGGGAAGAAGGGGGCACAGCTATTGAACCTGTGCCAGCCTTCCACAAGAGTGTTTATATAAATCAAATCTCAAAGTGTGTGTGTGTGTGTGTGTGTGTGTGTGTGTGTGTGTGTGTGTGTGTGTGTGTGTGTGTGTGTGTGTGTGTGTGTGTGTGTCAGCTACTTGGGTAGGGACATGAAGCACTGGTTGGACAGAGAGGATGCTGGAGGTTTTTGCTTAACCACTCAGCTGAGATCTGAACCCTAATAGCTGTGCCACTGGGGAGTCTTATTGGGGATCTGGAGAGAAAAGGAGAATCCAAACCCAGACTGACTGTGATCTCTGTATGCTCCTAAGGGAAATTGTACTTTACTATGTGTGTACTTGTTATCCTCTCAATGTACATGTCCCTTACTGGTGTTAGTGGTGAGGATTGATGCTCCTTGATTACTGGGCCAGTGCATGGGTGTCACATTCCATATACAACATGTGATTCCAGAATGGTAAATGCATAGACCAATATTAAATTTACCACTAGCCTGAAACCCTTACCTTTTTTATTAGTAACCACAAAAGTGAATTAAAATATCCTTTCCAGTCTGTCTTTGCTTTTCTAAGAATAAGACACTGTTTCTGAAAATGTGGTAACCTGACTACCTGCACTTCAGCTGTGGCAACTAAACCAGAATTTATATTATCTCTAACTCATGAATCTGCATGTTCTTGTCATAACCACTTTTTCAAATTGGTGTATCATTTGCACAGTCTACTGCACACAAATTCTTGTAACTGTCATCTGTGTACACTACTATACATTCTGTAAAATTTTCATTTTTCCATAAAATTATTGCCAAAGTCTAAAACAACATGTAACTCTGAAGATATGTTTGTAACTAGTATAGTACTGCTACACACAGAACTGTTCACTGCTGTAACCTTTGACCCTTCAAATCTTAACATAACTGCACATGTGCCCTTTAGCAGATGGTTTATTTGTAACCTAAATTGATGTGTCTGTATTAATCAGTACATTATTTCATAATTTCTAATTTATTTTCTGTAAACAATGAAATATTGTAATTTTTCCCAGCCTTAAACAATGAAAGATAAATAATCTGGTTTGGTGCTAGAGTGCCATACCTTTTATAAATATGCTGAAAATCCCTTTTTATAGAACTAGCAAGAACACTGACTTGAGCTATGGTATGCATTTCTTCTTTATTTTGCCCTGAACCATAACCAGTGGTATTCCACAGGAATTGGTGTTGGGGCCCCTATTGTTTGGAATCTACTTCTCAGATGTAAAGGCTAAAAAAAAGACCTATGGCTGACAAAGTTCACTGATATTTGCAAAATGGGTGCAGTCATTGAGTCCCCAAGCAATGTCAACATCCTACAAGAGGGACCTACACAGACAAACAGCTGGTGTCAAAGTCATGGGCTAAAACTTAATGCAAAAATGCATTATCATCCCCTTTGGAAAGGGTGACATCCCTGCAGATTACCGCATTAATAAAAACACCCTAAGCATAAGCATGCAATCAGTGGTGAGAGCTTTGAGCACACAGGTTGACTGCAACATTTTCTTTGACCACCACATCTCAACTGTGGTAAGAAAGGCTTTCTATATCACCCACCTCATAAGTAAGGGTATTTCATCCAGAATAAAAGAGGTTATAACCCCCCTGTACTCCTCACTCATCAGTAATAATAATAATGGAGTACAATGCTACCTTTGGTATGTATCGTACCAGGCACCTGCAGCAACTGGAAAGACCTCAAAGGTTTCTCACAAAGAAAATTCAGGGTCTTCAGCATATGTCATATGTTGACAGACTGAAATCACTGTCACTATAGTCTGTGTTTTATAGACTACTCAAAAGTGGCATCCATACCTCACAACCTTTAATTTTATAAATCTGGACAAAGCCATTTATAAAAGTGGGACAAAGCCCCAAAAATAGGGAGAATTTTTAAATACTGTTCTTACAAACTTAGAAAGTTGACAGGATAACAGATTTTGGATTAGCATACATTTTCTGAAGGGTATGAAGTCTGAAACTCAAAGGTCTGTCATTATTTTCTAAATTCAGTCTTTAATTATTTGCCACTAATTTTCTGAAAAACCACAAATTTATGAAAAAGTAACAAAAAATATGAGGCATAAATCTGGACATTCTGCAAAGATCTGTACAGTTGAGGGGTATGGTGACCTCTGCCTTGCATGTAAAGCAATGTCAGATCCTGCTCTAATGGAAATGCTGCACATTCGTAAATCAAATGGTATAAGATGCACTCATTCTAGGGAACTCAATCTAGTATGTGACATCAGCAGGACTTGCTAGAGAGACATATATGTCTCACAGACGTTACCTCTTCTCTGGAACAAATTCTAGTTCAGGTGAAGTAGAATCCCTCGCTGACCCTATTTAAACATAATTTGGATGAATGGATGGGAAACCACAAATTCACCTCGAAAGTTTCACTTGTGTCCCTCTTGGACAGGAAATGTGGATGTTGTTCACAATGTCATTTTATTTTGAATAGTGACCATGTCAGAATTAATCACACCCCTATTAAACCCAATGGGAAATTTTCTTGTAATTCTGTAGGGGTGGTGTATGCCATCCTGTGCCATCACTGCAAGTGCTTTTATATAGGCAAAACCAAAAGGACAGGTTTAGGGACAGAATCTATCAGCACTCTAGAGACATCAGAAATGGTAACGGTAACAATTTTTTATATAAGCAAATGTATGTTGTAGTAAAAAAATAATTCCTCACATTATTCTTGTTCCTTTGTTACCAGGTGTTCTAACAATCACAGTAGCATATTCAGGATTCTGAGGAGAAAATGGCAGATTTTTTGTAGTAACCCTGGACTTTTGGATAAGGTGGGTCCAAGGCTGGAAATAGTGTTTAAAAAAGGCACTTGTATTAAGAACCTCCTTGAGCGGGTGGGTGACAATCAATGCAGTGATGGGAAATTTGGTACTAGGAGATGTTGATGTTGTTCACAATGTCATTTGATTTTGAATAGTGACCATGTTAGAATTAATCACACCCCTATTAAGCCCAATGGGAAATTTTCTTGTAATTCTGTAGGGGTGGTGTATGCTGTCCTGTGCCATCACTGCAAGTGCTTTTATATAGGCAAAACCAAAAGGAGGTTTAGGGATAGAATCTATGAGTACTCTAAGGACATCAGAAATGATAACAGTAACAATGCTTTATATAAGCATATTGACAAATACCCTTCTCATTGTTTTCATTTTGTAGATATTGAAGGGGTAAAGAAAGACCCTAGCGGAGGTCCTTGGGAAGACTTTTTAGAGTTCAGGGAACTTTGCTGGCAAATCAGACTGAATGCCTGTGTTCCCTAATGACTCAATGACAACATCAGTATTGGTAGCCTTCTTAGGTTACTTTCATGTGTCGTTTAGTATTGTAACTGTTTTGTTATTGTGGTAGCATTGTTTAAGAAATCTGTGTTCTACATAATTCAACAGTAGGAAATATTCTATACAGCCTTTTACAAAGCCTTATTAGTGTTTTTTACAAATGTGTTTTTTATAAAAGTTTTTCTCTTTTTTTCTTCTCTTTTTTTACAAAGGTCATTTAAATCAGAACTACTGCTTTGTTAATCATGAGGTCTGAACATTTTATTGGTTGATAGAGTCATGCAGCTAAATTTGTAATTGTTCTTAAATGGGTTTTATGGGTTATTTATTCTGAAGAAGTCAGTCGATATAATCTGATGAAAGCGCTAAATAAAAGTGTGTGATTTTGTGGATACTTTTTTTCTTGATCCAGTTCAGGTGAAGCAGAATCCCTTGCTGACCCTATTTAAACATAATTTGGATGAATGGATGGGAAACCACAAATTCACCATGAGAGTTTCACTTGTGTCCCTCTTGGACAGGGGCAGTAGTTGTTGACTTAGTTCTGCTTAAGACCTTGATATTCTTGGGAACAGGAGTTGTACTTGGCTAGGCTTGTAAGGGCCCTAGGGCCATTAGCCTAGTAACCTCCTATGATCCTATGAATTCTGTGTATCATTTATGTTGATGTTTACTTTATCAAACTGATCAAAATCTGCATTCTGATCCCTCTTATCCCCCATTCAGTGCAATATTTGCACTGGGTTCTGAAAACAATAAACTAGAATTTATTACATTCTGAACATCTGTATTTGAAATAACATGAACTTGAGACTTGCAAATGTTTGCTTTGAGATTTGTCTGGAAATCTGCATGTTATGTATACTGACTGTGTTTGCAATACTGTGACTTAACTCTGTACTTTGAATTACATGTGCTGTAGCATTTACACTGATTTCTGAAGACTATAAACTAGAATTTGATATAATTTGTATGTTATTTAAGTCTGAAACCATACTGATATTAGAAGATGAATAATACTGCAAATCATGAGAAAGCATGTCTGTTACCTCCCTAATTACAGTGTGCTTCTGTGTTTTTAACCCTTTTGCATTTAGAAAGATTTAACATCCCTGAACAAGTAACACTGAAATTTAAATGAACATTTCTGGAACTTTAAACCACACATTTACTGTTGCCTTTACTTTAGAAGTACTGTTTGATATATTTATACAATTTACATTTACTGATGTATTTAAACTTTTCTGATATTTACCATCTGATTTAGTTAGAAAATGCATTGTAATAAAAATGAATGCTCACATAAGGAAAGCTGAAGTTGTATTGAGAAGATGACCGGACATCTCACAGCTTTTTGCTCTGTGACATCACACTGGAAACTTGAAAGTCTGTCATCTTCACTGGAGATGGTGATATTATCTGATACATTGCTGTTAACTGTGTAGTGTCCTTTACAATGGTACCTTGGAGAGTCTGAAGTTCTTTGAGACTTTATTGCAGATTTTCTGAAGTAACATTCTGAAGGAACACTGCTGAGCCATAAAATACATGTTGTCTGTCTGCTGAGAGATTTGCAAGGTTGCTAGGGGGTTTTGGGACTTACTTTAACTGCATATATTGTACCTATTATCAATGATGGTTCACTATTGTAAGAACTGAAAGGACTGTACAACACTGGAATAAACTGGAAATAACCGAAAGAAGCCGGAATGAGGGTGGAATGCATGTCTTTATCTTTTGATTACCCAGAAGTGTGCTGAACAGGTGCCAGTCTCTCCTTTATGTGCCACATCTTCTTGCACCTTTCAAAATAAAAGTCTGCATACACTGCAATTCAGTTAAAAATGTTTTATGTACAGTGGAGGTAGATGCCAATAATATCTGAATCAAATCTTATGGTTTCCAATAACCGTGCTGATAAACTGAAATAGACTGAATTATTATGTCCATAGCTTCTGCACTTATTATACTCAGAATTATTTCTTTCTTCCTGAATAATACAATTAATATTCTGGAATGCTGGATCTCTGGCTTGACTTCTGCACTCACTCTTGAGTGTCTGTACCAAACTTGTGAGAACTGCACTGCAATGACTTTCTGCTTATCCGTCCAAATGAACTAACTCACCATGTCTGAAGTATCTACTAATAATATTAAAACCCTGTACATCTCTGCACACCTCTTTAACCATGGTTTCAAAGCCTATTTGTATTTAATGTACTGCATATTCTGTTAGCACATTTTATTCTTATCAGTATTCTTGATCAAAGGTTACTGAAACATTCTTTTTTTTATTGAATCTGCATGTAAAATGAGTGAAGATAAGGCTGCATTTCTAGACTTATGCAAAGATAATACTGCATTTTTGTTTAACAAACTACATTTAAATGAAACCTGATCTTACACAGAGGTGAGAATCAGACTCTCTATCCTGTCTCTGTGAGGTTAAGACCTTAAACATTATGCCAGCTTATCACTCCTACTAATGTGAAGCAAACTTACAGAGGGTGTGACAGACAGAACAGTCTTACTGATAAAGTTTCATGTACTTTTATTGACATAGGAGAGAACCTTGATACACCCTTTAGTAAAATGTTGTAAGATGATAATGTGACTGTAAGGGCAAAGTGACTGTAAGTCATATCAAATATATGTAACATAGACACACACAGAAAAAAGTCCAACACATTACAAAATGTAATCACAATGGAGTAATGCACACAAAAAAGCAAATAACATGCTTTGCATGCATTTGTTTGTACTTTCATATGCTTTACTACCATAAATTCTGCAAGGATCACATTCAACAAGACTTCTAGTGTTAATGGGCAAATGACAAGTATGATGACATGGGTATATTGTTCTCTAATCGCAACATGCCAGAAGTACAAAGCTCAGTACATATATTCCATTTTCTGTACATTACTATGGCAATAATGAGATGACAAATACTGTTAATCACGTCAGTGTTTTCTGGTAATGCCATGGTTTCAGGGTTTAAATCTAAGGAGGTTGTCATTTCTTTGAAAATAGTGATCTAGGGAAGATGGCATCTCTTGGAAAGTGGGGATTTTCACTGCTAATGTTTTACATGTATAAGGCTACCAAGTAGAGAAATCATCACATTGATTTTTGCACAGTCGTTGAAATTGTACAACAGTGACTGTTAGCAGTGAGTATTACTGAATAACAATCCAGTTTCCAAAGCAAAAACTCAAAACTTTATTTTGCATGCGCAAAGTCTTAGCCATCAGTAGTGCAAAGTAGAGGATCAATGGTGTGCTTTAGTCAACTGGACAACACTGACTACAGAAAATACACTTTTCCTGTAATCTTCTCGGCTATGTTATTTTCCTTGTTGTCTCTCTCCCCATTCTAGTTCTCTATTTTTTTTAATAATAATATTTGGTCTATAATTCCTGCCATCAGGGCTTGAACCACCATCACTATACAGATGGCCATGACTGTACCACCACTGGATCATAACCTGGTAGCATTGCCTTCACAACTCCTGTATTACCTGCTACAGCTGTGATAGGTAGCTCTACCCTGGGAATTGGTTCACTGGTATGTAATGGGAGTAATGCCAGTGTAGGAAAGGATTAAGTCAGCTGTCAGGAGTTGGCAGTGCTGATGGAAAAAATAATGGAGAGGAGCTATGGTGCATGAATCAGCAGAATAGACCCCTCCTGCATCAAACATGATGCCCTGTTCAGCATTGACACATGTGTCTGTAACAGGAGACAGTGATGAAAGTTCAGAAGGTGAGGACTAGATTCTCACTCTACTCATGCTCAACAAGGATGAACATCCAATCTCACCTAACTATCCCTGGTCATGGTGTTTCCCACTCCTTTCTGTCCTTCACCATCCCTGTATGTCCTGTACCTCCTGTAGGTCTGCATCTGCTATGTAACCTACCCTACCTATATACCCCTCTATTACCTAAATACCTTTCCCAAAGTTCATCTTTTTCAAAAAAAAATGAAAAGGTCACCTATTCCCACCACAAAAAAAAATATATAGGAAAAGAAAATTTGCCCAGTGCATAGTTCTGCACTTCACTTATATGTATGTTTGACACACTTGAATTGGTCCATTAGGTCCCACAACATTATTAAGTTGTTGTCAGACACCCCTGATATGGTAACTATACAAATTCCTCAAATTATTTGCAGAAATACACTGTTAGCATATGAAAAACTGGATAGAAATGGTGCTCTCCCATCACCACCATCTGCACATTCCTTTATTCTTCCCCAGTGTCTTGGCCTCTGTGTCCCATCCATTTTCACCATTGTTCTATCAACCCCTTTTCATGCCTTTAATCTGGTCAAAAATAGATTTACACACCACATGCATGACCAGAAATAACCCATAAAACAAACTCTTATTTTTGTCCTCAGCAGTTGTGTGATGCTTTGCATCATGCAGCAATGCTAAGTGATGGTAAATGACAGTTCATGTTTTAGAAATGTCAGGACCTGCTACAGTGAGTCCTGAAACAGGGAGATTGAATGGACTTACATAAACAATTCTGACATGGCCATTTCCCAGAATATTCCCTTTTCCTCCAAGGTATGGCAATCTCACAGTTGATATAAATAAGTTCTGGGGTGTGGGGGACTTGTCCTTTGCATAAAGAAGTTTAAAAGAGAAGCACAATCTTTGACATTCACTCTTCTCCATGATTTTTTATACTTTTTTTCAGTCGGCCAGCACCCAGCATTACAAGTGCTAACATTTCAATAGGGAGCCAGTAAAAACTTAAGATTTTACCACTGGTGACAGTAAGATAGCTCTTCCCATGCTACTGTACTTTGCCCCTTTGCATGACAGAACAGAAAGCAGGACTAATAGCAATATGAGGAGGCTATTATTCATGTATATATATATATATATATATATATATATATATATATATATATATATATATAGGCTACTGGATTTAAAGTACACAATATGGGATGTTTCAGCTGTCATTAGTGCAACGAAGTATGATGCAGACATACTCTCTTGTTTCATACTGTTCTCATTGTCTCTTCAGATGTGTGAGATTTAACCTGAAATATAAATTGCTGTGTGCTTTGTTCAACTAGTGCTCAGGAGTACAGACTGCTGATGCAGATTGATAGGTGTTCAGATCCAGCAGTATGTCAAACATCACTTAAGGTTTTCTTTCTCTTAGAATTTTCCCTTGTAAAGTAATAGATAGATATGTTATTCTCCCAACAGTGTTCTGCTTATTCCTTTATGTAATCTACCAGGATTCCACCCCTGCTCACACCTTTCCATCTAAAGTGCAAGACATCTGTTTAAAGCCAAATGTAATGATGGAACAAAGGCTCAACAACTAGGAACAGATTGCAATCATTGCTTCTATACACTTAGAAAGCTGCTACAATACAATTTTAGCATCACCATGCATTTTATGAAAGATATGAAGTACAACATATAGATGTATGTCATTATGTAGTGACTTCACATTTCATTGATTTGCTAAGAAAACACAATTTGTATGACAGGCACAAAAACATGACTTAAACATCTGGACATTCTGCAAATATGTGGACAGTGGAAAGGTATGGCCCTGTATTATCCACATTATAAATGCTTTACTGTAATGATCATAGCAGATGTTTAAATTATGACAGAAACATGAACTCATCTCACATAAATTCTAAAATGTCTTAGTATTAAACATTTCTTTATGCCTGTAATCATTATTTGCATGACACTTGCCATGGAGCAACATAGAGCACTGTTATTTCCTGTTCTAAGTTCAAAACTCAAAACTGAATTATGCATGTGCTAATACTTTGTCATTGGTCATGCAAATGAGCTTGGCTTTACTGCACCTCATTAAGCAATTGTGGCAGACTGAAAGTAATATTGGTGGCTATTACTTGTATATGTTTTTTCTGTTACTGAGTCAAGATATGAGTTCATTGCAATGCACTCTATCTACCTCCTAATGTAAATGATCGTGGCACTGATACACATTACCTTTCCAAATGTGTCCCAATGAAGTGAGGCCATTGGGCACATAACTGAAAATCATTATTGTTTACACCAGGAGAGGACTACTTAACAATTGTAGTTCCTTTTAGTACCACATATTTGCTTTTCATCATGTAAATGAGGTCTTCCTTCAAATGTGCTCTGTCTCACACTTGTAGTAAGACTTTTCTTGTGGCATCAGCAGTCGGTACAATATTGTCTAGAGTTTGTACTTAGATAGACAGATGTTCAAATCCAACAAAGTCTAAGTAGTATTTGTGTGTCTATGACCACGGTGCTATGTAGGACTGGCTTATCCAATACTGTAGATATTATATGTACACTTCCACACAGGGAACCATTTACACTTTGACAGAGCTCCCCCAACATCTTTAGTCTCTTTTAGTACAAACATCTGCTTTGCAGCAGAATGATGAGGTCATCCCCTTTATATGTGCTGTGTCTCACATTTATATTAAGACTTCTCCTGTCACAGGAGAAGTCTTACTACAAATGTGAGGCACAGCACATGTAAAGGGATGATCTCATCCTCCTGTTGCAAAGCAGATGTACTGTGTCATCAGAGCAGATATGATGTCCCTTACATTGCGAACTTAAATAGGCAGGTATTCAAATCCAGTGCTGACTAATTACTATTAATGTGTGTGTGTATATGACTATAATATTAGATGGTAGTGGCTTATACTACTGATTTGTGTGTTACACTTCCCCTCAGTGGAAATATTTACGTAAGAAAAGGTGTCGCACAACCCTTCACCTAAACCAGTCATTTACCTTGCCACCCATTGATGAGGTCATGCTTTCAAATATGTTCTGCATCTCAGTTGTAGTAAGACTTCTTCTCTGGTGTACACAGCTAAAACAGGATTCTCTACTCTGTGGACTTAGGCAGGGGTTCAACTCTGACAATGCATAAATAATGTATGTGTGCATGCAACAGTGAAAGACAAGTTTGCATTTCAACCAGGTGACAATATGTTTGATGCATACTTGTGTGAACACTGACATTCCAAAAGGATTTTGATCCCCCAAAATACATTTTAGGGGATAAATAAGCATTTCAAAACAATGCTTAAGTCAGACCATGAAGTGTTTGCTTTCTGACAGTTGCAGTTTAAAGTCTCCTGTGGCAGATGCAGTTAATACACAGCTCTTCAGGGTATGGACATAGGTCAACAGTGGTTCAAATCCAGCTGTACTTACATACTGTGAATGTGTAACTAATGAACTGAATTGTGTAGCAATGGATTCATCAAAAATTGTGATGTAGATAAACCAAAATAGGATGAATTGTTACATAGGTACATCATTTTGATAACTCAAACACATTTCACATGAGTCATGGCTTCAAGTGCACCACTGAAGTCTTCCATTCAAGTGTGTGCTTTCTGACCACACTAATCATGATGTCTTCCTTGGCATTAGCACTTAATATGTGGTTCTTATTTTGAACCTGGGCAATCAGGGGTTTGAGTCAGTTAAAGCAATTGTTGAAAAAAATAACAAACAGGACTGCCTCACTCAATAGGTAATGACATGCTAGCTCAACAGTAACGGAGCTAAAGATTTTTGATTCACAGAATATGTCTTAGAGGATGCATAGCCACTGAACCATACTGCTGATGTACTCCCTTCAAGTATGTGCTTCATGAGATTTCAGGCACAATTCTCTCTGTGGTGTTATTGGTTGATATACAACTCTATGAACACAAATAGGCAGGTGTTCATGCCTATCAGCGTGTAAGTACTGAGTGTGCAAAAGACTAGTAGCACTCAGCATTGCTTTCTTGATGATTGCAATTTTACCCACTGTACACTTTTACATTTGAGAGAAACAGGTCACTTTTTGTAAGCACTTCAATGGAAGCCATATGCATTTATACTCAATGCTGAGGTTAACCCTTCAAGTGTGTGTGTTGTCTGAGAAGTGTGATATGAAGTCATGAGCGAAGTCTTCAGTTAGTGCATAGCTGATTAGTCACTTGACCTACACTGCATATGCTCTAATCCAGAGGCATATGCATACCTCTCAACCTCTTAGCCAACAAATCTGGACAAAGACAGAAATAATGGGGAGACTAAGTCCCAAAAATAAGGACAGATTTAAAATATTGTTCTTATAAACTTAGAAGGTTGATAAAATAAAATGTTTTATGTTAGCATACATTTTATGACAGATATGTAGTCTGAAATTCAAAGATCTGTTATTATTTATTTACTTCTATCCTCAATAATATGCCAGAAAAACACAAATTTTGTAATGCATAGAACAAAAATAGGCAAAAATCTGAACATTCTGTGGAAATCTGGATGAATGAGAGGTATATGTATGCCATTTATTATTTTACGGCTTATTCTACAGATCTTGATGCATGTCGTGCAGCATAGTGATCAGAAGCTGTAATAGGACCTTTGTTGTGATAGTTTTTTATAGTTTTTGGATGGGTAGGTGACATTTACCAATAACTGCATGTTTTCTTTATGACCACGCCCAGTAAATGATGCAGTCCATTCCATGATGACTATCATAAAATACAAAAAAAAAAACAATTGATGTTGTGAACTTATCATTTTTTTTTTCTTTTATGGTGAAAACATTTGGGAATTTTCTTCAGGAAGCACAGTTCAGTTGGCATCCATGTGATGGAGGTTTTAACAATACTCAGTGTATAACAACTCTGTAGTGCATGGAACACCATGGTTATGCTCCAAAATCAGAAAAAAAAGATAAACCTGTTATGTCCTACTATATTATGAGACAGCTATAACAGTGTTTTCAGAGGTGTGTAACAATTGTTGCACATCCCATAAGCACTGTGATAGTGAGGTATAAGGGAAGGGTCATTCCTTTAGTCCCTGAGTATCTTTTCTCCTATGTCCAATGAAGTTTAAAGATGTTACTCTCTACGTAACCTATTTATATTAAGGCAGTATTCCAAAACTATTCCTTTCTTGCTGCCTATGCAACAGGACTCAGTAAGCGCTTTACTAGCTTTCAAAATCAGTAAAACACATTAATTTTTTTTTCTTTTGTAATCGATAGTACATGGAGAAGATAAAACTCCATGCACTACAAAGAGTTATGATCAGGTCTCATCAACCGTAACCCATGGTTATGTGATTGAGACATGGATGCCAAAACAAACCTCTTAACATTCTTTTGAGAGGTGCATTTTTGGCATCTGTGTCTCAAACACATAATAATGTGGTTACAGTCAAAGACCTGATTATACCTTTCTGTGTTATAGGCTGGTGTACACCTGTTGTACAAAACCGCTAGTGATTTCTACACTTCACTGCATACCTGTCAACCTCTTAATGCAAGAAATCTGGACAAAGCCTAAAATAATGGGGGGACAAAGGCCCAAAAATAGGGACATATTTTAAATATACTGCTCTTATAAACTTAGAAAGTTGCTAGAATACTTGAATTTGTGTTACGATGCATTTTTATGAAGTATAAAACAAATGCGAAACTTAAATGTACGTCATTATTTAGTGACTTCAATCCTCAGTGATTTGCCAGAAAAACAGAAATTTTATGAGAAACAGACCAAAAATATGAGGCAAAAATCTAGACATTCTGTGAAAATCTGGACAGTTGAGAGGTATGTTTCACTCGCTACCTGATGTATGAAATTTCTCATTACCTTTGCATTGTTACTTCAGTACATGCAAGGCATGGGAATTTGTACACTTGTGTTTTATGCATGTCTGTTCAAACATCATAACTGTTTTATTTTGTACACTTATTGACTGCCTGTGAATTATGTTACCTGTTGTGATCCAGGTATTACTGATGTGTTGCACACTGGTCAACTGGGGAGATATTTTGATTTCTGACATGATAGTATACTGCCTTCAAAGATGTACTTTGTCTCACTGCATTAACATGTGTATGTGCGGCAGCGGCAACAAAAGCTGCACACATAAGCCACAATTGCATTACACTCCAATCACATATAATAAAGTGAAATGG